>NW_023270718.1:8237351-8289594 GCF_011800145.1 Mirounga leonina | reverse complement strand
GGGCTCGATCCCAGGACCCTGGGATCATGACCTGAGCCGAAGGCAGACGCTTAACGACTGAGCCACCCAGGCGCCCCCACACACCAAATTTTCTTTATCCATTCGCTCATCACTGGACATGTTTTGGCTGTTGTAAATAATGCTGCAGAGGACATGTGGTGCAGATAATTTTACGAGACAGTGTTTCCATTTCGTTCAGCTATATGCGCAGAAGTGGGGTCGCTGCATCGAAGGGTAGATCTACTTTTCATTTTCTGAGGAACCGCCCTACTGTTCTCTGTAGCTGCTGCCCCCACTTACATTCCCAGCAACGGTGCACAGGGTTCCCTGTTCTCCTCCTTCTCGCCGACACCTGTCATCTCTCATTTTCTGGATGAGTGCCATTCTGACAGGTGTGAGGTGACATCTCATCAAAGGGCCCCCTGAGAACTGACGAGCTCATCAAATCCAGCCCCGGGCTCTACTTCTTTTCGGGGATACTCCCCAAGCCTTTCCTCAGAGCCTCACCCAGCTTTTTGGTTCCTGCCAAGAGTAACATGACCCTAAGATGCTGGACTCCTGTCAGGAATGTAGAGTTTACTTTCAGCAAGGGAAGAATCCTGCTACCCTCAAAGTCCATGGTGTCCGTGGATCATTCAGGAAGAATGGCTGAAGTCCCCCTCGTTAACCTGAGTCGGCAAGACTCGGGGAAATATACCTGCAAATATTGCCGGACAGAGGCCCCCCGCCAGTGTTCCCCAGCCAGAGATGTCCTTCTCGTGGTTACAGGTGAGAAGGAAGTGTCCCAGAAAGAGTCTGGCTTGACCCATCTGCCCCCACCCCCAGCATAAGAGGATGAAGAGGGACTCAGAGGAGAGGACAGGAAGTGGTCTCTGCTCCCACAGAGGGGCCTGAGAACAGTAGGAGCAGTCAGATTTGGAGATTAATGAAAGTGAAATTCTGATCCTCGACAAGACTTTGCCCACAGCTGGGCAAAGGTGTGTCTGGTATCCTTGGTCCCATGCTCCCAGGAAAGACCTTCGAGGACACCAGGGATGAGGGGGACCCTGAGCTTCTCCCCATTATTTCCTAAACCAAACCTAAACCAAACTTCCTCAATCAGAAGAGGCTTACGGTGACACCAGCAGAGAACGTGACTCTTCAGTGCCAGAAGACAGACCTCGAGATTGCATTTATCATGTGGGCTCTGCTGAAGCGGGGAATTCCTGAGCCTATCGACGTCCCAAAGACCATCAGGGAACGTGGCTCACCTCACCTTCGGAGAGTCAGGGACGGTGGCAGTTACAGATGTGTATACTACCAAACCGAGGCTCCTTTCTGGGCCTCACGGCCCAGCAACAGCTAGAACTGTGGGTGACAGGTAAAGATTGGGACGATTTTATAATAAAATAACCCTAACCCCTCGCTGTCATGCCTTGCATCCTTGGAGTGTTCATTTCACTTACTCGCAAACACATACACCGAAGTAAGCAAACACAGTCGAATACAGTGCCTCTGTGCTCGTTTCAAACATTTAGCTTCTAGATGACTGAAAGACAGGAAAAAGGAAACTTCTTATTTTCCCCTGCACTTATTCCTTCTACGATACTTCGCCTTTCTCCACGCGGATCTGAGTTTCTGATCCACATCACCTCCCCTCTCGCTAAAGAACTTCTGGTCACATTCCGTGCAAGGCATGTCCTGGCAACAAATGCCCTCGGTTTTTGTTTTGTTTTTTTTTTAAGATTTTATTTATTTGAGAGAGAGAATGAGAGACAGCACAAGAGGGAAGAGGGTCAGAGGGAGAAGCAGACCCCCCGCTGAGCAGGGAGCCCGATGCGGGACTCGATCCAGGGACTCCAGGATCATGACCTGAGCCGAAGGCAGTCGCTTAACCAACTGAGCCACCCAGGCACCCGCCCTCGGTTTTTGTTTGTCGGAGGAAGGCTTTACTTCTTCACTTTTGAAGGATAGTATCTCAGGGTCCAGGATGTTAGGTCTGTGGTTTTTTTCTCTCAACACGTTGATACTTCACTCCACTCTCATCCCACATCGTTTCCAGAAAGTCGGATACAATTCTTACCATTGCTCCTCTGCAGCTGAGGTGCTTTCTCCTCTGGCATCCTTCGGGAGTTTCTTAACCTCTGCCTTTCTAGTTTGAAAAGGATATGCATAGAGGTAGGGTTTTTGTTTTGTTTTTTGCTTCATTTCTGATGCTTATCCTGCTTGCTGTTCTCTGTTTCCGGGATCTGTGGTTTTGTGTCTGAAATTTGGAG
This sequence comes from Mirounga leonina, assembly GCF_011800145.1. NCBI lineage: Eukaryota > Metazoa > Chordata > Mammalia > Carnivora > Phocidae > Mirounga > Mirounga leonina. The sequence continues at coordinate 8,287,339 of NW_023270718.1, read as the reverse complement.
AAAATTCTCAGTTGCTATTTCTCATATTTCTTGTTTCTCTCTCTCCCTCTCTCCTCCTGTTGATCCCATGATGCACAGGTTACACCTTGGTCCACAGCCCTTGGACACTCCCTTCTGTGTTCTTCCAGCCTTGTTTCTGTTTGCTGCTTGGTTTAGGAGGCTTCTGCTGGTGAATCCTCAGGCACCGAGCTCACTCCCTCAGCCACACCCAGTCCACCCACAAGCCCATCCAAAGGCGTTCTTCATTCCTGTCACAGGGTTTCTGGTCTCTGGAGCTTCTTTTTGAGTCTTTCTTCGGATTTCCACCTCCCTGCTCACATCGCCCATCTGTTCTCACATGCTGCCTACTCTGCCTGCGAGAGCCCTTAGCATATGAGTCACCGTGGCTTAAGTTCCTGAGATGATCATTCCAGCATTTCTGCCATAGCTGCATCTGGTTCTGGCTGCTATGTCTCTTCAAACTGTTTTTGCTTGGGTTTTCTTTTTTGGCTTTTAGTACACCCTGTCCTTTGTTCTTGATGGCCAGCCATGATGCGCCGGGCAAAGGAACTGCTGGAGACTGGCCTTGAGTGACTTGGTAGGATCTTTCCTAGGATTAGGACTCCGACTTGCACAGAGCCTGTGCCCCTGGGATGTGACCCTCACAGGGTTTCTCAGTCCCCCTGCTATGGTGGGACAGGGTGGCCAGAGCTGGCTGGGGTTGGGTGTTTCTCTTCTTCCAGGTCAGTTAGGCTCTGACAAAACCCCAGGAGGTTAGGCCCAGTGAGCTAGTTTCCCCTAGCCTTGTTAAGAAGAACACAGTGCTCTGCTGTATTTCAAAGTGAGTTTCCCCCTCTCCCTGCCAGAAGCAGGAGGGGGTTTTTCTTGGCTCTTCACTAGGAGAACCTGGTAGAACTCCAGGAGGTGAAACTCCCAGACCCCATGACCGGGACCCCATGACCAGCTCCCCGGAGTTCCTAACTCCCAGGTTTGTCCAAGCCGAGCATCCGGACCTGGCTCTGGTCCCCAGGGAGGTTTCGGCTTGTGGGTTTTTGCTCGGCAAACTCTGATTCTCGGGACTCACGGGTTGGCCTCTCCAGTCGCGGGGCGGAGGGCTGCTCTGTGACCTCACTGCCATTTCAGATCTCACAAGACTCACAGACTTTTCAGTTTGTTCTGCTTTTCCTCACTGTTACTATGGAGTAGTGACTTCCATGGGCAACCAGAAACTGGAAGCCAAGATCTCGATCCTCTCGATCTGGGGAAATCCTTGGATCAGGGACTCCGTCTTGCTCAGGGACCAGGGACTCTGTCATCAAGCAGCCCATGTGCAAGTGTATTCTCTCTACAGAGCTGTCATTCTCAGTGTCACCGTGGGAGAACCGAGCCCCTGGGAGCCAGCACAAGCCAAGAATCACGTTGGAAGGGACCCTCGCATACAGAGTGTGATACAGGATGGCGACTTTCTCCCCCACAAACCTAACCTGTGACAAGCAGCAATCTCTGCCTCTGGGGGTTTTAAGACGTCCCCTCTTTCCCCATCCATTCTCCTCCTTGCATTATTTCTTCTTTGTCACGATGCATCGCATGTGTAGACTTCTCCCTTGGCCCTCACCAATGTACATTTATATATTTTTAGTTGGTTAGGAATTTTAAGAAACCATCATCCTAGGCAATGGGATACAGTGCATTCTGTGTCCTGGCGCTTCTGCTTCTGCTCTCTGACAACTCAGGATGGTAAGCTCACTGACCAGGACACACAAATGGGCTCTGACTTCTGACCGAGTAGGAGGGAGGGTGCTCTGTGGTCAGTGCTGAACGCTTGTCTCTTTCAATTTCCTCAAATGGGGCACCAGGAAATCACACCAAGATTAACCACCTCCGACTGGGTCTGGCGGCCCCCTTTCTGATTATTGTGGGGGCTGTCCTGGCTGAAGCCTGGCAGAGCCGCAAGGACCAAGTAAACAACTGAGCACCCTTCTTTTTCATGGGCTGTCCTAGTGATAGGGGACATGTCAACACCAAACTTGCCTTGTGGGGACCTCCTATGTTTCTCAATGTGGCATGATTGGTATTTCTGGTGGGACATTTCTTACCATGTAGGACTGTCTGGTTCATTGCAAGAACATTCAGTATCTCCCTCATCTCTCGTTAAATCAGCTGAAGCCCCAATCACTGTGTAGACATACTAACTAACACTCCCATGCCCTCTCAACATCCCTAGATACGGAGGAGGGGGGGAGAGTTCCACTGGTGGAGACCTGTGTTTGGAGGCCAGGAGAAATCATATCTTCCTATTCCTCCCTCGCCTGACCTCTCTCTTGGTTCTTCTCCACCTACAGGTCCCACAGCTGCTGAGGGGAATGATGACTGTTGATGAAGTTGGACCCACTGACCCTGAACAGTTTCCAGTGGATCGTGCATTCTCACCTCTGCTGAGAGCCCCTCCCGGACAAGATGATGGTTTCCTCTTCTGTACTCCTCACCTGCAGCAGAGAACAGGACGGGGCATAAAAATCCACGCAACAAATGATTATGCCACTCTGAACACTCTATATTTGGTTACACCAATATGACATGTCACTTAGGTCACACCCCAAATTTCCATACATGGATGAACCTCTTTCTGGGATCATTACTCTAGTTATTTGGTGTGTCTTTATTTTGCATTTTCCTCATAGCTAATAATAATTAGTGTCTTCCCACATACTATTGGCCTTTTTAAAATTTTTTATCAAAATACAATCAAATGGGGCGCCTGAGTGGCTCAGTGGTTAAGCATCTACCTTAGGCTCAGGTCATGATCCCCCCAGGGTCCTGGGATCCAGCCCCACGTCGGGCTCCCTGCTCTGCGGGAAGCCTGCTTCCCCCTCTCCCACTCCCCCTGCTTGTGTTCCCTCTGTCTCTCTGTCAAATAAATAAAATCTTTAAAAAAAAAAATACAATCGGGGCGCCTGGGTGGCTCAGATGATTAAGCGTCTGCCTTCGGCTCAGGTCATGATCCCAGCGTCCTGGGATCGAGCCCTGCATCGGGCTCCTGGCTCAGCGGGGAGCCTGCTTCTCCCTCTCCCTCTGCCTCTCTCCCTGCTCATGCTCGCTCTCTCTCTCTCTGTATCTCTGTGTCTCTGTGTCTCAAATGAATAAATAAATCTTTAAAAAAAAATACAATCAACATATAATGTTGTATTAGTTTTAGGCACACAACATATTGATTCAACGATTCTACATGTTAGTTGATGCTCACCATGGTAAGCATAGTCACCATCTGTCACTATACGACATTTATTTTAATTCCTGATAAGGTATCTGATTAAATATTTGCCCATTTTTATTTTTTTAAAGATTTCATTTATTTATTTGACAGAGAGAGACACAGCGAGAGAGGGAACACAAGCAGGGGGAGCGGGAGAGGGAGAAGCAGGCTTCCCGCCGAGCAGGGAGCCCGAGGCGGGGCTCGATCCCACTACCCTGGGACCATGACCTGAGCCAAACGCAGACGCTTAATGACTGAGCCACCGAGGCACCCCTATTTGCCCATTTTTAATTGGGTTATTTGTCTTCTTAATACTGAATTGCAAGAATATATACAGGGGCGCCTGGGTGGCTCAGATGGAAAAGCATCTGCCTTCGGCTTGGGTCATGATCCCAGGGTCCTGGGATCAAGCCCCACATTGGGCTCCTGGCTCAGCAGGGAGCCTGCTTCTCCCTCTGCCTCTCCCCCTGCTCATGCTCTCTCTCTGTCTCTATCTCTGTGTCTTAAATGAATAAATAAAATCTTTAAAAATTAAAATATATATATATATATACATATTCTGCTCACAAGTCTGTTAACAAACATCTGCTTTGCAAGTTTTTTCTTACAGTTTGTTGATTTGTCTTTTCATTTTTAACCTCTCTTAAAGAGCAGAAGTTTTAAATTTTGGTTAAGCTCACCAATTATGAATTATTTTTTCTTTATGGCTTGAGAATTTTGTCCTAAGGAATCTTTGCTCAACTCAAGGTCACAAAGATCTTTTTCCTATGTTTTCTTATGTAACTATTATAGCTTTAGATTTTACATTTAGGTCTTAATCTTTTTTTCCCTAAACATTTTATTTTTACTTATTTGAGAGAGAAAAAAGCACGTGCATGCACAGAAGCCAAAGAGTAGCCAAGAGTAAGAACACTTCCCAAAAGTTCGCATGTAGAAACCTTAAGCCCCAATGTGATGGTGTTGGGAGGCGGGGCCTTTGAGAGAGAATTAGGTCATAAGGATGCAGTCTTCATGAATGGCATTAGTCTCTTCTTATAAGAGACACAAGAAAGATGATCTCTCTTCACCATGTGAGGATACAGGGGAAAAGGCAGCAGTCTGTAAACCGGGAAGAATGCACTTGCTAAGAATCCAAACATGTTAGCACCCTGGTCTCTGATTTCTAGCCTCCAGAACTGTGGGAATAAACATTTGCTAGTGTAGGGCGCCTGGGTGGCTCAGTCGGTTGGGCGACTGCCTTCGGCTCAGGTCATGATCCTGGAGTCCCGGGATCGAGTCCCACATCAGGCTCCCTGCTCGGCAGGGAGTCTGCTTCTCCCTCTGACCCTCCTCCCTCTCACGCTCTCTGTCTCAAATAAATAAATAAAATCTTAAAAAAAAAAACATTTGTTGGTGTAGCCACCTGGTCTATGGTCTTCTGTTAGAGCAGCCTGAGCTGACGAAGACACCTACAAATGCACTTGCATGTGGGACAAGGGAAGAGTGCATGTCTTTCCCTTTCTGGAATATCCACTTGGATTTTGAGGTATGTTTTAGGACACCAGGCAGGGAGCCTTGTCCTGCTTGGAGTATCAGGGAATGAAAAGGGACGATGGAAAAGATCGGTTCAAAAACCTTTCAATGCCAGGGCTAAGACTGTCACATGTATTTCTCTGCAAGGAAAGGGTTTTCTCCATCTCCGAGCCAGCCCCTCTCCCCTCAAGTGGGTGTGGGGGACCACGGGGTGGTGTTTCAAGTGGCATTCACTGGGTGGGAGGAAGACGGTTAGTTACGGTGACTTTGCATCTTTTCACATTCTTGAAAAAAATCTCTGTGAGTCGAGCTTATACCGGGCATCTTGTCAGTCAGCCATCGTGTGTTCGTTGAGGCCCTACTGTGTGCCAGGACCCATGTACACAGACAGATGCCGAGGCTGACAGCACAGTGACATCGTGTCTCCTGTGGCACGAAGAACATACACTTCTATAAACTCGCTCGAGATTTTACAACCAGAGGGATGTTAGCATTCTGGTGACAGGAGTCAGTCCTTTTCTCTCTCCCTTCCGAGCACAACAAATCCACATCTGTAACTGAACAAAAGCACCTCTGCACTGCTCACTAGGACACCAGAGATCCAACCTTGTGTGCATGGAAGGCGGGTGGCTGGGACCTGCAGGTGGCTGAGTGGAAGAGGGGAACAATGAAGTGAGGAGTGAAAGTCGGCAGCCTGGCTGCAGCTGGAGGGGCCCCTGCTCCTCAGCCACACCCCCATTTTGGAGGGGAGACCTCCAAGACTGAACAGATAGAACTGAAGGAACAGTCTCCCACTGTCTGCCCAGAAGGAGCTCCGGGATCACCCCTTCGAGGACTCCCTACAGCAGGGACACACCCAGAGCAGCAGTCCTAAGCACGCACCTCCCCCCATCTGAGCCACCCCACCTTTTCCCCAATCTGCTTTTTTTTTTTTTTTAAGATCTTATTTATTTATTTGACAGAGAGAGAGGAACACAAGCAGGGGGAGCGGGAGAGGGGGAAGCAGGCTTCCCGCAGAACAGGGAGCCCGATGCGGGGCTCGATCCCAGGACTCTGGGATCATGACCTGAGCCGAAGGCAGACATCCAACGACTGAGCCACCCAGGCGCCCCAGCCCCAACCCGCTTCTTCACATGCTCCCAAGCTTAGCTGGGAGGCAGCTCTGGCAAGAGAAACCAAGACTTGTGCCCTAGCGCCACCTTCTGGAACACAGAAGAAAGGCTCCTAGTGACCTACCCCTTGAACCATTAGATCAGAATCAAAGTGAACAAAACCTTACCCAAGTAAGAATGCGCTCACTACTTCAAGTGCAGGGGCAGGGATACTTCTCATCAAACACTATGAAGAATCACGGCAGCATAGCATCACAAAAAGCAAATGACAATTTTCCAGTAACCAACCAAATCCAAAGACGCAACACTGTGATCTGATAAAGAATTCAAAAGAGGTGAGGTGGGGCGCCTAGGTGGCACAGTTGGTTAAACGTCCAACTCTTTTTTTAAAAGAAGATTTTATTTATTTGACAGACAAGCGAGAGAGGGAACACAAGCAGGGGGAGTGGGAGAGGGAGAAGCAGGCTTCCTGCCCAGCAGGGAGCCCAATGCGGGGCTTAATCCCAGGACCCTGGGATCATGACCCGAGCTGAAGGCAGACGCTTAATAACTGAGCCGCCCACGCGCCCCAAGCGTCCAACTCTTGATTTCAGCTCAGGCCATGATCTCAGGGAACTGAGATCGAGCCCCGCATCTGGCTCTGTGCTGGGCGTGGAGTCTGGTTAAGATTCTCCCACCTTCTCCCTCTGCCCCTTTCCTCCCCACCCCTCCAGCTCTGCTCTTGTGCTCTCTTGAAAGAAAGAGGAAAGGAAAAGAAAGAAAAGAAAGAAAGAAAGAAAGAAAGAAAGAAAGAAAGAAAGAAAGAAAGAAAGAAAGAGAAAAGAAAAGAAAAGAAAAAAAGAAAAAAGAAAGAAAGAAAGAAAAGAAAAGAAAAGAAGGAAAGGAAAGAAAAGAAAAAGCTGGGGCACATGGCTGGCTCAGTGGGTGGAGCATGCAACTCGACCTTGGGGTTGTGCTTTCGAGCCCCATGTGGGGTGAAGCCTACTTAAAAATAAAATCTTAAAAAAAAAAAAGAATTCAAAAGAGCTGCTATGAGGAAATTCAGTGAGCTACAAGAAAACTCAGAAAGTCAGTACAACGAACTCAGGAATAAAATTAATGAACAGAAGGAATATCTTACCAAAGAGATTGAAATTATAAAAAAGAGCCAAATGGAAATTCTGGAGCTGAAGAACTCAATAAATGAGATGGATAATACATTAGAAAGCACTGGAAATAGAGCAGATCACCTGGAAGAGAAAATAGGTGAGCCTGAATATGGGGATCTAGAAATGATTCAGGTGGAAGATGAGAGAGAACTAAGATTTTTATTTTTATTCTTTTTAAGATTTTATTTATTTGACAGAGAGAGAGAGCGCACACACAAGCAGAGGGAGTGGGAAGCAGTGGGAGGCAGAAGGAGAGGGAGAAGCAGGCTTCCTGCTGAGACGGGAGCCAGATGCGGGGTTCCATCCCAGGACCCTGAAATCATGACCTGAGCTGAAGGCAGATGCTTAACCATCTGAGCTACCCAGGCGCCCCAAGAACTAAGATTTTTAAAGCAAATAAACCCTACAGGAGGGGTGCCTGGCCGGCTCAGTCGGTGGATCATGTGGCTCTTGATCTCGGGATTGTGGTTTTGAGTCCCACACTGGGTTTAGAGATTACTTAAAAAAAATAAAATCTTAAAAACAAAACAAAACAAAAAAACCCTACAAGAACAATCAGGCTCCATTAGAGGAAAAAGCACAAGATCAAGGGTATACCAGAAGGAGAAGAGAGGGAGAGGGAAGGGGAACCTGTATTTAAAGAAACAAAAGCTAAGAATTCCCTAATCCTGGGGTAGAAACTAGACAGAAAAGTCTACGAAGCAGGGACACCTGGGTGGCTCAGTTGGTTAAGAGTCCGCCTTCGGCTCAGGTCATGATTCCAGTGTCCTGGGATCTAGTCCGGCATTGGGCTCCTTGCTCGGTGGGGAGCCTGCTTCCCCCTGTGCCTGCCGCTCCCCCCCCCCCCCCCCCCCCCCCCCCCGTTTGTGCTCAGGCTTCTCTGACAAAAATAAATAAATAAACAAACAAACCTACAAAGCTAACAGAACACCTTACTATCTTGAGGCAAAAGACCTTCTCTAAGACACATTACAATGCTGTCAAAAGACAGTGATAAAGAATTGTAAAGGCAGCCAGGAGGAAAAGGTAGTAACCTATAAAAGAACCTCCTTGAGGCTATAAGCAGATTTCTCACAGAAATTCTACAGGACGGGAGAGAGTGGAATGACAAATACTGAAAGACAAAAATTGCCAGCCAAGAAAACTCTTCAGATATTAAGGAGAGTAAAGACTTTCTCAGACAAACAAGAGCTCAGGGAGCTCACCACCACCTTTCAAGAAATGTTGAAGGGGGTTCTTCAAACTGAAACAGAAAGACAAAAATACACAAAATTCTGATTAAGGTGATAGTCACCATTAGAAAAGGGTAACATTTTCCCTGGAAAAAAAAATAGAAAAGGGTAACATTTTTAGAACAGTATATCGAACACTTAAATATAGGATGAAGGTTAAAGAAAAAAGAGCATTAAAAATCACCAATTCGGTAATGAAATCACGGCATAAAAAGAAATCATTTGTGGTATCAAAAATATACAAGGGGAGGAGTAAAAGGATGGGACTTTGACAGACAAACTGCTATCAGCAGAAAGGGGACTATGTTATCTATGAGATGTTTGATATAAACCTCACAGTAACCATAAAGCAAAAATCTAGAGCAGACACGAAACATGAAAAAATGCGCAGACTGAGCAAATCACAATAGAAAACAACCAACTTACAAAAGTAGACAGAAACAGACGGGGATACCAGATAAGGGAGTAATCTCCAAAATATATAAAGAACTCACACAACTTAGTAACAACAACAAAAACAATCCGATTAAAACACGGCCGAAAGTAAATAGACATTTTTTCCAAAGAAGACATCCAGATGGTCAAGAGACAGTGAAAAGACGCTCCACATCACTCATCGTCAGGGAAATGCAAATTGTTTTTTTTTGGGGGGGGGGGGAAATGTAAATTGAAACACAATGATATGTCACCTCATCCTGTCAGAATGACTATCATCAAAAATGTAAGAAATAACAATGCTGGTGAGGATGTAGTGAAAAACAAAAACCAAAACCAAACCCTTGTTCACTGTTGTGGGAATGTAAATTGGTCCAACCGCTATGGAAAACACTAAGGAGATTCCTCAAAAAACTTAAAAGAGAACTATGAAATGATCCAACAATTCCACTTCTGGGAATATATACCCAAATGAAACGAAAACAGGATTTCAACGAGATCTCTGCACACCCATGCTTATCAAAGCATTATTCACGTCAGCCGAGATATGGAAACAACCCAAATGCCCATCAACCGGTGAATGGATATAAAGATGTAGTACCGGGGTACCTCGCTGCCTCAGTCCCCGGAGCATGTGACTCTTGAGCTCGGGGTTGTGGGTTCGAGTTCCACGCTGGGTGTAGAGATTGCTTGCAAATAGTCTTTTTTTTTTTTTTTTAAGATTTTATTTTTTTTTTTTGAGACAGAGAGAATGAGAGAGAGAGAGCACATGAGAGGGGGGGAGGGTCAGAGGGAGAAGCAGGCTCCCCGCCGAGCAGGGAGCCCGATGCGGGACTCGATCCCGGGACTCCAGGATCATGACCTGAGCCGAAGGCAGTCGCTCAACCGACTGAGCCACCCAGGCGCCCAGCTTGCAAATACTCTTAAAAAAAAAAAGTAATACATACACACAATGTAATGTTAAAGGAGGATATCCTGCCATTTACAACAACACGGATGGACCCTGAGCACATTATGCAAAGGGAGGTAAGCCAGACAGAAAGACAGGTACCGTATGCTACCACTTATAGGTCGAATCCAAAGAAGTCAAACTTATAAAACAACAGAGCGTAAATGGGGATTAGCAGGAGACGCAGGGATGAGACTAACGTGTTTCAGGGTACAAAACTGTAACGAGTAGTAAATAAACCATGGACCGCATAATGAACACAGACCGTAACATTCTCCTGTAATTATACAAGGGGATAAATGTCGCTACAACGATGTTACAACAATGTATCAAAATCACAGCTGTACGCCACCACCTTACACAATGTTACACGTCAAATTTATTCAAGAAGCATCAAAACGTCTGGCACGCCCTCCTCGAAGACTTCCAAGCATTAAATGGGTTACACTGAGGGAGAGCTCTGGAGAGGAAAAGACCCCCTTGCGTATTGGGGGCGCTCCCGGAGATGCCACACCCAAGGCGCCTGAAACCCAGGAAGCCGCCCTCCCTGTGCGAGGCGGAGGCGGGGGGCCAGCGCAGGCGGGTCCGCGGGGCGCCCCGGCCCTCGAGCCCGCGTCGACGGGGCGCACCCCAGGGCGCGGGGCGCGCTCCGCAGGGCCGCCTCAGGGGCGTCCTCCGGGGAACGCCCTCTCACCTGGCGACGCGGGAGCTCGGGGTCGGTCCTCACCTGTTGGGGACTCCACCCCGCCTCGCCAGACGCGACAGGCTGGGCTCCCACCGCCCGGGACGCCGCTCTCAGGCCTCTGCCGGCACGGACCCGCAGGGCGCCGGGGCGCACAGGGCGGCACCGAAGCTTCCCGAAGGCGCACGCGGCGCGCACGCTGGGGCGGCCGGCGGGGCGGCCTCGGGCCGAGCCCCCACCCCCTGCGGCCCCGGGGCGAGCGCGCGCGCGCGCGGCGGGCGGGGCGCAGGTCGGGAGCGCGCGGGCCGCAGCTGCCCTCTGGGGTCCCGCCCCCTGGCCGGACTGCGCACCCGTGCCCTGTGCATCCAGGGGAATGTGGAACTGCCCCCGGGCTCGGCCCTGCACGGCGTCCGGCTGCAGCCCTGCTCAGTGCGCCTGACCTGCGGGGCCCCCGGCCCCAGGCTCCCGCCCGCACGGGCCGCTGGGACTTGTAGTCCCCAGGGCGGGCCCGACGCGTCAGTCCTCCCCCCCGGGAATCGGTAGGGCCGGCCGCCTCTCCGTCTCGCAGCGCTGGAGAGCACAGTGCTTCACTTGCATCACACGCGGGTCCCTTGTGACTTACTGAGCGCCCGCTGAAGGCCGCACACCTTAGCTGGCCTTGGGGGAGAGTCGGTGAGCTCCTGCGCGCTTTAGGCAGAAGGATGAACTTGCAAGGAAGAACGTCAGGAACAAAAATGACAAATTCTAAGTGCTGCTGGGGGTCACACGAGGGCCGGAGAGTTAAACATCTGCCTTCGGCCCAGGGCATGATCCCAGCGTCAGGGTCCCTGCTCAGCAGGGGAGTCTGCTGCTCCCTCTTCCTCTGTTCCTTCTCTCTCTCTCTCTCTCTCAAATAAATAAATAAAATCTTTAAAAACGTGGAATGCTCTAGATGAGGCGGAGGTGGCAGGGAGTAGAAAGGAGTGTGGTCTGGCTGTAGTAAGTGGTTTATGTCAGACAACGGTGAGCAAGGCTTAGATGGGGATGTGGTCACCAGCGTCTTTGGACCTCACTTTCAGGAAGGGCCTCCGAGGGACACCTGGGTGGCTCAGTCACTTAAGCATCTGCCTTCGGCTCAGGTCATGATCCCAGGGTCCTGGGATGGAGTCCCACACTGGGCTCCTTGCTCAGCAGGGAGCCTGCTTCTCCCTCTGCCCCTGCCTTGCTTGTGCCCCCCCCCCTCTCTCTCTCTCTGAGAAAATAAATAAATAAATAAATCCTTAAAAAACAAACAAAAAAAGGAGCCTCAGTTTTGAGTTTGCCTCCAAGAGAGACCATCAGCACAGGCAGGGAGATGCCTCTTCAGACTTAAATAAAAGAGGACATCTCACTGCTGGTTTCCAGTTTCTGGACCTCAAGGCCCCTATTGGTCTAAGAATCGATTTGCGGGTATAAATCCTATCATTAACTTGAGAGTACCACAATTAGATTGAGACATAAGCTTTCAATAATGCTACCATTTTTTGTAAACGGTTTTGGCATTTATTCAATGTTTGTGTACCAGAAGTCTTAAGGGAAGCGGACCTAAATCTTTCTTGACCTAAAGGAGCATGTTGATGCTTTGGGGCTTGGTCCTGAGAGCAAGGGATGATTTATGAGAGCAGTTTTGATGCCTTTCAATGGCTCAGACATAAACCCACAGTTCAGAAAATCCTTTTCAAGACCACTGGTTCTTAGCTTTTGATTTCAGAAAACAAGATCACACTTAAGTAAAAGATATTTATTCTCAAATTTCTCAGGTGATGGAACACCAGGATGTCATGATGCTTTTACTTTTACTAAAACACTGTGGAACACTGTATCACACTTAACTGGTATGGAATTTGTGGTTAAATTCCACCTTTTCTGTATCGTATTAACAGTAAAAGTGAGCTGGTGCCATATACTTTATTAATTTTGATTTTGACGCACAAATAATTTAACAACCAAATGATACTATCTTAATTTATGTCATCCTGAGCACCAAGAAGCCTTCAAAGTGGGGGACAGTTCCTGGTCACTCCTGTCACTATCCTAGATGACACTGTCAGAAGATGCAGGGGCCACGTTGGGTCTTAGATAATGTCAGGAAATGAGTGAGATCACATCTCATCTGCAAGCTTCCCAAATCTCCCTCATGTGCACCTCCTGTCCCAGGGTAGAGGAGAACCAGATCTCACACAAGCTGTTAACTTGATCAAGGACGCATCATTCCCCCTGGACAGCTGTGGAGCCTTTGTGTAGAAGGACAGATGTGAGATCAGGAAGGGAGGAAGAGAAGAAATATTTCTCCTGGCCCCCAAACACGGGCTCTCCGCCGGGGGGACACCACCCCACTCCCATCCTCCATATCTAGGGGTGTTGGAAAAGTGCAGTAGTACTTGCTTGTTATCATCTTCCACAGTGATTTGGGGCTTCAACTGCTCTTTAATGGGAAAGAGGAATGGTGCTAAATGTTCCCACAACGAACAGGATGGCCCCATATGGTGAAGAAATATCCCACCAAAAATGCCATCTGTGCCCATGTTGAGAAACACAAGAAGTCCCATGGTAGAGTTTGGTGTTTAGAGAACCCCATGTCACTACAGCAGCCCATGAACAAGAGAGGCGCTCAGGTGTTTCATGTGGATCCACGTGGAGACTCCTTCTGGCTGCACCAGGCTTCCACCACGAGAGCCCCCATAATCACCACCATTATGGCAGCTAGACCCAGTCGGATGAGGTTGCCCATGGTGTAATCCCCCGACGTGGCATCTGGGGGAGCTGGGAGAGAGAAGAGGATGAGCACCAGCCGGAAAGGAGCATCCCTCCTTCTCACGTGGATCTGCCCAGTGTGACTCTCCTGCACCTGCTTGTGCTTCCTGGCCAGTGGTCAGCTGCACCTTCATTGACGTTGTAATCACTCAAACCACATGTGGGATTTCCTGAGAGTTGTGGTGGGTCTTCCTTTGTCTCCTTTCTATTCTCTCTGCCTTACCGCTCTTCCTTCATTTCTTTGCTCTTCATCTCATTTCCATCCTCCCACACTGCCCTTTCCCCTTCTCCTTCCTTGTAGTAGGAATCAGGCTAAGGAGCAACCTCAAAACCCAAAGGTGCTGCACAGAGAATGAAAGTAGTTCAGGGCTTCCGTCTGCTCCCCTCCTCAGAGCAAAGACAGTGCAGCCAGTGAGCTCCAGAAAATTCAAGCTTAGTAGCTGAGCATCAGAACCACCATGTATTTCATTTCAGCTTCACCCAAGAAGAGCTAGGGCTCGCCATTGGCCCTGGCTCCTAGACAGAACCTGCACTTGAATCTTCCAGCTCACACGTGCCATGAGTGCAGAGTTCATGTCTGAAGACATCAGCAACAATGCTCCCTGGAGACAGAGTCCATGGGGAGAGACCCGTGATGACCCCACCAAGCCCAGGATGCCCTCTGCATCCCTCAGCACCGCCTGCCCGGACCTTGCTTTCCAACTACAGAACGTTCGCTGACCACAGCGCACACGCAAACATTTACACCACTGAGGAAGCAGGGTGTAGCATCCAATGAAGCAAGAAGAAGATCAATTTAGAAGATGCCACATCTATGCCAGAAAAGCAGGCAGCTGGGGGAGCACCGTGTTCTAAGCGCGAGAAAGGTACCGCCATGAAGTTGCCATCAGCAGGATGCACCACAACTCTAAGTGACGCCCAGGGTGGCAGGAGGGGCTCTGGTGGTGGCGGGATGGATCGTTTGGAAGAACAGCCTGAGACATTCTCCAAGAATGCAAAGCAACAAACGCCAAAGACTAGAAAGTAGGAAAGGAGAGATTTAAAAAGGAGATGCTCAGGAAAGTGAAGGAGAAACAGGAATCAGAAAGAGAAGAAATGCTCTCCAGTTAAAAAAAAAAAAAAGACGCACACCTTAAACTTATACAGTGTTATAAGCCAGTTATAGGTCAACAAAACAGGAGAAAGAAAATAAATAGCCAAAATAAAAACAAACTAATTAATGAATTAATTAAATTTTTTAAATGTCCTAAGAGGGGCGCCTGGGTGGCTCAGTTGGTTAAGCGACTGCCTTCGGCTCAGGTCATGATCCTGGAGTCCCGGGATCGAGTCCCGCATCAGGCTCCCTGCTCAGCAGGGAGTCTGCTTCTCCCTCTGACCCTCCTCCCTCTCATGCTCTCTGTCTCTCATTCTCTCTCTCGCAAATAAATAAAATCTTAAAAAAAAAAATTTAAAATGTCCTAAGAATCATGCAAAACTTCACCTGTCACCCGGATCTCAAGATGATCACTAGGCTCTGAGGTCAGGAAAGGAGCCTTCATCAGAAAGTACACACAACTGTAGTTCCCCGCATCACTGACTGTCACAGTCCGGAAGGAGAAGTCCGTCTCCTTCCCTGCAGGACTCTGGACCTGTATGGGCCCTGCTGCTCCTGCCTTCAGTAGAGCGAACATTACAGGCACGAAAATATTGTCTGGCCTCTGGCACTGCAGGGTCACAGTGTCTCCTGCGGTCACCTCACCCCTTTGGTGGGCTTGGAGGGAAGGTTTTGATAAATCTCCTGGAAGAAAAGGAGGGCACCAAGGTCATGGGGAGCAGCCCGGGGCCCCCCACCCTCCCTTGTTCTCCTGGCAGGGGTTCCCGCCAAGGGGGGGAAATGACAGATCCCTGGTCTCACCCTCTTTCCACTCTGACTGTGGGAAGATTTCCCCAGCAAGCCCTGGATGAAGCTGAGCCAGGTCAGTCTGTTCTGTGTTTCTCATCTCCCCTTGTTCCCTCCCTCCCTCGGGTTCCTCCCCCACACCTGTCCCTGCAAGACCCTATGTCCCTCCGAGGCACCTCCTCACCTGTCACCAGCAGTAGGAGGACGTCACTGGGCTGTGAACGTATGTACGGGCTCCCTCGTCTGTAGTACTCACAGGCATACTCTCCAGCATTGTCGGTGTTTAGGCCAGTGAGGTGAAATTCAGCCAGGCCCTCTGTGGAAGCCCGTGATTGCACAGACTGCAAACGAACTTTTCCCTTTCTGAGAACAAAGTTGACATTCTTGGTAGAAGTCCAGCATTGCAGCGTCACATTACTCTTGCGAGACACCACCGAGCTGGGCCAGGCCCTGAGGGAGGGCTTGGGAAGGGACTCTGGAAGGAAGCAGATTTGGGGATGGGATTTGGTGCCCTTGTCTGCTCTCAGGAAACCCCTTGAAGGAAAGAGAAGGGACACAGGGAGTTTGGAGTGAAGGGGAGGGAGGGTCTGACTGAAGGAACTCACCATCAGTTGTCCTGCTTCCTTGGCCAGCACACAGCCCTGCAAGAGAACCGTCCATGAGACATGAGCATCCACCTGGAGCCCCGTCCCGAGGGGCCTCCCCGGGGGCTGCTGCTGAGCACGGACCCTGGAGGTCATGCATCTGGGGCTTCTCATTTCCCCACCTGGACTGTGGCTGCAGCTCTGCTCTGGGCTCCTTCCCCACTCTCCCAGAAGGTCTCCTGTGCAGCTCACTCCTCCCACGGCCCCAGGACCTGGCCTGGTTCCCCAATGTCCACAAGCCCCTTAATCCTTAAGAGTGTTTGTGTACTCATGCCATGGGAGACACAAGGCATTACTGTCTTGTCAACACCTGGAACATGGCTACTCTATTCTGTTCTCCTTAGCATCCCCAGTGTCTACACAATCCTGGAACATAGTAAGAAGCACCTTGGCCAACAGAAGAGATGCCCCAAGTTAACATGGCTCAGATTTTTCAAGGCTGGTAGAAAGATTCAAACTTCTGATACTGTCCTTTCCTCATTTCACCAGATAGACCAGCCTGAAGGCAAAGAAAGCCCCAGGGATTACCCTAGAATCTAGGGATCAGAGACTATTGTGAAGACCAATCACATCGCTGGGAGCCAATTAAGCTAAGACCCACACTGTCCCTATTTGTGCCAAGAAGGCTTTCTTAGCACCAGCAAACAGACATCCTGAGTTGTCCCCAGCTCTGTGCCCCGGGATAGTTTGAAGCATTCTGCTTTCATCTCCTTATAATTTTCCCAACCTGGCACTTGCTGACTCACCCCAAGGACTTTCCCATTATGAAGAGCCCACGCCTCATTCTTAATATCCCATCATGACCAAGTGGAAACAACAGTGACTTTGGAGCCAGACAGGCCTGGGTTTGAATGTTGAGGTTTCTGCTCACTCACTGTGTGGCCCTGAGCAGGAACCCTGAGCTGTCAGTCTCTGGTCCTCATTTATCAACACGGGTCTGATTTCCGTCACACAGGTTGTTTGCAAGGGTCAGAGCAGTATTTCCCACAGAATGGAATACAAACCACGGGGGCTCTACAGATGATTTCAGGGGATGCAGTGACATGGTATTCTATAGCATTGATCACAAAGGTATTACCCTTTCAAATCACGCCCACTCCTTTGATCACAACAAAGAATTACTCAAGCTAGAGATCAACCTTCTTACACATCTGTCTCTGGCCAACTGCCATTTGTAATAAAGAAGTAGCTGGGGGCTCAGAAATGTGATGGCCAACAGCCCATGGCTAGAATGTCCTAATGTCTTCTTCCTTTGCATTGTATATATGTTTACATTAACCTTCTATATTTTGCTAAGTGACCCTGGCTTTTCTTTTAAATTTTATTTTTTTTAAGATTTTATTTATTTTTTGAGAGAGCGAGAATGAGAGAGAGAGCACATGAGAGTGGGGAGGGTCAGAGGGAAAAGCAGGCTCCCCGCCGAGCAGAGAGCCCGATGCGGGACTTGATCCCGGGACTCCAGGATCATGACCTGAGCCGAAAGCAGTTGCTTAACCAACTGAGCCACCCAGGCGCCCACCAATAGCTTAAATTAAAAAATAAAATTTAGGGGCGCTTGGGTGGCTCAGTCATGATCCTGGAGCAGGGAGCCTGCTTCTCCCTCTGACCCTCCCCACTCTCCTGTGCTCTCTCTCTCATTCTCGCTCTCTCAAATAAATAAATAAAATCTTTAAAAAAAAACATTAATTTAAGCTATTGGCATAAAATTTCCATCTTCAGAAGAATGGGCCTGTTTAAAATAAAGATATTAAGGGGTGCCTGGGTGGCTTAGTCGGTTAAGCATCTGCCTTCAGCTCAGGTCATGATCCCAGGGTCCTGAGATCGAGCCCCACATCGGGCTCCCTGCTCGGCGGGAAGCCTGCTTCTCCCTTTCCCGCTCCCTCTGCTTGTGTTCCCTCTCTCGCTGTGTCTCTGTCAAACAAGTAAATAAAATCTTTGAAAAAAAAATAAAAATAAAATAAAGATATGAAAAAATAAATAAAACAAAATAAAGATATTGAGTCAATAAAATTTTAAATAAGTAGGGATGGTAGAGGCATACAGGACAGTTATGGACGTGAAATGTATTTGCATACTGGAGAACATTTGATGGGTAAGATGTATCTAAAGCCCCCCTCAAGGTTCCTGACACACATGAAGCAATCAGTAAAGATAAGCAGATGTTACCACTTTTCTTTCCAATTCTAGTGGTCACATCTTTCTCCACCCACCTTTATCTCTAATCCCAGTTGACGGGCCCAAGGGACTTACCAAAGCAGAGGAGGCAGAGGAATTCAGGGATCATACTGCAGCCTGCTCTAGGGACCCCTCTCTGGCTTCGTCCACAACAGCGAGGGAAGGCGGATGTGGGGGGTGGCATCTTTCGCCAACACTTCTCTTCCTTCCTCTCATGTGACCTTTAGGTTCTGTGTTCCAACCACATTTGGAAAACAAGAAGAAATAAAATGCTCCATGAGGTCATAATTTACGCAAACTCTTTATGCGAACACAGTGAATTCAGGCCTCAAATTCTAACCCACCTAGAAAAGCCAGAGGTGCTAGACTCCTGGATCCAAATGATTCCACTGAGGAGATGGAAACAGGTTGGTGCAGAGACTGCTGGAGATTCTCTGGTCTATAGAAAAGACGCTGGGCTTTGGAACTGAATGAAGGAGTCAGTGTTAGTGACTATTTTTGAGTGACTGTAGTGGATGAGGTATTTCTCTGAGGTCCATGCGCAGTGAAGGAGCAAGACCAATGGTTCATGGGGACGCCTGGCTGGCTCAGTCAGTGGAGGCTGTGCCTCTTGATCTCAGGGTTGTGAATTCAAGCCCCACGTTGGGTGTAGAGCGTACTTAAAAAAAATAAGACTATGGTTCATGCATTTGAAAACAAATTGAGTCTGGAGAGTTACACTGTGTAAAGTTTTCTTGTAAAGATTTTATTTTTAGGTACTTGTCAGAGAGAGAAAGAGAGAGAGCACAAGCAAGGGGAGCAGCAGACAGAGGGAGAAGCAGACTCCCCGCCAATCAAGGAGCCCGATGTGGGACTCGATCCGAGGACCCTGGGATCATGACCTGAGCTGAAGGCAGATGCTTAACAACTGAGCCACCCAGGTGTCCCTAAAGTTTTTTTGTTTTAAGTGGGATAATTCAACACAGTTATTAGTAAGTCCAGCATAAATGCTTCTATCTATTGGGTAATCACTAAAAGAATTGTACAAAAAGCAAATAGATGGAAAAAAAATAGGGGAGTTAAAATGGCCTATTAGAAAAAACAATATATATTTTTTAAACAATGATATTGGAGGGGCACCTGGGTGGCTCAGTTGGTTAAGTGTTTGACTCTTGATTTTGGCTCAGGCCATGATATCAGGGTTGTCAGACTGAGCCCTGCATCAGGCTCTGCCCTGAGCCTGCTTAAGATTCTCTGTCTTTCTCTCCCTCTGCCCCTCGCCACCCCACTCACATGCTCTCTCTCTCTCTTTCTCTCTCTAAAAAAAAAAAATTGGAAATGAGGAAACATAAAAGAGATGTGCAGATAGAATAATTAGCAAGATGATAAACTTACATCCTACAGATAAGTAATTACATGAAATGTAAATGGGCTCAAAAAGTCAATTAAAAGACTATTAGACTGGGTGTTTTAAAAAGACCTAAATGTATGCTGCTCTTTAAGGAGAAACACTTTTAAAAGATAAAGTAAAGAGAAATACTTTAAGTATATGCACAGAGGAGTTGAAAGCAAAAAAATAGAAAAAGATATAACATGCAAACACCAGCAAAAGAAAAGTAATATGGCCGTATTAGTATCATATAAATAGATTTAAGGCAAGACATAGCATTAGATATGAAGAGGAATACTTCCTAAGATAAAAGAGTCAATACAAGAGGAATACATAATAATCCAAACTTTGTATGCACCTACTAACATAGATACAAAAATCCATAAAAGAATTGTTGACACTATTAAAGGACCTAAATAAACCTATAATCACATTCTCTTTTAACACATCTCTCTCAGTAACTGCATTCCACGTGAAAAAAAAAAAAGTCAAAACAAGGAAACAAAAGAAATACATTCACTATCTCAAGCAATCAAACCCATGAAAAGTAAAGATGCCATTTCACTCTCTATCTGATAAAAAGGTTTTAAGTTAACATGTCATGTTGAATAGAATTTGGGAAAATTACATGTGCATCATCAGTTTTTAGGATGAAAAATCAATATTCTTTACCAAACGGCCACTAGGTTATGAAATTTCTCAGCCCCCCGCCCCCACCACCACACACAACACTTATAGCCTTCCATCTGGGAGTTTAAATCCCAGTAGTTTTACCCTGAGGAATAATTAAGGTTATCCAAAAGATTTATAATAATTAAAGTTGTCCAAAAGATCAGGTTGTCCATAATCATTTTATTTATTTATTTATTTATTTATTTATTTATTTATTTATTGGGAGCAATATAAATGTGCAGAAGTAAGAGATTGGTTAGTTACAAGTTCTTACTTCCATAGAGGGGATAACTATGCATCAATTTAAATCACATTGTGGAGCATAAAAATAAAATTTCAATTTTCTAAGAAGATATGAAAATGTATATAAATATGTATAAACAAATAAAGGAACCTCAAAATTAAAAAAAATTTAGAAATAAATCACACTGTGGAAGCCATTTATAACTATGGTGTGAGAAAGTACTCATTGGCATGGAACACTCTTTAAAATGTGTTGGTTTGTGGGGCACCTGGGTGGCTCAGTTGTTAAGCATCTGCCTTCGGCTCAGGTCATGATCCCAGGGTCTTGGGATCGAGCCCCACATCGGGCTCTCTGCTCGGCGGGAGGCCTGCTTCTCCCTCTCCCACTCCCCCGGACTTGTGTTCCCTCTCTCACTGTCTTTTTCTGTCAAATAAATAAATAAAATCTTAAAAATAAATTAAATAAATAAATAAATAAATAAATAAAATGTGTTGGTTTGTGACTAAAGAAGATAACCATATAGGATATGTAGATCATACATGTGTGTGTGTATATATATATATATACACATATACATCTATGTACATATATATTATCCTATATCAGATATCTTGTATAAGAAAAAAATTTCTCATATATATATATATATACACACACACACACACACACACACATATATATATATATAATTTTTTAGGATATATCACCCCAAACATTAGGATATATCACCCTAAACATTCTAAAGAAGTTAGCCTTACAGGGGCGCCTGGGTGGCTCAGTCATTTAAGCGGCTGCCTTTGGCTCAGGTCATGATCCCAGGGTCCTGGAATCGAGCCCCGCATCGGGCTCCCTGCTCCGTGGGAAGCCTGCTTCTCACTCTCCCACTCCCCCTGCTTGTGTTCCCTCTCTCACTGTGTCTCTCTCTGTCAAATAAATAAATAAATAAAATCTTTAAAAAAAGGAAGTTAGCCTTATATTAATAAAAAGAAAGAATAAGAACCATATGATCCTCTCAATAGATGCAGAAAAAGCATTTGACAAAATATAGCATTCTTTCTTGATAAAAACCCTCAACAAGTAGGGATAGATGGAACATACATCGACATCATATACAAAAGACCACAGCTAATATCATCCCCAGTGGGGAAAAACTGAGAGCCCTTCCCCTAAGGTCAGGAACAAGACAAGGATGTTCACTCCTACCATTACTATTTAACATAGTACTGGAAGTCCAAGCCTCAGCAATCAGACCAGAAAATGAAATAAAAGGCATCCAAATTGTCAAGGAAGAAGTCAAACTTTTACTATTTGCAGATGACATGATACTCTATGCAAAAAACCCAAAAGACCCCACCAAAAAACTGCTAGAACTGAGACATGAATTCAGCAAAGTCACAGGATATAGAATCAATGTGCAGAAATCTGTTGTATTTCTATACACCAATAATGAAGCAGCAGAAAAAGAAATCAAGGAATGGATCCCATTTGCAATTGCACCCAAAACAATAAGATATCTAGGAATAAACATAACTGAAGAGGTAAAAGATCTGTACTCTGAAAACTATAAAGCACTTATGAAAGAAATTGAAGAGGACACAAAGAAAAAAGCATTCCATGCTCATGGACTGGAAGAAGAAACATTGTTAAAATGTCTACACTACCGGTAGAAATCTACACATATATTGCAATCCCTATCAAAATACCACCAGCATCTTCCACAGAGCTAGAATAAAGAATCCTCAAATTTGTATGGAACCACAGAAGACCCTGAATAGCCAAAGCAATTCTGAAGAAGAAAAACAAAACTGGAGGCATCACTTCAAGCTGTATTACAAAGCTATAATCATCAAGAGAGTATGGTACTGGCACAAAAACAGACACATAGATCAAGGGAAGAGGATAGAGAATCCAGAAATGGACCCTCAACGCTATGGCCAACTAATCTTTGACAAAGCAGGAAAGACTATCCAATGGAAAAAAAGACAGTCTCTTCAACAAATGGTGCTGGGAAAACCGGACAGCAACGTGCAGAAGACTGAAACTGGACCACTTTCTTACACCATACACAAAAATAGACACAAAATGGATGAAAGACCTAAATGTAAGACAGGAAACTATCAAAATCCTAGAGGAGAACGCAGGCAGCAACCTCTTTGACCTTAGTCACAGCAACTTATTAAACATGTCACCAGAGGCAAGGGAAACAAAAGCAAAACTGAACTATTGGAACTTCATCAGGATAAAAAGCTTCTGCACAGTGAAGGAAATAAACAACAAAACTAAAATGCAGCCTACAGAATGGGAGAAGATATTTGCAAATGACATATCTGATAAAGGGTTAGTATCCAGAATCTCTAAAGAACTGGGACACCTGTGTAGCTCTGTTAGTAAGTGTCTGCCTTCAGCTCAGGTCATGATCCCAGAGTTCTGGGATCAAGTCCAGCAACGGGGCCCTTGCTCAGTGGGGAGCCTGCCTCTCCCTCTGCCTGCTGCTACCCCTGCTTGTGCTCACTCTCTGACAAATAAAGAAATAAATAAAATCTTTAAAAAACCCAAAATCTATAAAGAACTTACCAAACTCAACACCCAAAAAACAAATAATCCAGTTAAGAAATGGGCAGAAGACATGAACAGACATTTTCCCAAAGAAGACATACAGATGGCCAACAGACACATGAAAAGATGCTCAACATCACTCATCATCAGAGACATACAAATCAAAACCAGGATAAGATACCACCTCACATCTGTCAGAATGGCTAAAATTAACAACACAAGAAACAACAGGTGTTGGCAAAGATGTAGGGAAAGGGGAACACTCTTATAGTGTTAGTGGGAACACAAACTGGTGTAGCCACTCTGAAAAACAGTTTGGAGGTTCCACAAAAAGTTAAAAATAGGGGCACCTGAGTGGCTCAGTCGATTAACTGTCTGCCTTCGGCTCAGGTCGTGATCTCAGGGTCCTGGGATTGAGCCCCATGTCGGGCTCCCTGCTCAGCAAGGAGGCTGCTTCTTCTCCCTCTCCCTTTTGCCCTCCCCCCACTCAAGCTCTCTCTGTCAAATAAATAAATAAAATCTAAAATTAAAAAGTTAAAAATAGAACTACCCTATGTTCCAACAATTGTACTACTAGGTATTTATCCAAAGGATACAAAAATATGGATTTGAAGGGGTACATGCACCCAGATATTTATAGAAGCAATGTCCCCAATAGTCAAACTATGGAGAGAGCCCAAATGTCCACTGAAAAGATGTGGTGTATATATACAATGGAATATTACTCAGCCATCAAAAAGAATGAAATCTTGCCATTTCCAATGGATGGAGCTAGAGTGCTAAATGAAATAAGTTATTCAGAGAAAGGCAAATACCATATGATCTCACCCATATGTGGAATTTAAGAAACAAAAAGATGAAGATATGGGAAGGGGAAAAAGAAAAAAGGAGAGAGGGAAGGAAACCATAAGAATATTTTTTATTATTTTTTTATTAACATGTATTATTTGTTTCAGGGGTACAGGTCTGTGATTCATCAGTCTTACACAATTCACAGCGCTCACCATAGCACATACCCTCCCCAATGTCCATCACCCAGCCACCTCATCCCTACCACCCCCCTCCACTCCAGCAAGCCTCAGTCTGTTTCCTGAGATTAATAGGTCTCTTACGGTTTGTCTCCCTCTCTGGTTTCGTCTTGTTTCATTTTTCCCTCCCTTCCCCTACGATTCTCTGTCTTGTTTCCCAAATTCCTCATATCAGTGAATCATATGATACTTGTCTTTCTCTGATTGACTTATTTTGCTTAGCATAATACCCGCTAATTAGAGAACAAACTGAGGGTTGATAGAGGGAGGTGGTGGGGGATGGGCTAGATGGGGGATGGGGATTGAGGAGGGCACTTGATGTGATTAGCAGTAGGTGTTGTATGTAAGTGATCACTGAATTCTGCTCCAGAAACCCTGAGATCATGACCTGAGCCAAAATCAAGAGTCCGAGGCTTAATCAACTGAGCCACCCAGGTGCCCCAAAAGCTACAATGGTTTTGAGAGCTACACTGGCAAAATTGCTGCCAGCATAACCTTAGAGAAATTATACAAAGACTTGAAGGCTCAGGGCGCCTGGGTGGCTCAGTCGTTAAGCGTCTGCCTTCGGCTCAGGTCATGATCCCAGGGTCCTGGATCGAGCCCTACATTGGGCTCCCTGCTCGGCAGGAAGCCTGCTTCTCCCTCTCCCACTCCCCCTGCTTGTGTTCCCTCTCTCGCTGTGTCTCTCTCTGTCAAATAAATAAAATCTTTAAAAAAACAAAACAAAACAAAGACTTGAAGGCTCAACTTTCTATGTGCAGAAAGCAAGCTGAGAAACTGGGCCATCCATCAAGAGGGTCATATTCTCCAAAGTCCTCTTCAGAAGTGGACAGGAAGGTTGATAAAACAAAGACATCTCAGAGGGAGGAACCAAGACCTCACAGGATAGTGGGCTGAGAAACTCCTAATAGAGAACAGAACTGAAACTTTATGAAGCAACATTTCCATCCCCAGAATTGTGGCATCTAGTGGCATTTTCCCAAAGTGATTTTGAAACTGCTGCAAACCAGTGACTGCTTTATGTCACCCACACACCTAAGGAGGAAGCTTTTTCCAAGTGAGAGTATTGTGGTTATCCCACTTCTGTTTTGTCATCATATGGCAGATGTATGGGGCACCTAATTTCTCCTTTTAGTTCATGAGTCCTGGATCCAACGGAGCCACCTATAGACTTGATAATGATCATTAGGTCCTGGATTTAAAACCTGACACCATTATTGGATGGAAATTTGGGGGAACAGGTCCTGGGATGGGAATGAGCATATTTTGTACATAGGATGTATATGAATAACTGTGGCTAAGAAGTCATAGTGCAATAGGTCACGTCACACTAATAGCCCTTCAACTATGGATTCAGCTGTGTTATTTGCTTTGGTCAACAGGATAAGGTGCAAATGGCAATATTTTAACTGCAGCCCAGGTCTTCAGGGGCACAGCATATTTTGATTTAGCCCCTGTGCATCTTCCATTTCCATGAGGACATGTGAGAGCTAGCCCATCGTTCTCAGGGGGAAGATGAAGTACATGTGAACTAGAGCCAAGTCACCCCATCTGAATGCAGAAATAAATGGATCTGGGAGATGTGGAGAGCATGGAGCACACATACATTCCCATTACTAGTTAGGGTTGAACTTTGGTGATTTCAAATCTTAATAAAAATCAGGACTCACTTTCCATTGGTGTTGTGTTGGAAAGTTAACTTACGAAAAATTGTACTTAAAAAATAATTGCAGGACAAGGTTGAGGTTGAATCAGAAGGCGGTGAGTCTGTATAAGCTTCAAACAAGGTGTCT
This sequence comes from Mirounga leonina, assembly GCF_011800145.1. Taxonomy (NCBI): domain Eukaryota; kingdom Metazoa; phylum Chordata; class Mammalia; order Carnivora; family Phocidae; genus Mirounga; species Mirounga leonina. Next base: position 8,261,905 of record NW_023270718.1, on the reverse strand, counting down.
TTAATAGACATGTAGTGGTCCAGAGTTGTAGTGGCCCAGAATTGGGGCTTTGCTCTGCTTACTCTGTCTTCCCTTCCAATCTTAATCCCTACAATAATTTCAATCCAACCCGAGGGACTTGATCTATTTTGCCCTCTCAGAGAATGTATGAAAATCTACTTTTTGTTTCTTGCTCAGCTGTGTGTTAACTCTGCTAGGGTATTGTGTATCTGAAGTGCTGACATCTGCTTTGAGATGTAGTATAGGATTTTTTAACCCTTGTAACATTGTGTATCAGCAGACAACCATGTTTCCTCCCACCTCTCATACCTCCAGGCAGGGGACCTAATAATTCTAGAAAACTGATGTATAGTTATAATAATAACATTATGGCATCTGCACATGCTTTCAGCAATCTCATGGTTAAAGACTCATGGTTAAGGGAGAGAAGAATCATAGATTAGTTCTTGGAAGGAGACAAAATCTTGCCTGGGCATAGCCTGAAATGGGCAGATGAAGGCACAGAGTGGACAGTATTGACTTATTGCATATCCAACTATTCATAACCAGTATATCCTGGTATGACTATCTTCACTGAGACATTGGCCACCTGTCACTTACTCTTTGTGGTTAAATGAGACTGATCCAGCTTTCTAGCTGCAGGTATGCTCATATGTCCCAGAAGGACCAATTAGTGCAATCCATCACCTTGGCTACATCGATCAATTTAGGAATGGACATGCAAACCAGGATCAAGCAATGTTGAGTCTGCCTTATGAGTTTTGTTGCAAGTGTTAGTGCTAGCGCACTATTTCTGCCTGGAGATGCCAGTGCATAACTTCCCAGCACATGAAGAGAACCAACCTGAGAGTGAAGTCTACACAGTGGAAAGCGGCACCTAAACATGGAGAAAGACAGATTCCCAGTACCATTATTTGAGCATTTGGATCTACCCATGCTTGAACACAACCCTAGTGTTTTCAGTTACATGAGGCAATCAATAATCAACAAGAGTTCTTAACAGACTTGGGAAGCAATGAGTAGCTGGGAAGGAAGGATGAGTGTTGTACCTCTAGAGAAGAATTTGCTCCCTTAATTTTTCAGTGTTTCTTCCTTTGTTCCTGGAAAATGGGATTATACTCTTCCCATTTGGGAAAAAAATTGAATAGAGGCTTCCCAGTTTCCCTTGATTACTTTCTCTTCTATAAAAGAAAGCACAGCAAAAATCTGATATTGTGTGACCCATTTGTCAAGATTTACTAAAAGACAAGTTGTTCAGACTTAAAGACAGACATCCACTTCTGTTTTCTTGTTGAACCCCCTGCTCTCAGGAGCAGTGGGTGCCCAGCATTACCAGAGACTCCCACACTTTAGACGTTACCATGTGCTTGCCCAGCCATCTTATTATGCCCATGCCAACTTTCTGGTTTTCATAATGTACTGTAGTTCTATTACCAATGGGAAAGCTGGTTGATGGGTATGTGGGAACTCTGTACTACTTTTTTGCAACTCTAAAACTTTTTCCAAAACAATTATTTATTTATTTTTTTAAAGAAAATGTCTTGGTCAGGACTTCAGATGCGATAGGACAGATCTCAGGGTGGGTGGTGCTGGAGCCACACACACTGTTTATGAGGGCGATGTTGTCATTGATGGTTTCCTGCCTTGGTTGTGAGAAGGAAACTGTACACCAGGCAGTGGAGAACCAAAGCGTCACAGTAAAACCTCTATCCACACAACCTGGAGACAAAGTCGGCAGGAAAGACCCGCGATGGCCCAATTCCCCTTCTTCCTTTGAACTGTAAAACTGAAGGTGGGATCTTGGTCTGAGTGGAAGGGACACTATGCTCAGAGAATTCCTGCCCCTGCTTTGCCTTGGTGAGTCTCCAGGACTGGGACAGATGGGTTTGGGTGGTGAGAAAATTCACGGTGAAGCGGGGGTTGATGTGAAGTGATATCTTCTGTGTACTGGACACAGGCTACCTGTCAGAGTTTCATGGGCTGTGGTTACATGCCTCTGTTTTGGTGCCTGCACACAGGAGATGGGGAAGTGAGGTTCAGAGACGTGGGTTGATACCCTCATTTACTCAGCTGAGCAATGCAGAGCTCCCATGAGGTCTCCAAACCTGATTTGTCCAAACACCAGTCCTCCCAGGAATGTTTGTTGGCATATAGGAGGACAGAATACATAGGGTGTGGAGCTGTGGGTTTGGGTACAGACCAAGATTACAGAGAAGGGCTATGTCTGGGGACAATGGATGAAAAGAAAATTTTCTGACCAGCTGTACCCTCTACTGATTTTAACTGTCTTCAACTTGAACATGATGTAATCAAAGGGACCTCAGCCTGTAAAAAGGAAGACCTGGGATTATGACCTTGGCTTGGTCTCATGGGGGCTCTAGGCTGTGAATCAGCAGCTCCACTGACCAAGCCCCCAGTTCCTCTTTCGTGAGGTGGGGCTGAGGGGTGTGTGTGGAAGATATCAGGACTTGTCATCTGCCCCAATTCCTTCCTCCCTCTTCCGAGATACAGCCCTTCCTTTGGGGTAATGCTCCTCTCACACACACATTTGAGCTTTAGGGGTGGCTGTCAGTCACTATACCCCAAACCTCCAGCTGTAGGGCAGAATAAGTTGGACAGTCAAGAGACTGACCTCATCCTGCTTGTATTCATTTCCCAGGGCTGCCATGACAAAGTGCCACACAGCAAGTGGCTTAAAACAACAGAAATCTATTCTCTCACTTCTGGAGGCCAGAAGTCCAAGATCAAGGTGCCAGCAGAGTTGGTTCCTTCTGAGGGCTCTGAGGCTCCCAGGGAGAATCTGTTCCAGGCTCTCCTCACTTCTGGGGATGGCAGGCAGTCGTTGGGTTCCTTATTTGCAGATGCTTTGCTGCAATCCCTCATGTCTTCACATGGCTCTCTTCCCTCTGTGTCTGTCTCTATATCTCTCCACCTCTTCTTATGGGGACACCAGTCATACTGAATTATGAGACCAGCCTACTCCCAAATAATGCAATTCCAAATAAGTTCACATTCACAGGTACTGGGGGTTAGGACTTGAACATACCTTTCTGGAGGACACAAATAATCATTATTCCATGGATAGGTCTATGATTCAAAGCAAGCCAGTCCAGTTCTGTCAGGAAGGTTCTCAAACTGGCATTGAGACACAGATAAATTTTGGTCCTCTGAGTGTGACCTTCCAAAGATGCCAGACCGTAGTTGCCTACAGCCCTGCTTCCAGGCTCCTGGTCCTGTCCTGACAATATTCAGAGGGAATGACACACGGCAGCTGAGAGAAAAGCCTGCAACAGCACTGAATCCCTGGGTCAGGCTGCTCTGGAAACATGATCTACCATTGCACTTAATGGAGGTTGCTTGTCTAAACTAACACAACTAGTCATTTCCACTTCATCTGATTTCAGGCAGACTTCTGATATTTGAATCTTTATACATCTGAATATTTATACATCTTTAGTACAGAGGGTAAGTGTACCCAACTTACATAAAATTTTAAAAATGTATTGCGATACAATGCATATGAGAGTAACCACTTTAAAGTAGACAATCTTGTGACATTTTAGACATTCACAATGCTGTGTAACCACAACAAAATGTTTTCATCAGCTGTCAAGGAAATGCTGTACCCACAAAGCAGTCACTCGCCATCCCCCTTTCCTGGGGGGTAACCACCCATCCACTTTCTGTCTCTCTAGATGTAGCTATTCTGGATATATCATGTAAATGGAATCATGCCATGTCACCTTTCATGTCTGGCTTCTTTCTCTTGGAATGATGTTTTTAAGGTCCATCCATGATATATCACTGCAACATTTCTTTCTATAATAGAATAGGATAATATTTTATATAACATAATCTGAATAATGTTTTACATAAAATTTTTAAGCTTTCCAGATGATGAGTTCAAAGGATCTGTTAAATTAAAATTTAACAGTAATCTGGAGATCCAATTTTGACACCCAATTCCAATGTGTGAGGGTGGGGCCCTGACACCACCAAGCAATTCTTGAACACCAGTTGGGTGTTCTATAATTTAATTCAGTTCTGACACTACCTGGAGTTAGCATCAGATCCTGTAGATAAGGGCTCAGTCCCATAAAACTGCCTCCTCCCCATTTTAGATGCCAATGGCAAGTCTGGGTTATCACCTGATCAATTGGCTATATATCAGGAGTTCCCATGACCCCCTCTTTGGGTTCAATTAATTCACTAGAGAGGCTCACAGAACTCACAGGAATATTTAACTTACTGGATTACCAGTGTATTATAAAAGGATATATCTGCACAGCCAGATGGAAGAAATATGGAGGGCCAGGTATGGGGAAAGAGCACAGAGCTTCCACGTCCTCTCCAGGCACACCACTCTCCCTGCACCTCCATCTGGTTCATCAACCTGCAAGCTCTCTGAACCTATCCTTTTGAGCTTTTATAGAGTCTTCATTACATAAACACAACTGATTAAATCATGGCCATTGGCTATTGATTCCATCTCCAACCCCTCTCTCCTTCCCAGAGGTCAAGGAGGTGGAATTGAATGTTCCAACCTTGTCATCATATGGTTGGTTCCCCTGGCAACCAGCCCTCATCCTTATGTGTGGTCCAAAAGTCACTTCATTAACATAATGAAAGACACTTGTATAGAAAATTCCAAGGGTGGGTGTCTGGGTGATTCAGTTAGAAGAGCATGGGTCTCTTGATCTCAGGGTCATGAGTTCGAGCCCCACGTTGGGTATACAGATTACTAAAATAGATAAATAAATAAATAGACTTAAAAAAACATGGTTAAGAAAATTCCAAGGATTTAGCAGCTGTGTGCCAGGAACCAGGACAAAGACCAAATGTGTATTTATCATAAATCACAGTATCACATTAGTTTTTAGGGAGCTGTGGTTTCTAATGTTCCCACTCCTTCCTACACCCAGTGGAAGGTGTAGCATCTAATGAGGCTGGTTGTTGTTCAGAGCAGGTAGCTGTAGGGTAGATGACAGCTGTCTGCCAAGGACCTGCTAAAGAATATAAGCATGTCAGTGGTCAGTGTCTGTAAAGAGTCAGCCAAAAGACAGATACTTAATAATTGGTGGGTTTTTATTGTACTTCTTTACTGAGAAATATGCTTTTTTCAAGTTATCCTGCATTCCCCTCAATGATGATTTCCTCTGTGCGGCCGGTCTTCCTTGTCTACATCCACTGTGGTCCCTTGTTAGGAAAGAGGGGCACGTTCTAAGGAATCAAATGCACAGCATGGAGACTGTAGCTGATGATTCTGTGTTCTCATCACAGATACACACGCACATACACACCAAGGGTGACTGTATGAGCTGATGGATGTGTTAACAGGCTTGATTGTGGCAATCATTCTATATATGTATATATCATCATGTTGTGTAACTTAAGTATATACAGTTTTATTTGTCAAAGAAAGAGAACCTCTCCCTCACTTTTACACCCTATTCTCCAGTAGGGTTTCACAAGGCAAAATGAACTAACGGCACCTGTGTGCTTACTTAAAAAAAAGGGGGGGGGGCGGGAATCACTGAGCAGAATATTGGCTGATACCAGAGCTGAGACAACATGAGTCTAAAAACAGGTTTGTGGGGGAGAGGGGACTTAAAAGAGACCATGAGACCTAGGACCCCCTGACCACCCAGATGATGATTTCTACCTACAAATCCCAGCCACTGTCACGGCAAGTTTGGCCTCAGTGCACCATGAGACCCCTACCTCCTTTCTTCTTGGTGAAACTTGGGGGGTCCGTGTTGTGAGTTGACCCCTGAGTTTAAACAAGGGCCAGATGTTCTGAGACATTCTCGCATCTAGAGAAATTCTAGCTTCACCTCTTGACAGACCCCAAGACTGGTTTCCCATATTTCCATCCAAGGGATGACCTTCCTATCCCAGAATGAAATACATAGAATGGAACACAGGAGAGGTAGGGTCTGACGTCTGTAAAAATCAAAGCCACATGTGGAAAGAGCATTTAGGACCATGAATGTCTTGAACTCCTTGTGAAAAGAAGAACCTGGTCAGAGAGAGCAACTTCTGTCTGTTTGAATCAGGGAGGAAACCCTCTGCTCACACTCCACAGTAAAATAACCTTTGTGTTATTTAAGTGGCAAGGGTGAAAAGTGCAGTCATAAAAAGTAGGAGAGGAAAATATAGGTAAAGGTGCAATGATGTCTAGATGGTGAAAGAAAGCCCGATCATGAAAGCAACATGATAAATCAGAAAAGTTTGCTGGAATTTTGTACATAATCGTAACTCCTGAATAAGAGGCAATGGGACTTAAGTAAAAGGTAAAAAATCAATCCAAGGAAGTGCCTTTAAGAAATAGAATGGGGGGCGCCTGGGTGGCTCAGTCGTTAAGCGTCTGCCTTCGGCTCAGGTCATGATCCCAGGGTCCTGGGATCGAGCCCCGCATCGGGCTCCCTGCTCTGTGGGAAGCCTGCTTCTCCCTCTCCCACTCCCCCGGCTTGTGTTCTTTCTCTCGCTGTGTCTCTCTCTGTCAGATAAATAAATAAAATCTTTTAAAAAAAATAGAATGGATCTTCCATCAAAATCCTTGAGAACACAGGTAGCAACCTCTTCCACTTCAGCCGCAGCAACTTCTTCCTAGAAACATCGCCAAAGGCAAGGGAAGCAAAGGCAAAAATGAACTATTGGGACTTCATCAAGATAAAAAGTTTTGCACAGCAAAGGAAACAGTCAACAAACCCAAAAGACAACTGACAGAATGGGAGAAGATATTTGCAAATGACATATCAGATAAAGGGCTAGTATCCAAAATCTATAAAGAACTTATCAAACTCAACACCCAAAGAACAAATAATCCAATCAAGAAATGGGCAGAAGACATGAACAGACATTTCTACAAAGAAGACATCCAAATGACCAAAAGACACATAAAAAGTGCTCAACATCACTCAGCATCAGGGAAATACAAATCAAAACCACAATGAGATACCACCTCACACCAGTCAGAACGGCTAAAATTAACAAGTCAGGAAACGACAGATGTTGGCGAGGATTCGGAGAAAGGGGAACCCTCCTACACTGTTGGTGGCAATGCAAACTGGTGCAGCCACTCTGGAAAACAGTATAGAGGTTCCTCAAAAAGTTGAACATAGAGCTTCCGTATGACCCAGCAATTGCACTACTGGGTATTTACCCCAAAGATACAAATGTAGTGATCCAAAGGGGCACCTGCGCCCCAATGTTTATAGCAGCAGTGTCCACAACAGCCAAACTATGGAAAGAGCCTAGATGTCCATCAACAGATGAATGGATAAAGAAGATGTGGTACATATATACAATGGAATATTATGCAGCCATCAAAAAATGAAATCTTGCCATTTGCAATGACGTGGATGGAACTAGAGGGTATTATGCTAAGTGAAATAAGTCAATCAGAGAAAGACAATTATCATATGACCTCACTGATATGAGGAATTTGAGAAACAAGACAGAGGATCATAGGGGAAGGGAGGGAAAAATGAAACAAGACAAAACCAGAGAGAATGACAAACAATAAGAGACTCTTAAACTCAGGAAACAAACTGAGGGTTGCTGGAGTGGAGGGGGGTGGGAGGGATGGGGTGGTTGGGTGATGGACATTGGGGAGGGTATGTACTATGGTGAGCACTGTGAATTGTGTAAGACTGATGAATCACAGACCTGTACCCCTGAAACAAATAATACATTATATGTTAATAAAAAAATAAATAGAATGGATCTTTAACAAATTAATCATGCATTCTCTGCCTGATATGTAGTCAAAGATGAGTATATAATCCATGTCTCATGAGGGTTTCTCTTCCAGGGCTTGGCCTGGGCTTTGAAGACGAGAAAAAGAATGGTGAGTTTTCTTGCATAAAATCTATCTGTTCCTGCAACCCAAATTTTCTCTTTAATCCTCTGAATTCTGGGAGGGCACTGGTGGCCATCATGATGAAGAGTCAGACTAACTCTGAATTCTTTCCAGAGACGCTTCCCAAACCCTCCCTCAGTGCCTTGTCCAGCTTAGTGGTTGGACACAGAGATAACGTGACTCTGAGGTGCCAGTCTCACTTCCAGAATGTGACATTCATGCTGGGGAAGCTGGAGGACTCTGGGTACAGGCAGGAGCAGAGATCCACAGGACACAAGGCTGAATTCCTCCTCACTCACCTGGAACCGAAGGATGCTGGGATGTACTTTTGTGCCTACAAGACAATGGTCTCCCAGGAGTGGTCAGAGGAGAGTGAATACCTGCAGCTGAAGGTCAAAGGTGAGAAAGGCAGCTTCAGGTTTGCTCTTGAGGCACATATTCCTTTACCTGTGATGGAACCTGGCTGGGGAAGGAAAAGTCCAGGAAACAGACAGATGTGACCACTTGAGTGTAAAGTATGGGGGAAATGGGAAGTGAGTGTGGGGACAGGCTCTCATCAGAGATTCTGAGTGTGTATCAATGAGGTGGATGTGGGAGAGTGTTTTCGAATATAGGTATTAGGGGCTCCTGGGTGGCTCAGTTGGTTAAGCGTCTGCCTTCAGCTCAGGTTGTGGTCCCAGGGTCCTGGCATCAAGCCCCGCATTGGGCTACCTGCTCAGTGGGGAGCCCGCTTCTCCCTCTTCTTCTGCTTCTCCCCCTGCTTGTACTCTGTGTGTGTGTCAAATAGATAAATAAAAATTAAAAAATATATATATAGGTATTAATAGAAAATTTCAAGTAGAGTATGGCCAAAGATGAAGAGATGATTGTCATTGAGAAAAAGATATTTTGGGGGCACCTGGGTGCCTCAGTTGGATAAGTGTCTGCCTTTGGCTCAGGTCATGATCCCAGGGAGCCTGCTTCTCCCTCTCCCTCTGCCCCACCCTGCCCCCTGCTGATGCTCTCTCTCAAGCTCTCTCTGTCTCTGTCTTTCTCTCTCAAATAAATAAATAAAATATTTTAAAAGAGAGAGAGAGAAAGATAGTTTGTTAGAGTTCCCAAGAAGAGGGGTATGCCATGCCATGCAGGATCACATAGAGAAGCACCAGGGTCACTCAGGAAACAGAGGGAGGAATAAGACTGGGCAAGAGCCTTTACCATGGTTTCTGTGGGAAGGAACAGGCTTAAGGATTGGCTCTGGGGTATAGAGGCTGTCCTTGATTGTCTGGTATCTGGCCCTGGAATGATTAGGGCAGGGGAATAGTGACTCAGAGTGTGAGAGCCATAGAAGAGGTGGTTGGGAGTGTGAACTGGATTGGTTGGTTTGCACTTGAGAGGCACACTTGGGGAAGTGGATACCCTTGGGGGGGAATCTCTCCAGGGTCAGCAAGGTCCCAAGATATCAAAGGGTCAAATTCAGAAAATAAAATATGTGGTTAATAGACAGATGTGTAAGAATGTCCCCAGGTGCATTGGAAAAGGGAAATCCCTGGTCCTTTCCTTCACCCCTATTGCTCTGTCCTCTTCAGGATCAGTCCTAAAACCTTCCCTCTTACTCAACATAGACCCCGAGATGACTCCAGGTCACAGTATGAGACTCTGATGTCTGATTGCATACAACAGACCCAATTGTATTGTTGTTGTTCTGCTGAAAACAGGAATGCCAGAGCCACTACAAGTCGAGAAAATAAGAAAAATCCAAACTATCAGGACAGCATAAGACATCCGTCATTTTTTTTTAGTTAATAACATTTAATATTTTTATTATGTTATGTTAATCACCATACATCATTAGTTTTTGATGTAGTGTTCCATGATTCATTATTTGCGTATAACACCCAGTGCTCCATTCAGTACGTGCCCTCTTTAATACCCATCACCAGGCTAACCCATCCACCCACCCCTCATCCCTCATTTTTGACCCCCCACTTCAACAACAGAAGTTTGGCATCCAGGGCACCTGGGTGGCTCAGTCGTTAAGTGTCTGCCTTCGGCTCAAGTCATGATCTCAGGGTCCTGGGATCGAGCCCCACATCTGGCTCCCTGCCCAGCAGGAAGCCTGCTTCTCCCTCTCCCACTCCCCCTGCTTGTGTTCCCTCTCTCGCTGTGTCTCTCTCTGTCAAATAAATAAATAAAATCTTTAAAAAAAAGAAGAAAAAGAAGTTTGGCATCCGTCCACAAACAAAAGTGCGTTTGTGGGAGTTGTGGGATCTGGCACCATACAGCAAGGGACCCGAGAGGAGTCTCACCCACCTGAGTAATAGGCAGACAGACCTCAGTGCCAGCTGTGGAACCTGCAGGAGACTGTAAATTAGTTCCAGGCCCTGTTGGCCATGGCCTAGAAGCACCTGGAGACTTGGGCAATCACCCACGGATAAGAGAATCTTTGTAGAAGTATATAAACCAAGACTGAATCATGAAGAAATAGAAAATCTGAACAGATCCATAACAGATAAGGAGATTGCCTCAATAATCAAAAACCTCCCAATGAAGAAAAGCCCATGAACAGATGGCTTCACTGGTGATTTCTACCATGCATTTAAAGAAGAAATTATGCCAATCCTTCTCAAACTCTTACCAAAAATGGAAGACGTGGGAGTGCCTGGCTGGCTCAGTCAGTAGATCATGTGACTCTTGATCTCAGGGTGATGAGTTCAAGCCCCATGTTGGGTGTGGAGCCTACTTAAAAAAAAAAAAAACTGAAGAAGAGGGAACATTCCTACACTCATTTCATGAGGCCAGCATTATCCTGATACCAAAGCCAGATAGTGACACTAGAAGAAACCTACAGATCAATATCCCTGATGAACACAGATGCAAAAATTCTCAACAAAACGTTAGCAACCAAATTCAACAGCCCATTACGAAGATCATATGCTATGGTTAAGTGGGATTTATCCTTGGGGTACAAGGATGTTTCAACATATACAATCAATGTCATAGACCACATTAATGAATAAAGGACAAAAATCATATGATCATCTCAATAGATGCAGAAAAAGCACTTGACAAAATACAACGTCCTTTCAAGATCAAAAACCCTCCACAAATCAGGTATAGAAGGAATGCATCTCAACATAACAGTACATACACAACAAGTCCACAGCTAGCATTGTACTCAAAGGCGAAAGGTCAAAATCTTTCCTCTGAGATCAGAAACAAGACAAGGATGTCCACTCTTACCACTCCTATTCAACATAGTACTGGAGGTCCTAGCCAGAGCAATCAAGCAAGACAAGGAAATAGAAGGCATCTGAACTGGAAAGGAAGAAGTAAAACTGTCTTTATTTGCAGATGATATAATCTTATATATGGAAAATCCTCAAGACTCAACCAAAACCTGCTAGATCCTGAACAGCCAAAGCAATACTGAGAAAGAAGAATAAAGCTGGGGATATCATACACCCTTTTTTCAAACTATACTACAAAGCTATAGTAATCCAAATAGTGTGGCACTGGCATGAAAATAGACCAATGGAACAGAACCAAGAGCCCAGAATTAAACCCTCACATATACAATCAACTAGCATTTGGCAGGAGAGCCAAAAATACTCAACGGGGAGAGAACAGTGTCTTCACTAAATGATGTTGGAAAACTGGATAAACATGCAGAAGAATGAAATTGGACCTTCATCTTACACCACTCACACAAATTAACTCAAAATGTATTAAAGACTTAAACATAGGACCCCAAGGCATAAGACCCCAAGAAGAAAACGGGAAAAGCTCCTTTGCACGATCTTCGCAATGATTTTTTTTTGATATTACACATAAAGCACAAGAAACAAATGCAAAAATAAATAAGTGGGTTTGCATCAAGCAAAAAGCTTTTCTGCACAGCAAAAGAAATAGCAAGATGAGAAGACAACTTACCAAAGGGAGAAAATATTTGCAAAATGGTAGTGCTCTTTCCTGGAATAGGGAAGACTGGCAAGGAATAGAATTGGAAGGGGAGAAATCAGTGGGATAATTTATAAATGTTTTTGTTATTAAAAATAATATCAAACTCCAGGAGTATTAAAAAGAGCCACCAGGGGATGCCTAGGTGGTCAGTCATTGAGCATCTGACTTTTGATTTGGGCTCAGGTCATGATCTCAGGGTTGTGAGATCGAGCCCCGTGTCAGGCTCTGTGCTCAGCATGGAGTCTGCTTGAGATTCCCTCTGCCTCTCCCCACCCCTCAAATAAATAAATAAATAAAATCTTAAAAAAAAAAAAGAGCCATCTAATGTTCTGGCCCTGGTTTGGGGACCCAGTGAGCATCCCAAGAGTGGAAAAGACATTGTCTGCTTCCCAAAGAGGGCTTAGAGTCCATAAGCAGAATATGAGGACCTAGGTCCCCAAGGTTTCCACTCAGTCATTGTGACTTTTTTCCTCCTGCATCCTGTTTTCTAGATGACCACAATGGACGTGGAGCTACTGGAGTAAAAAATGGTAAGATAATTTGAGAGATGTTTTTCAAAATTATATCCACCTCATGAGGCAGGTGTTCCCCTTTGAATAAAAGGCACAGAAGAAGAATCGTGATGCCTGCTTTCTCACTGTGATTGGGAGAATGCCTGCCTTTCTGGGAAGATGACCCCCAAGCTCCTCATTGGTTAAGGAAAAGCTAATGAGTAAAACAGCTAGAGGTGGGTCGCTTGTCATTTTACATAATGAAAAACCATGGCGGAGTTTTGTGAAGAATGGGGATGAGCTTGTGTGTCTGGTTTAGGCAACGGGATGGGGACCCATAGAGCCCAGGTGCTTTGGGAATGTGTGTGATCAAGGATTTGCTAAAACTTTAAAGTTCTCAAAAACAGGTGAATATTAAGTTATTTTTCTATGATGTTGTTTTTCCATGAGGAATTGACTAAGAGTCTATCCTTGGAGATGCCTGTAAGATAGAGCTTTTGGCATCTTTGGATGAAAATAGCAGCTCATCCAGATTTTAATGGCCAAATATATAATGTAAGTTGGCATCTAGTTGCTTACTCATCCTTAATTTCTGCAACTCATAACCTCCCTCTAATCTACTCCAAAGAGCCAAAATTGTTCAAGGCTGTCATTAGAGTCTATGCTGGAATAACCAGGTTTTTTTTAAAAAAGTATCTCCCAAAATGTCCTCGCAAAATAAGTAATAGCCTTTGAAAATGTTTTTATTCAGTATTAGCCGACTTGGGAAATGATTTCTACTCCAGCTTTATGAACATAATTCATAACAGGAATGTTTTCTGGGAGAGATCTGAAATCTGATAGGGTCAAGGATCATGGACGTATCAGAAATAAGGCGGGAAGCCTAGTGATGGGCAAGAGGGGAAAGAGAAAGAGAAGTGTTCATGTTTTTAGCTCTCGCATTACTTATTTTCTTTCTTTTTTATTGATCCATAATTCACATTCCATAAATCCACCCTTTTAAAGTACACAATTCAGTGGCATTTGGTATATTCACAAGACTGTGCAACCATCGGGCGCCTGGGTGGCTCAGTTGGTTAAGCAACTGCCTTCGGCTCAGGTCATGATCCTGGAGTCCCAGGATCGCGTCCCGCATCGGGCTCCCCGCTCGGCAGGGAGTCTGCTTCTCCCTCTGACCCTCCCCCCTCTCATGTGCTCTCTCTCATTCTCTCTCTCTCAAATAAATAAATAAATCTTTAAAAAAAAAAAAGATTGTGCAACCATCACCACTCTATAATTCCAGAACATTCTCAGACCCCAAATGAAATGTCCTACCCTGTAAGCCGTCTCTCCCCATTCCAATCCCCATGATGGACATTGGGTTTTTCATACCTTTTGGGTATCGCAATTAATGCTGTCCTGAGCATTGGTGGGCAAGTACCTGTTTGAGTCCCTGCTTCCAATGTTCTTGGATATCCACCTAGGAGTAGAATTGCTGGGACATATGGTAACTCTATGTTTAACTTTTTGAGAAACTGCCAAATTGTTTTCCAATGTGGCCGCACCAATTTACATTCCCACCAGTAATACATGTGGGTTCCAATATCTCCACGTCCTTGCCAACACTTATTTTCCTTTTATTTTATTATAGACATCCTAGTGGGTGTGTGGATCATTTCTTGAGAGGTACTTTCTGAGTTCAAATTTATACCGCAGCAATTCTAAATGGAATAAAGTCTCTAAGCGCAGATATGGTGCCCCCAGCCTGTCTATATGGATGCACATGTGCACACGAGGCCAGGCTTCCTCTCTGCTGCCTGTGACCTCTTTTACACCCCGTGGCAAGCTGTATCCCACTGCTCAGTGTGATTCCTTCACACTGACACCAGAGACTCCTCGTAATTTATTCTGGCAGTTTGTAAAGAGTGATGTGAAATTTGGCCAGGAAATGTGGACATCTCAGGGTGAACTCAGATCAGCGGGTTGTGGCACCATAGGAAGGGGAAAGTCTTATGACAGTTTACTTCTCATTTCTAGTGAGTTGTTGTGTGAGAGAAGCCGTAGGCTAGATGAAGTGTAAGGCAGGGCTGATGTTCCTCTTCTTCCATTCGGGCCCCACTAGTCCGGGAACACCTGTTCCCACCCTGTTTTCTTATGTCCTTGGAGATGCACTGATAGTTTGCTGCTTTTGAGGGTCTCTTGGATTCAGTGCCACCAACAGACTCAAATAAGTATTAATGTCAAAGTGACATTGTAGGAGGTGCAGGGGGAGGAGGGCTGAGAAGAAAAGGACTGAGCAAGAGTAGGATATTCACGTCCCTCCGTGGTGTCTTTTTTTTTTTAAGATTTTTTTATTATTATTATTTATTTGAGAGAGAGAATGAGATAGAGAGAGCATGAGAGGGGGAAGGGCCAGAGGGAGAAGCAGACTCCCTGCTGAGCAGGGAGCCTGATGCGGGACTCGATCCAGGGACTGCAGGATCATGACCTGAGCCGAAGGCAGTCGCTTAACCAACTGAGCCACCCAGGCGCCCCCTTCCGTGGTGTCTTTTGCTCAGTGCTGGGCCAGGGCACTCATGCTCCCGCAAATGGCAGTCACAGTAAAGAGGTATCCCTGGGATACATAGATCCCGAGGCATTTGGGGTCCTTTCTGGCAGTCCCCCAACAAAGAGATGCAAATGTTCGCATCGGAAAGTGAAAGAAACCATGATCCAGGGTGCATAAAAATGGCAAAGGGATCTGGGGGAGCAGGGGTGGAGGAGACCTGGCATCATCTGTTACAGAGGGAGACAAGTGTGGGTGGGATATCGGGGGAGAAAATAATCATTATCGCTGCAATCTCATTATCCTACACAATGAGTCAAATTCTAGACTTTGAAGCATTTTGCAGCCAGCGCTTTCCATCATTACCCAAGCTCTTCAAGTTCGGTGTTCTCATCCCGCCCCTCGCCTCCTTACCCCACCTTCTTGAGGTATAACTGACAGAAGCGTACAGTGAGATGGTTTGATACATGTGTCCACTTGTGGAAGGGTCGAGTTAGTGAACGCATCCTCCCCTCACATATCTACCTTTGGTTTTTGTGTGAGGATGCTGAAGATCTACTCTTAGCAAATTTCAGTTATACACTTGTCAACCACTGTCACCATGCTATACGTTGGATCTCCAGAACTTATTCATCTGTTCACTGGAAGCTGGTAGCGTTCTGCCAGCCTCTCCCCACCTCCCCAGCCCTCGACCCCTGGCAGCCACCACTCTACTCTCTGCTTCTATGAGTTCAGTTAAAAATAATTTTGTTTTGTTTTGTTTTAGATTCCATGCATCAGTGGAATCTAATCATGTAGTATTTGTCTTTGTCTGGCTCATCTCATTTAGCATAATGCTCTCCAGGTCCATCTGCATGTCCCAGATGGCAGGATTTTCTACCTTTTTATGACTGAATAATATCCCAGTATATGTACCATTTAAACAACTCTTGGACTGGGAGAGAGTTTGGATTTTCGTTCATCTGAGATGGGACTTATTGTTCCCTCTGCAGCATCACAGCTATTTGGGTAAATGTGCATCTCCCCAGGCCGTGAGGTCACTTCTCTGGTGTTTCCACACCCAGAGGCCAGCACGGAGTGGCCCCGACCTGTGGCCGACTGGCCTAAAAGGTTACACATACCAGGATGCGAAGCCCATCCCAACCGTGTGACTTTGAGCAATTCCCTTAACTTCTGGATACTTTGTTCCCGTTGGGATAAAATGGGAACAGTAAAGCTATCTTGTATGCTTTTTTTTTTAATTTAATGTTATTTTATTTAAATTCAATTAATTAACATTTAATGTATTATTGGTTTCAGAGGTAGAGGTCAGTGATTCATCAGTCTTATATAACACCCAGTGTTCATCCCATCACATGCCCTCCTAAATGTCGATCACCCAGTTACCCCATCCCTCCCCCTCCTCCCCTCCAGCAACCATCAGTTTGTTTCCTATGATTAAGAGTCTCTTATGGTTTGTCTCCCTCTCTGACTTCATCTTGTTTTATTTTTCCTTCCCTTCCCCTATGATCCTCCGTTTGGTTTCTTAAGTTCCACATATGAGTGAAATCATATGATAATTGTCCTTCTCTGACTGACTTATTTTGCTTAGCATGATACCCTCTAGTTCCATCCACATCTTTTCAAATGGCAAGATTTCATTTTTTGATGGGTGAGTAATATTCCATTGTGTATATGGACCACATCTTCTTTATCCATTCATCTGTTGAAGGGCATTTGGGCTCTTTCCACAGTTTGGCTACTGTGGACATTGCTGCTATGAACATTGGGGTGTAAGTGGCCCTTCTTTTCACTACATCTGTGTCTTTGGGGTAAATACCCAGGAGTGCAATTGCTGGGTCATGAGGTAGCTCTATTTTTAACATCTCGAGGAACCTCCATACTGTTTTCCAGAGTGGCTGCACCAGCTTGCATCCCCACCATCTCATGTGCTTCTTGTCAAGGTGAGAAGAACATGTGAAGCGCCTAGCAGAGAGAGGCTCACAACAAATAATCAGAATTATTGATATGGCTGAAACATTTACTGGAGATTTCCCTTGTACGAGGCCCTCTCTGGGAGTGCCCACCCAGTTAACCCCCTGCCATCCAGTCCAGCAGCTACTGCTCTTATCCTCACTTTGAATGGGAAAATAGAAAGTCAGGGAGATTAAGGAAATTCCCATAGTAATCGGAAGTTCCAGCTCAGAAGTGGTAGCTGCCAGATTGGAAGCCAGATTGTCTGGCTCCTCACACCTGTTGGGCTAAACTTGATCAGGGTGTCTCAGGAGCCAAACTGATTCTCCGACCTGCTCCTCTCCCACCAGCCAATGGATTAATCTTTGCTGTCACCTTCAGCTGCCTCTCCATTTTGATCCTCTTCGTGTCTGTCTTCTTCATCAACAGATGTACCCAGCATGGTGAGTTCAGGAAGCACTGGTTTGTTTGTTTGCTTGCTTGCTTGTTTAATAAGTAGGCTCCAAGCCCAGCATGGAGCCCAGTTCAGGGCTTGAACTCACGACCCTGAGATCAAAGACCTGGGTTGAGATCAAGAGTTGGACGTTTAAGCGACTGAGCCGCTCAGGCACCCCAGGGAAGCACCAGTTTTATACACTATATAAATTCCTCCTTGTATTTTTTTGTTTTGTAGGTTCGTCACAGGAAGAATCCACCAAGAGGTAGATATACTTCACATATCGCCTGCCCCTCTCTTCTTCAGATACCCTGTTTGTATGTCTGTGATTCCCATGCCTCTTCTCTCTAATGCCCCATCTTCTCCCTCAGTCTTCAGATCCCATACTTTAATGTGTTTTTGTCTCTCAGAACCAGCCATTCCGAATTTCCCAAGCAGGAGGCTACAGGTGAGTGGTAAGGGAAAAAACCATAAGAGAATCGTGGGATGGAAAGAATAAGTCTCACTCCTGCAATCTGGGAGCTGATTTTTTCCCCTTTCACTCACATGCAGATTTATCCAACCTGGAAAGGATATCTGTCTCAGTGAGTTCTCCCCACGAGGTCACTTACCACCATAGGCTGACCCTGTCTGCCTCTTGGTTTAGCCCATACTCTAGTTACTTGGATGCCCCAGCTCACACGATTGACAAGAGGCCAATTAACACTGTGTTTAAAAACATGTGCTTTGACCAAACTAAAAAAAAAAAAAAAAAAAAAACAGAGAGTAGAATGGTGGTTACCAGGGGTGGGAGAACTGGGGAGATGTTGGCCAAAGGGTACAGACTTACAACTAGCAGATAAGTCAGTCGTGGAGATGTAAGGCACAGCATCATGATTATAGTTCACAACACTGTATTATAAACCCCAGAGTTGCTAAGAGACTAGATCTTAATTGTTCTCACTGCAAAAAAGAAATGATAATTATGTGGCAGGACGGAGGTATTAGCTAACCTACGGTGGTGATCATGTTGCAACATATGAATGTATCAGATCAGCACGTGGTACCCCTTAACCTCATACAGTGTTATATGTCAATTATATCTCAGTAATTCAACAAGGAAACACGTGCTTCGTATTCCATAGTAGCTGGGTTCCAACTCCCCATGGCTACTATTTATTGCCAGTATGGTCTGAGACAACTCACGAAACCCCTGTGATTTGGACCCTTCATTCCCTCCCTTATCTATGGGGGATCAAAATCCCCCATGACAGGTCTGTGTAATCCAGTGATGCACTAAACATAAAGGGTTCGCTGGAATTTCTGGCAAATTTTAAATGTCAGATGGATGGCATGAAACCATCAATTAACAAATGTTAATCAATGTACATCAATCAGTTTTTTCTATTTAAAATACTGCTTGTGATTTAACATTAATTACCATTACCTCTAAGAGCAATTATCAGGTGATATTTATACATTTTCCCATAGGACACAGAGGTTTATTGGTTCATTCTTTTTTTTTTTTAAGATTTTATTTATTTATTTGAGAGAGAGAATGAGAGAGAGAGCACGAGAGGGAGGAGGGTCAGAGGGAGGAGAAGCAGACTCCCCGCCGAGCAGGGAACCCGATGCAGGACTCGATCCCGGGACTCCAGGATCATGACCTGAGCTGAAGGCAGTCGCTTAACCAACTGAGCCACCCAGGCGCCCTTATTGGTTCATTCTTTATGCCAAGGCAAGTAAAAAGAGGCATTAACAAAAGGTGCAAATTGTTCACTGTTGTATTTAAAAAATATCTATGCACATGGCATTCATTTAGATACATATATTTTTTAAAGGTATGGAAAAACACAGTTCACAGGTTCACAAATGAACCATCAATGAACAAATCTAGTCTATTTTAAATGTTGGATAAATGACATTGATTAACAAGTTGTTGATAATAATAATATTATAATAACATAATATTATGATGTGGTACCTCCATACAATGAAATTCTATTCAGCAATTTAAAAAAAGGAAGAAACTAGTGATAGATCCATGTGGTAAATGGATGCACTGCAAAAACACTTGCTAAGTTATGAAAAAAGCCAGATACAGGGGACTGGCCATTGTTCCATTTATGTAAAACGTCCAGAAAAAGCAAATCAATAGTCGCCTATGGCTGGAGCTGGGAGAGGCGATGTAACCGCACCCAGGCACAAGGGAACTTTTTGGGTGACGAATGTTCTAAAACTTAAGTGTGGCGAGGGCTACATCATTCTACAAGTGCACTAAATGTCATCAAATTGCACACCTATATTAGGGGAATTTCATGGTGTATAAATCATATCTCAATAAGGTTTTAAAATAGCATAATAGGGCGCCTGGGTGGCTCAGTTGGTTAAGCGACTGCCTTCGGCTCAGGTCATGATCCTGGAGTCCCTGGATCGAGTCCCGCATCGGGCTCCCTGCTCGGCGGGAAGCCTGCTTCTCCCTCTGACCCTCCTCCTTCTCATGCTCTCTCTCTCTCAGTCTCTCTCTCTCAAATAAATAAAATCTTTAAAAAAAAAATTAAAAAAATAAATAAATAAAATAGCGTAATATTACATAACCAGTAGGTATTCTTACGGGATGGTAGTTCTTATTTTCAACACCATACGCTTGCAATGACTGTTCTTAGTACCGGTCGTAGTTATTAGTATCGTATTATTAAAACTAGAGTCCAAAACCCTCATCCTCCCCGAGACACAGCCGTTCCTGGAATGGCGCTGTCCAGTAGGACTTCCCGCAATAATGGACGTGTCCTATGGCTGTGCTGTCCAGTACAATAGCCCCTGGATACACGTGGCTTTTGCACATGCCAAATGCATCTGGTGCCACTGAGGACCCAAGTTTTAAATTAAATGTAATTTTAATTCACTTAAATGTAAATAGCTATATGTGGCTTGCAGGTACCATACTGGACAGCTAAGCTCTCAATGCCCATCTCTTTCCCCCAGAGACTGAAAGACCCCCGGGGAGTGAGCCATGCTGATCCATACCTGAGGCAGCTTCTGTCCCCCGCCAAGGAGCCCCCAGGATCTTTTGAATGTGCAGTGCGGCAGGCGAAGGAGGACAGCCAGAGCCCTGGAGGAAGGAGAATGTGGGTTAAGATGGTGGGATGACTGGACACATGGAAACCAGGTCATTCCACGTCCTTGGCTCATAATCCATAGTAATAAAGTTAAGTTTCTGCCTTTTTGCTTCCACACCTCTCAAGAATTACTGGTTGGGTTTCCCCAAAATCTGGAGTGTGACTTTAGTATGGATTGACTTAAAACATGTCCTACATCTATGGGCTGATGATACTGTAATACGCACTTAGGGGATTCTGGACGGCACCCCATAAGTAGAAAGATTTTTCCCCGGAAAAGCCCACTGGTTGCTGTTGGATGAGGCATCCCATAGACAGAGGGATTTTGAAAAGGAGCACAAGAGGGGCACTTTGGGGACGCAGTTGGTTGAGCGTCTGACTCTTGGTTTTAGCTCAGCTCATGATCTCAGGGTCGTGGGATCTAGCCCCACTTCTGGCTCCTCGCTCAGCGCAGAGTCTGCTTGAGATTCTCTCTCTCCCTCTTCCTTTGCCCCTCCCCTGCTCATGCTCTCTCTCGCTCTCTCTAAAATAAATTAATTAAATCTTAAAAAAAAAGAAAGAAAGAAAGAAAAGGAGCACAAGATACAAGCCACAGAGAGGGACCCTCGACTGTGAACTAATAAAAGCGACTCTGAGTGGCATGCACCAGGGTAAGCAGCTAGCTGTGTTTGGTTCATGATCCTTCCAAGGTGTGCTGGGCAGCCCTCTAGTCTTAAAGCCAAGACCAGTTTCCTTGCTGACATGAATGGAAGCATCTTCTCAATGCCATCATATTTCTGTTCATTTTATTTCTTGAAAATCAAAGGATGCAATGAAGCTAGACTTACCAATATATGTGGATTTTGTCACTTGGCACCCATAACTTCATTAATTTATGTCTTATGTCACTGTAAGGATTTTCCTGAGCATGGACTTTTTTCTGTGACAATGACACAGAATGGCCAGTTACATACAAACATAAATAAATGAGCTCTGCTTCAAAAGTTATGTCACATGATCAGGACTGAAAGTCATTTTTTAATATATGAATGAACGAAAGTGTAAGGATTTGGGATGCACATATAAATATTCTTAACTCATAAGCATATGCTGGGTAACTCTTCTCTTTTTAGGTTTTTAATTATGAAATAATTTGACCATAAAGGAAAATACCAAATTATATAAATAGAAATATGCACACTGTCCTTACTTTCTAGACATTTTTTGCTGTGTTTCACTTCTTTTTTTTTTTTAAGATTTTATTTATTTATTTGACAGAGAGACACAGCGAGAGAGGGAACACAAGCAGGGGGAGTGGGAGAGGGAGAAGCAGGCTTCCCGCGGAACAGGGAGCCCGATGCGGGGCTCGATCCCAGGACCCTGGGATCATGACCTGAGCCGAAGGCAGACGCTTAACGACCGAGCCACTCAGGCGCCCCTCTGTGTTTCACTTCTACCACTCCTGATCTGTTGTCCTTCCTCTCTTCCCCAGAGGTGAAGCTTATCCATGTTATTATATGTTATTCTTATGCATTTTTTTGTATTTTTACTACACAGACATTTATTGATAGTCAATATATGGCAGTAGTCTATGTGTTAGTAACATATACACATATATATGGAATCCTATTGTATATTATAATTCTGTGACTTTTTATTGTCCCCCATATTATGCTGTTGAAAATCATTCAGGTGAATTTTGTGGGTCTAGCTTATTCCCCACGGTATACAATTCAGCTATTAGCCATACCACGGAATATTGCTCAGCCCCAAAAAGGAATGAAGCACCATGACATGCCAAAACATGAATGAACCTTGAAAACATTATGCTCAGTGAAAGAAGCCAGTTACAAAAAGCTACATAAATACTGTAGGATTCCATTTCTTTGAAATGCCCAGAATAAGCAAACCCTCAGACACAGAGAGCAGATTCATGCATGCCAAGGGGCTGAGGGAAAGGAGAATGAGTATGGGGGTGGTTTTTTTTTTTTGGTTATTTGGTTTTTTTGCTGGTGACTGAAATGTTGTGGAATCAGAAACCGGTGACGGTTGCACATCCTTGTGAATATACTTTTTAAAAAAAAATGCTGAATTTGATGCTTTAGAAGCAAAGATTTTATGGTATGTGAATTATATCTCAATAAACCAAATGTGTAAAAAGAACTGGTTGGACGCACCAACCATGGCTTCTCTTTAATTCTTTCCTCGACGGCTAGATGTTTGGGCTCTTACCGGGGCTATGTTATCAGCAAAATGCTACAATAGACATCCTGTTCACAAGTGTGATCTCTCGGTGGCATATTTAGAAGTAAAACCTGTATTTTGTGATGTCCACATCTTTAATCCCACTAGGAGAGCCAAACTGAGAACTAAGGTAGTTTTCCCTATTTATACTTCCACCAGGGATGAATAAGTTCCCAGTTCCCCACGTCCTTGCCAATTCAGAAATATATTAAACTTGATAATTTTTGCTGATTAAAATAGATGAACTCATAACCCACTTTAAGCTGCCTATATAAAGATATCTCATGGTTGCTTTAATTTGCATTTTCCTGATTATGAGTGAGGCTTATTGACCATTTGGGGTTTCTTTTCTGTAAACTGATGATTTGTACCCATTGTTCACTTTCCAGCTGAACTGTTGGTCTTTTCCTTTCTGATTTTTATATATATAGCAGGCACACCTTTCCTTTGTAAGCTGTGTGCTGTAAACATCTCCTTGAAGCCTGTGACATATTTTCATTCCGTCTGTATCTTTTAATGTTAGCTAGTCAAAGTAATTCATCTTTTAATTTATATGTTGAGGGACTTCTCATTGTCTTGACTAACTTTACATGATGAATATACTCTCCTATATCTTCTAAATTAAAATGTTTTAATTTTGTTTTTCATATGTAATGCATCTGATATTAATTTTTGTCTAAGGTGTGAGGTAGGGATCTAATTTTTCCACTTGGATAACCAACTACCCTAGTACCCTTTATTGAAAGACCCGTTCCTGATGAAATATGCTCACTTCTATTTCATCGGCACTGCCTTCCATTATTAGCGTACTTCAAACTCTTGGATGGAAATGATGAAAGGAGAAACTTGATTTGAAAAGACTTGAAAACAATAAGGAAAAAGGTGGGACACCTGGCTGGCTCAGTTGATAGACTCCTGGGGTTGTGAGTTCAAGCTCTACCTTGGTTGTAGAGATTACATTTATTTTTTTTTAAGATTTATTTATTTATTTATTTATTTATTTATTTATTTATTTGGGAGAGAGAGAATTCACATGCATGAGAGAGGGAAAGAGAGAATCTCAAGCAGGCTCCCCAAGGAGCACGGACCCTGACATGGGGCTTGACCTCAAGACCCTAAGATCAGGACTTGAGCAGAAACCCAGAGTCAGATGCTTAATCAACTGAGCCACCCAGGTGCCCCTAGAGATTACATTTAAAAAAAAAAAGAGGGAGGGAGGGAGGGAAAGAAAGAAGAAACTGAGTCATGTAAACTAACTAAGGAAAAGACAGAACTAGAGATACCTCAGACAATTACATCCACAGGCTCAAATATCATTTAGACTTTTCCTCTCTGTATCTCTCATCCCTGTTTCTATTTCTGTGTTATCATTATTATTCAGACCAGCTGTCCTGAGGAGTCTGGGACTGACAGTGACAATTCTAGGCTCACAGACTTGCAGACTTTTAGCCAAAGAGGTAAGGGGGGTTTTCACTTACTGGATCAATTTAGAAAAAGATATTACTAGCTACCTTTGGAACATGCTAGAAACCCACTCACAAAAGACTTAAGCACAGAGGAAAGAAATTAAGCATTTATCTCGCCTTTCATTTATAACCAATACGTTAGCACAACCACAGAGCTGAGGAGGCCAAGCTTCTACTTATACATTACTACAACTAATACATAAAGAAGAAACCTCCAAGACTATCTTTGGCTAATGCATGCCCACCTTATCAGGAATAATAACAGAGGATATGGTTTAGCATCTTTCATCCATGTATCTACACGGTAGGTAGAAAACTCGGGCCTGGGGCGCCTGAGTGGCTCAATTGGTTAAGCGACTGCCTTCGGCTCAGGTCATGATCCCAGGGTCCTGGGATTGAGTCCCACATCGGGCTCCCTGCTCTGCGTGGAGCCTGCTTCTCCCTCTCCCACTCCCCCTGCTTATGTTCCCTCTCTCGCTGTGTCTCTGTCAAATAAATAAATAAAATCTTGAAAGAAAGAAAGAAAGAAAGAAAGAAAGAAAGAAAGAAAGAAAGAA
>NW_023270718.1:8218100-8237341 GCF_011800145.1 Mirounga leonina | reverse complement strand
AAAGAAAGAAAGAAAGAAAGAAAGAAAGAAAGAAAGAAAGAAAGAAAAAAGAAGAAGAAGAAGAAGAAGAAGAAGAAGAAGAAGAAAGGAAGGAAGGAAGGAAGGAAGGAAGGAAGGAAGGAAGGAAAGAAGGAAAGAAGGAAAGGAAAGAAGGAAAGGAAAGAAAGAAAGGAAAGAAAGAAAAGGAAAGAAAAGAAAGAAGAAAGAAGAAAGGAAAGAAAAGAAGAAAGAAAGAAAGAAGAAAGAAAGAAAGAAAGAAAGAAAGAAAGAAAGAAAGAAAGAAAGAAAGAAAGAAAGAAAGAAAGAAAGAAAGAAAGAAAGAAAACCCAGGCCTGCCAAGCCCTAGACTGGAGGTCCACAAACTTTTTCTGAAAAGTATTTTCAGCCTTTGTGGACCATAGGCTCTCTATGTTGCATCATCTCTGCTCTTGAACCATGAAGGCAGCCATATCTGTTATGTAAACAAATAGGTGGGTCTGTGTTCTAATAAAACTTTATTTACAAACACAAGTGATGGGCCTATCGCCAACATCTGTCCTAGACCAACGCTTTTTGAAATCCGAATGAATCACCAGAATAAGAACTGAAGTAAGCCAGGAAATATGTGTTCTAGGATGCAATGGGAGACTTTTTTTGCCCCTTCCTCAGTTTTCAGATCTGTAAAAGTGGGAAATGGGGCACCTGGGTGGCTCAGTCATTGAGCGTCTGCCTTCGGCTCAGGTCATGATCCTGGGGTCCTGGAATCAAGCCCCGCATTGGGCTCCCTGCTCGGCGGGAAGCCTGCTTCTCCCTCTCCCACTCCCCCTGCTTGTGTTCCCTCTCTTACTGTGTCTCTCTCTGTCAAATAAATAAATAAATAATCTAAAAAAAAAAAGTGGGAAACAAGCAGGATAGGATGGTTTCTGGGGTCCTCTCTGTCCTGACGTGCTGAACTTCTGGAGCCATCCATCCTACCGCAGAGGTAGTTTTGCCTAAGGGAGGGGGCCCAACCAACATCTCTTTGTGAAGAGACCCAGCCAGCTCTGCAACCTGCATGGGGCTTGTTTCCCAGGAACTTTGCAGCTTGTCCTTCACCCTATAGCCTGAGTCAGTCTGTAAAGTACAGTCAAGGCGACTGGGTTGGGAAGAGGGTGAAGGGGTCCAAGAGCAGAGAGGCCTCCTGAATCCAGGGGCCCTGGCCTGTCCCAGACTCTTCAACCTCCTTTGGGTGTGTCAGTCTCTCTGCTCTCAGTGTGTGCTTGGGGGCGGGGGGTGCACTGTGGGGAGTGAGGACAGAAAGCAGAGGAGAGTGAGGGGTCAGTAAGCCTGGAGGAAGGGAGAGAAGACTCAGTCTGGATTTCCATGAAAGGCACACATGATGAACCTACAGGGGCCTCTGCTCTACAAAGAGTCCCTTTCTCTCTCTCTCTCTCTCTCTCTCTCTCTCTCTCTCAGACACACACACACACACACTATTAGACCCCTCCAGCCGCCACAGTAACACCCTGTAGATTGGGTGATTTAAACAATAGACATTTATTTATTTCCTTAGTTCTGGAGGCTGGAAGTCCAGGATGGGGCGCTGGCCAACTCAGCTTCTGGTGAGAGCCCTCTTCCTGGCTTGCAGAAGCCACCCTCTCGCTGTGTCTTCACATGACCTTCCCTCTGTGCTCATGCAGTGGGTGGAGAGAGAGAGAGAGAGACAGAGGGAGAAAGAGACAGAGAGAGAGGGCGAACTCTCTGGGGCTCTTCTCATAAGGACACTATCAGATCAGGGCCCCACTCCTATGACCTCATTTAACCTTAATTACTTCCTTAGAGGCCCATCTCCAATATAGCCACACTGGAATTTAGGGCTGCCACATAATGCGTTTTGGGGGAGCACGAATACTCGGTCCATAACACACACACATACACACTATTCTATGCAGACACCCACAGAGAGAGCTACACAGACCCTCTATGTGTGCACAATTACACAAACCGATTCACACTCTTGTGGGTTCAGCTCGTGTACCCCCAAAATTCATGTGTGTACTAACCCCCCTGTATCTCAGAATGTGGCCTTATTTGGAGATGGGGTCACTGCAGACCTCATTTGAAAGATGAGGTCCTACTGGAGGAGGGCGTGGGCCCTTCGTCCAATATGACTATGTCCTTATAAGGGAACTTTGGGCACAGAGATGCACACAGGGGGAACACCGTGCGAACATAAAAGCAGAGATCGGGGTGACGTGTCTACAAGCCGAGAAGCACCAGAAGCCAGGAGAGAGGCCTGAGACAGAAGGAACCAGTCCTGCTGACCTTGGTTCCTCCAGAACCAAGAAAGAATAGACTTCTGCTGTTTAAGCCCCCTCCCCACCCTCCACCCCCAGTCTGTGCTGCTTTGTGGTAGCAGCCGGGAGAACAGGCTAACCCAGGGAACTAGGGAGGCAGCTGGAGGCCGGCTGGCAGGAGGGCAGCATGGCTCTAAGCCCTGGGCATATGCTACACTGTCCCATATGCTACACTGTCCCGTAGGAATTCATTAGCAAAACACAGATCCCAAGATAAACGACTAAGAACTTCAAGATGGTGAGTGCAGAGCACGAAGCCCTGAGCACAGGGTCCCTGCTGAATGTGAGGGCCCGCAGCACTAGTTGGAACTGGCCAAGCTGGTGCCCCAGCATCAGTCAGCATCTCCCAGGATCGGTGCACCCGAAGGCACCTCCCCTTTGCTCCCCTCCGCTCCCTGCACAGCCCACGGCTGACCAAGTGCTGAAGCCCCCGGGGGAGTCGCTGGGCGGGCGGGGGAGCGGTACCTCTGTTCCTCTTGTCGGGGAAGTCATTCTCTTTAAAACTTGGGAGCTCTTGGTGGCCATCTGTCTCACCATGTGGAGGAAGCCGGTCTTTAAGGAGAAACACGAAGATGACTCAGAGCATCCGCCGAGGAGCTGGGATGCCTGCAGCTTTTGTTTTCTTGCTTCTGACTGCTTCCAACACTCAGCATCCTCCCTCACCGTGCAGCTTTCTTGTTCAGTCATTCTGGGAACCCTCGGAGCCAAAAAAAAAATTAAAATAAATGACACCCGAGAAAGTTTTCTGAGTCGGAGCTAGTCTGAGAATGGATTTTGTTCTGGACAGAGTCTGGACAAATATTGTTAATATCGCTGGCCCTAAAAGATATCATTTATGGACATCCACTCTGGTATTCATCCTAAATCACTACAGCACAACTTTCATTGTAATGAAGTGACTCCGAACCGTTTGTTCGCTAAAATTCCAAATGCAGTATGGCGAGGGTTGCCCACTGGTGTTTTCCTAACTTGTGTCTTCCGGGGTGTGTGTGGGGGGCATGCCGGGGAAGAGGCCACGGCTGAGGAAAGGGGGTGTCCTTTGTTTTCAGATGGTGTTGGGTCTACGTTCAGCTTATGTGAACCTAAGGAAGATTTCTTAAAATCGCCAGGACTCCACGTCCTCACCATAAAGAGAGAGAGATACCAGATAGGGTTGTTACCAGCAGTAGGACCTACTGTCCCTGTTACCCTGGGACTGGGGCTGGGGCAAGGGCTGCCCCAGGATGTGGGAACGAGGAGTTTCACAGGACATGGACATTTCAGGGCTAAGACTGAGAAAGCTCTGGGCAAATGGGAACAAGTTACAAGTTCGTTCGTCACCCTCATCATAAGCGTAGGAGCTGTAAGCAGGCGTGATCAGAACACTGGCACTCTCCTTCCGCCCCCATTACCCTAACACACCCCCGTCACAGGTCTGTGCCCTTGGGAGACATCCAAGGCAAGTCTCATGACCTTCACAGTCATCTTAGGTAATAAAGGTGTCCAATTAGTCACATGCAAGGGAAAAATAGTGTCAGTTCAGTAATTGAAATGCTTTTGGCAGGTTGCCTGCAGCAGCATTGGGCATGGTCAGCTTTTTCTTTATTTCCCCACCTGGAGCTTCTGCTCCTCCACTCCTGCTCCTCAGGCCACCGTTCTCACCTGCATACCCCCCGGTGCCTGTAAACGCATCTCCTCCAGGTGCTCACAGAAGGACCGCCTGCTCTGTCTTTGGGGTCCATCAGCCCATTTCCAGCCTCTCTGCAGGGTTCACCTTCCACCTCCAGGTGGCGCTGGTGGAAAGCACAAAAGACACCTGATTCCTTCATTCTGTCCCAAATGTCTGCAGAGCTATGAGCCACAACCTTGAGCCCTCGAGATGGTTCGAACTTGAGCCGGACCCCATTCCTCTCTGAGCCTGCCCTGACCCCATACTGAATGCTCTGAGCGGTCCAGTGGAAGCTCTCCCCCTCGGAGCTTAAAGCCAGGAACTGGGGT
Organism: Mirounga leonina; assembly: GCF_011800145.1. NCBI lineage: Eukaryota > Metazoa > Chordata > Mammalia > Carnivora > Phocidae > Mirounga > Mirounga leonina. The sequence continues at coordinate 8,233,049 of NW_023270718.1, read as the reverse complement.
GCTTGCTACCCTCCTGCGTGGGGACTCACAGCTCTTGGACACAAACACACAAAAACAACATAACTCTTCTAATTCCAACACCGCTCTTCCACACCTTCAGGTGAACATGAACCCCAGCCCTGACACCTGAGCAGCACTCCTCAAAACCATCAAAGTCATTCAAACCATCAAGGTCATTCGAACCATCAAGGTCATTCAGAACAAGGAGTCTGGAAACTGTTGCAGTCAAGAGGAGGCATGTTGTATCAGTGTCATGTATCCTGTAACAGAAGAAAGGACATGAAGTAAAAACTAAGGACATGTGAACACAGCATGGACTCTAGTCATCAGCAGTGTATCGAGTTTGGTTCATTAATTGTGACAAATGTACCCTAGGATATTGACAATAGGGGGAAGTGGTAACAGGTCAGAGGATAAATGGGCGTCTCTGTATTCTCTTTGCAATGTTTTTGTAAATCTAAAACCATTCTACAATTAAAAGTTTCCTTGTTAAAGGGTGAGGGAAAGCAGCACGAGCGCAGGGTCTGGGACCAGGTAGAGGATGATTCGGCTCGATGCCGGGACCCTGCCACCCACGTCTCTCTCTGCCATGCAGGTCTTCCCAGCGGAGGCCGGGATGCTGTGGAGCAGATACTACCCTCCCCACTGCGCTCTGCCCAAATTCCCAACCTTACAATCCACGGGCATACTACAATGATGGCTGTTTTATGTCCCTAAGTTTGGGCTGGTTCGGTATAAAGCGCTGGCTAACCAGAAGAGAGAATCAATGCTGGGAGCCGGCATGGCTCCTGCTGGCTGCCAGTTTTTGCAGCTAGGTGGCGGCCAATGATTGTCTCCAGCCCAAGGAAGACGGAGAAGAAGCAAGGCACCCACTGTTGTCGCCCAAAATCTAACGTCCAACACAACCTCACTGAGGACTGTAATGGTGATTTCCTTGCAGAACCCCAGTCCCATCCTGCCCGCCTCCACACCAAGACCCTCATTTCCAGCCTCAAGCCGTTTGCCCAACCCCAGGAGGCTCCCCAAAGCGGAGCAGGAACCACACACACGGGGGTCCCTTTGCCCTGTTCCAAAGACCCCCGTTCCGGTTCTGCAGTATGAGAAAGGGGGCAAAGCTGTGGAGGTCACACGCTCTCCCTGCTCTGTTTTCAGCCCCACAGTTGGTCTTTTGCTGACCCTTCAGGAAATGAGATATAGTTTATTGCGACATCACTCCCCAGAGCCATCCCCCGCTGAGCTTCTCTCACTGTGAGTCCTCACTGACCCAACAAGAATTCGGACCGTCAGATTCCAACTCATAAACTAGCATTACCATATGCTCCAACTGCTGCGTCTGGGCACGAGCCTGAAAGAATCGAAAGCAAGGGACTCAAAGGTGCATATTTGCATCAGATATTTGCACACCCGTGTTCACAGCAGCACTGGAGGTAGAAGTGATCCGTCAGCGGATGAACGGATAAACAATGTGCTGTATACATGGGCATTAATCAGCTCAGACTGCTATCATAGAATATCAAAGCTGAGTGGCTGAAGCAACAGAACTAGAGGCTAGAAATCTAAGATTTCTACCGGCAGGGCTGGTTTCTTCAAATACAGTCACATTGGAGGTGAGGGTTTCAACATACGAATTTGGGCAGACAAGGGGATATTAGACAGCCTTAAAAAAGGAAGGAAATTATACATTTCCCCTGCTACAACACGGATGAGCCTCGAGTAGATCATGATCAGTGAAATAAGCCAGGACCCGAAAGTACAAATACTGGACGAAACCACTTACATGAAGTTCCTAGAGTTGTCAGATTCATAGAGACAAAAAGTAGCTACCCCGGGGCCAGAGGGAGAGGGGAATGGGGGGTGACTGCTTCACAGAGAGTTTTGCTTTGGGAAGACAAAGTTCTGGAGGTCGACAACAACATGAACGGACTTCATGACACCGAGTCAGTCCGCTTGAGGGCTTTCCTTGCTCTTGGCTGGCATCGTACCTACGGCAGTTAGACCCTGGTCTGGGAGTCAGGACAGAAGCCTGGGGCAGGCTCCCTGTCTTGAGCAAGCCCCTCCCATTTCTGGAATTGTCTTATTTATCCAGCTATTTAACAAACATTTATTGAGCACCTACAATGTACCGGGCTTTTTTTTTTTTTTTTTTTTTTTTGGAAGGGTTATTACTATTTTTAAAAAGTAGCCAAGATCCCCACCTTCATGGAGCTTATATTCTGCTTGGAAAGAGGGACAGAACCAAGTAAATAAATATTTATAGATTGCGATGAGTGTTCGGCTGGCTATAAGCAGGGTGATACAATATAACATAATGGGTATGTGGAGAATATAACATACTGGGTGTGTGGAGGGGAGGTCTTCCCTTTAGGAAGGGAGTCAGGGAAGGCTTGGAAGGAAGTGTGTTTACGAAAATTAAAGACTGCAAAGTATCCAGCCCTGAGGAATGTAAAGGGAATGCCCCTCAGGCAGGAATTTCAACAGGTGCAAAGGCCCTGAGGCAGGGGAGAGTTGGTATGTTCTAGTTCTAAGATCTGAGCATGAGGCCAGTGCCGCTGGGGGCAAAGCAGGCTGGTCAGAACAAAGCACAGGAAGAAAGGTACGAAGCCAGATCACACAGAGCCATGAGAAATCTGAATTTTTATCTAAGTGGTAAAGGAAGTAGAGCATGAAATTTGCCTTCATAACACTGAGAAGGAAGACACGCAAAGTCCTAAGCCCTCCTTATCTTATCTTTGGCTTTTCACATCTCACACTTGAGTGCCCCTTGTTTTTCCTTGAGGAGGCAGTGAATAATGTTTAGAGTAGATTCTGCACCGTCCCCTCCTCTGACTCCCCGCAGAGATCTTTAGGCTCCTGTGAATGGTGCTGCTGGGAACATTCATGTACAGGTCTTTGTCTGAACACCTGTTTTCAGTTATACGAAACACCCGGAATTGGTCAATCCACAGAGACAGAAAGTAGATGAGCGGCTAGGGGAAATGGAGAGTAGCTGTTTGGTGCAGACAGGGTTTCCTCTGGGGTCATAAAACGTCTTGGAACAACACTGAGAATGTACTAAATGCTGCTGGATTGTTTGTTTAAAAATGGCTAATGGATGGGGCACCTGGGTGGCTCAGTCGTTAAGCGTCTGCCTTCGGCTCAGGTCATGATCCCAGGGTCCTGGGATCGAGCCCCACATCGGGCTCCCTGCTCGGTGGGAAGCCTGCTTCTCCCTCTCACATTCCCCCTACTTGTGTTCCTTCCCTCGCTGTGTTTCTCTCTGTCAAATAAACAAATAAAATCTTAAAAAAAAAAAATGGCTAATGGTTAATTTTACATTGTATGAATTTTCCCTCCATTAAATCATTAAATAACCTTGTAAACATCGTGAAGGCTAAACAAATATGTCTGTGGGTCTCATCTGTCCCTCTGGCCATGAGCTTGAATCTTCTTCAGGCTTTAAAAAAAAATAGAAAGACAAACATTACACAGAAAAATATACATGGTTAGATTCCATTTACATGAAGTTCAAACATAAGCAAAATGAAACAACATTTTCTTTAAAGAGTAGAATTATAGTTTGCAAAACTACAAGGAAAAGGGTAGGACTTACTCAAAATCCAGGTTGTGGTTGGTAATCTTGGAGCTGGAGGTGGGGATGAGCTCAGCTAAGAACATGAAAGCAGCTTCCAAGATCCGAGTTCTTTTCCTCAGCCAGGGTTCTGAGAAAGCGAGTGTTTTTTATTCTGATTCTTTAAATGGGATGTTGGGTTCTTACACACACTTTTGCATATCTGATGCATTCCACATTTAAAAATAAACGTTTGCTGAATTTCAAAAAGACACATGGACGTAGGGTAAAACGTTAGCAACAGGGGAACGTGAGTGAAGAGTATGTGGGTCTTCTTTGCATTATTTTGATTCTTGCAACTTCTCTGTAACTTTGAAATTATGTTTGAAAAGTTTTAAAATGTATTTAGAAAGGACAGGATTGTAGATTTCAAGAAGCTTCTATTTTCCTTTACTGCAAAAAATGTAAGATGAAGAGAAGCAAGTTAATGTTTCGGCAAATTATCCCACAGTACGATGTGGTTCCAGTTACTAGTCGTTGGTGGGTCTCTATTCCCTTCCCCCACCTCTGAGAAGCCCACACAGACCCTGGGTAGGAAAGAGGGTGCAGAGCACAGGCCCCCTGCACTAACAGCCATTCCCAAAACCAAGCGGACATCTCTCAGAGCCTTCCCGAGCCAGCTGGCCTCAAAGTCAAGTAGGGAAAGAAAAAAAAAACGTATTGCTGATCCCATTCCCTGGCTTTTATCTGAGTTTATAATTATACGTTCATTAGCGTGATTATGTGATGAATATCTGTTTCCATCACCAGACTGTCAGCTCTTTGGGGGTCCCATTTTTGCTCTCTACTGTATGCCGGGCCCAAAGTGCCACTCGATAATAAGAGCAGCAGGGCTGATCTGAGTCATGCCCGGGCGCCAAAGCTCTGCAGGGAGTAGGACGGTACCGCTCTTGGCAATGGCTCTAGAAGGTAAGCCCTGAGAGGAGCTCTCTGAAGGGATGAAGAAGTGGAAGCCCAGCAGTCCAGCAACGTGCTCGGGCTGTGGAAGGTGGAGCTAGGGTTTCCCTGGCCACTGCCCCACGCCTCCTCTACCTGTCGAAGGAGGATGGGAACCCCACCCATCCTCAGCACGATGCTGACTTCAGTACAGAAAGGAAGGAAGAGAGTGTCCTACCAAAGAGTGCCCCACTGACTCTGAGATGGGGGTGCGGTCTCAGTGAACCAACAGAAGGCCACTCCACGTTTCCTGGATGAAAAGGAATCTCCCCAGTGAGGAGGTTGCTGGGAGCCCTGGGATGATAATTGCAATTATAGCTACATAATTATTTATGTCCTATAACACGCCGTGTTATAGAAATACTATGTGGCGGGGCGCCTGGGTGGCTCAGTCGTTAAGCATCTGCCTTCGGCTCAGGTCTGGATCCCAGGGTCCTGGGATCGAGCCCCACATCGGACTCCCTGCTCTGTGGGAAGCCTGCTTCTCCTTCTCCCACTCCCCCTGCTTCTGTTCCCTCTCTCACTGCGTCTCTCTCTGTCAAATAAATAAATAAAATCTTTAAAAAAAAAAAAAAAGAAATACTATGTGGCATGTTATATTATAAATATTATGATATATTTATACATTATATATATTATGTTCCATATAGGTAATATTATGAATCCTATATTTATATAACATGATAGGCTAGTAATACAACATTCATATAAAGATTACTATAATATATAATTATGTTACATCATATAGTTATATAATATATAATTGTATTTATAATGTATAATCAAATATAGAAATGCTTAAGAGAATGTTAACATGTTAAATATAATATCCATAGTATTATTAATAACCAAGTGATTATAACATAAGCATAGCTATATATAATACTGGTATAATACATAATATTATATACGTAATTATATTTATAATTAAATATAGCAACACTGAAGAGAATCAAACTCTGGGTATTAACACATTTGTATTCATAAGGCAGCACATAGTCCCAATTTAAAAAAGTTTTTTTAAGATTTTATTTTTAGGGGCGCCTGGGTGGTTCAGTCGGTTAAGCGCCTGCCTTCCGCTCAGGTCATGATCCCAGAGTCCTGGGATGGAGCCCCACAGACTGCTTCTCCCTCTCCCTCTGCCCTCCCCCCCACCCTGACTTGTGCTCTCTCTCTCTCTCTCTCAAATAAATAAATAAGATCTTTAAAAAAAAAGATTTTAAGATTTTTTTTTTAAAAGATTTTATTTATTTATTTGACAGAGAGAATGAGAGGGGGGAGGGTCAGAGGGAGAAGCAGACCCCCCGCCGAGCAGGGAGCCCGATGCGGGACTCGATCCAGGGACTCCAGGATCATGACCTGAGCCGAAGGCAGTCGCTTAACCAACTGAGCCACCCAGGTGCCCAAAGATTTTAAGATTTTAATTTTTAATCTCTATGCCCAATGTGGGGCTCTTGGACTCGTGACCCAGAGACCAAGAGTTGCATGCTCTACCCACTGAGCAGCCAGGCATCCCTACCTTAAGTATCTTTAAATGTTGAGAAATTGAGAAATAACAGATCGGCTTCGGCTATTCTGTGTAACTGAAGAATGTACTCGAGTTGTGATTTTTGGGTTGAAATACATACCTGGTCTTCACAAGGTGCAAGGCCGGCCCTTTGGCCCGAGGGACGGGAACCCTTGACCCGGGCCTTCCTTCCCCTTGGTTTCCGCAGCAGCTGTTCTAGTTCCTACCAGCATTCTGTTCACATGATCACTGCATTCCCTGAGGAGACAGCTCTCCCGCACGCGTATCCCCTCCCGCAGTCTCCTGGGGGCCATGGAGGCTCTTCCATCATGCACCTCAGCAGTCCCCAGCCTCTCCTAGGCCCCCTGTCCCAGAGCCATGTGCTCATCTTTAGCACCCGTTCCCAGGTCCTGGACTCCATGCTAGTCTGCTGGGGCCACCCTAACAGAGCACCACAGACTGCACTGTCCCGGTTCTGGAGGCAGGAAGCCCGAGGTCAGTGTGTCTCAGGGCTTCCAAGGACCAGGGACCGCGAGGGAGAATCTGCGCTGGAGTCTCTTTCCTGGGCTCATAGGTGACTGGCCGCCTTCTCCCTGTCTCTTCCCTCGGGCCTGTCTGCGTCCTAATCTCCCCTCCGTATGAGGACACCAGTCACTGGAATAGGGCTTAATCACGTCTGTACAGACCCTCTCTGCAGATCAGGCCTCATGCTGAGGTCCTGGGGATTAGGACCCTAACACAGACATTTGGGAGGGATGCAGGTCAGCCCACAGTGTTTGTGCCCTAAATTGCTGCATTTTCCTGTCACTCTCTGTGGGTTTCTTGACATGTGACTCTGGGGCTGCCAAGCAGCATGCCACAGGTTTCTGGAGAGCACGAGGGGGTCACTTTTCTCTACCCCGGGACGCACAATCACACCCAGACAGACTCCAAATAAAAGCTGTTAAATTTCCAAACTTTTAATCCCAAGCTGACCATAGCAAGGTCAGACCCAAAGATTTCCCCACCCCCTCCCGTTTCCCCAAGGTTCAACTGAGTTGGAAGAAGTCTCTCCCACAGGTGAACACATCCAGATCTGGGAAATGAATCGGTCCAACTCCCTCCTCCCAAGACCCCCTGACCTCATCCCCCCACCCCACTCCCTAGTCACCCCATCAGGTCGCCCCCAGCCTTCCCTGGGGACACTCGTTTGCAAAAAGCCTCTCCCCATCCTACCCCCAAGCATCCCAATTCAGCCACAGAAAAGAACATATTCACAGAGGGAAAAGACGAGGCAGGTTTGTGCAAACCATGTGTGCCCACAGTTTCTCCAGGACGGCGTGGGGGGCAGATTTTGGGGGAGAAAATGGAGAAAAGGAAAGGTTTAGAAGGAGCTTGCAGAAGGCAGAGTGGTGGCTCTAGGCGGCCCTGTGCCCCTGCTTGGGGCAGAGTGAGCCCCAGGGCCAGGGAGGCAAGGTGAGCAGGAGAAAGCAGCCGCCCCCCAGCAGCAGGACCAGGCTGGCCCCCACGCCACAGCCCAGGGACCAGGAGTATTCATAGGTCAGGGCGGGGGCCGGGGGAGGCTCAGGGCTGACTCTCTGCAGGAGGGCTTGCACGGAATGCCGGAACACCTCCAGGCTGACCAGGAGCAGCAGGCCTGTAGGGGGAGGACAGGCACGGTGCTCAGGCCCTGGGGGACCCGGGCCCGGGTCTGAGCATTTCCCTAACACACCCCACTCGTGCTCGCTCAAACAGCAACCTGGGGGACCCTCAGCACCGCCCCACCCCATTCATCCAACAGCTCTTTACCAAACACCTACTACACAGCACGCACAGTTCGGGAAGCTGGAGATAAAGAAGGAACACAACACAAGCTGATAGGGACAGAAGGACAGAGGGACAGAATGGTGGCCGCCGGGGCTGAGGGCCAGGGGAACGGGGGCTACTGCTTCACAGGGACAGAGTTTTAGCTGGGGAAACACGAAAGTGAAGAAGTGGTGGAGATGGATGACGGGGCTGGCTGCACCACAGTGTGAGCCTACTTAACGCCACAGAACCGAAAACAAAAATGGTTGAAATGGTCAATTTTGTGTTATGTGCATTTTATAGGCTTAAAAAAGAGAAAAAGCAGGGGCGCCCGGGTGGCTCAGTCGGTTAAGCGTCCGGCTTGTTTTAAGCTCAGGTCATGATTTCAGGGTTGTGGATCGAGCCCCACGCTGGGCTCCACACTAGACAAGGAGCGTGCTTAGGATTCTCTCTTTCGCTCTGCCCCTCCCCTTCCTTCAAATACATACATACATAAATATATAAATAAATGGAAAAAGCAAATCCTGGAATCAAGAATAGCAAAAATCAAATGAAGACTCCATAAAAAAAAAATATTAAAAAAAGTAAAAGGGGTGCCTGGCTGGCTCAGTTGGTAGAGCATGCAACTCTTGATCTCGGGGGCGGGGGCGGGGGGGGGGGGGGTGATTTCAAGCCCCACATTGGATGTAGAGCTTTGTTTGTTTCAAAATAAACAAACAAACAAACAAAACCAAACAACAACAACAAAAAACTCCATCAAGGCTTTTGGAAAGAGTGATGATGGAATCTGAAACAGTCCAACTCATAAAAGCACAGAGTAGAACATGGTTGCCAAAGGCTGGGGGGAGGGAATATGGGGAGATGTGGGGCAAAGGGCACAGAATTCAACTATGCAAGGCAAATGAGTTGTGGGGATCTGATGTACAGCTGGGTGACTATAGTTAGCAACACAATCATACACTCGAAATCTGCTAGGAGACTAGATCCTCAGAGTTCCCACCACACACACAAAGGTAGCCATGTGGGGTGATGGATAGCGTGAACTAGGCTGACTGTGGTGATCAATTCACGACATGCATGTATATCAACACATCAAGTTGTACACCTTAAAGATTTACAATTTCCATTCATCAATCATACCCCAGTAAAGCCCATTAATCATACCCCAGTAAAGATGAGGGATCATAAAATGAAAAGAAAGGCAGTCAAGTTGCAATGCAGTTTGATTAAAAACAACAATGGCAAGAAAAGAAGAAAGAACAAGACAGACAAAGACCCTAACCTCATGGAGCTTATATTCTACTTGGACAAGAGAGGTGGTGAGAAAATAAACCAAGGCTTGCAAACCTCAGATGCCTGCAGGAGGCGACAAGAGAAAGCATAAATCAATGAGGCAGGTGAGTGTGGTGGGAAATATGACAGAGAGTAGCCAAAACTCAGCTTTGGCCAACTGCAACCCTTCAGAAATGGGGACTTCAATTGCCAGACCTTCTGATTTTTCAAGGATAGCTGGAATTTTTAAAATGATGACTATTTTTATGGAAATTTGCCCAACACCTTTAAATATTTGCTCAGAGAAATCTTTATGCACTGTCCGTCAAAGTACACTTACGGGTCATTGTTAGCTGTGGGCTGCCAGGTTGTAGCTTCCAAAGTAAACACATGAGAAGACAAGATTATTTCAGAGAGTGATGTGTGCCCGGAAAGGAGATAAAAACAGCGTGATGGGAAGGGGAGTGACATCCAAGGTAGAGCAGGGACTTTAAGATGATGTCACCAGGAAAAGCCATTTGAGTAAGACCTGGAGAATGAAAAGAAGCCAGTCATGCACCAAACTAAGCGATGGCTGTTTCAGAGAGGGAACAGCCGCTGCAAAGGTCCTATGGTAGAATGAATACAGTGTGTTTGGGGGAAAGAAAGAAGGTCGGTATGGTTGGAGCAAAGAGAGTGGGGAGGGGAGAGTGGCAGGTGATGGAAGTAGAGAGGCCGGCAGGGGTCAGATCATGTAGGACCATCTGATGGTCATCCATGAGTCATGGGTCCCAGCTGTCTCCTCTCTCAGACTCTGGAGTCTGGCCCCAACCTCAGTCCCAGACCCTCCTTCCTCCCGGCACTCTGCTTCCCTGTGAAGTTTTTAATCAGGGGCCTGGAGAATGCAGCCAGGAATCTGTGTCCTGTGGGTCACTGGCTCGCCTCTGGGGCCCCACGCAGCTCAGCTTAGGGCACTGGAGGAGACGCTCTCCAGTCCCCTTTCTTCTTTTGCTACACGCATCTTTCATTCATTCAACAGATCTTAACTGAGCTCTCATTGTAAAATATATAAACAAGACTATGGGCGCCTGGGTGGCTCAGTTGGTTAAGCGACTGCCTTCGGCTCAGGTCATGATCCTGGAGTCCCAGGATCGAGTCCCGCATCGGGCTCCCTGCTCGGCAGGGAGTCTGCTTCGTCCTCTGACCCTATCCCCTCTCATGTGTTCTCTCTCTCTCATTCTCTCTCTCTCAAATAAATAAATAAAATCTTTAACAAAAAAAACCAAGACTAACAAAGACCCTGTCCTCCTGGACTCCCATCCCAGAGGGAGAATTGGACAATAATCAGGTAAATGTATTGCTGTAGGCTGAATCATGGCCCCAAAAGTTCATGTGTTAGCATCCTGACCCTGTACTTTCTCAGAATGTGACTATATTTGAAGATAGGGTCTTTAAAGCAATAATTAAATGTAAATGAGGCCAATAGGGCCCTAATCCAATATGGAGGGCAATACTGCTGGTGTCCTTACAAGAAGAGGTGGTCAGGACACAGACACACAGAGTAACGACCTCGTGAGGACACAGGAAGAAGACGGCCATCTACAAGCCAAGGAGAGAGGCCTCAGAGGAAACCAGCCCCGCCTACACCTGGATCTCTGACTTCCAGCCTCTAGAACTGTGAGAAAATACATTTATGTTCTTTAAGCCCCTTCCCCACTCCCAATCTATGGTACTTTGTTATGGCAGCCCAAGCAAATGAATACATACATAAATATATAATTCCTGGTAGTGATCGATTCTATAGGGGGAAAAAAGGCAAGGTAGGGACACAGCAGGTAATGGGCCTACTCTAGACAAGGTGGTCAACAGTGGTCTCTCTGAAGAGGTAATATTTGATCAGAAACTTAAATGATATGAAGAAACGAGACATAGGATGATCTAGTGGGAGAACATTCCAGGCTGAGGGGACAGCAGCGCAAAATGCTCTGAGGAGGAAATGAATGTGGAGTATCTGAGGAACAGCGGAGAAGCCAACGTGGCCAGAATGGAGGGAGCAAGTGGTAAGAGATGAAGTCCCACGTAGCCAGGAGCCAGGCCACATAAGACCCTGGAGCCATGTTATTCTAGTGGTAGTAATTTATTGTTCATTTACTGGCTTTTGAACCAGGCAGGAAATGGTTAAAAAATATGACTAACCCCAAAGCAAAGAGGTAGGATTTGGCCATGGGCTGCAGTCTGCAGACCCCTAGCCTTGACACACTAGCTTTGTGCCAAGAATCCAACCAGATGCTCTTATGTCTCATCTCTTCCCACTAGACCTAATGAGGTACATATTATTATCATCCCCATTTTACAGAAGAGAACATTAAAGCCTGGAGAAGTGGAGCTTGGGTTTGAGCGCAGCCAGATCTACTCCGTTGACTATTCTGTTAGGCACATCACTGTACCTCCTCAAAGATCAAGCCTGACATCCCTTGTATGATCTAGAAGGGCCCATGTGATCTGGCCCCTGCCTACTTCTTCGGCCTCCTTTCAGCTGCTCTTCCCACCCTATAATAGTAGAGAGTAGGACTTCTTTCAGCCTTTAGATGCACCAAATTCTTTCAAGCCTGGAGATCTGTATGCATCCCTACTTACATTACACTTCTTCTGAGAAGCCTTCCCTGAGCACTGCCACTTAAGTCAACATCAGATTTCCCTATGATACATTTTCCTCTTACTTTTTTCATTTATAGCATTTATCATAGCTGGAATTATTTTTATTTATTTATTTATTCATGAGAGACAGAGAGAGAGAGAGAGGCAGAGGGAGAAGCAGGCTCCCAAGGAGCACGGAGCCCGATGTGGGACTCGATCCCAGGACCCTGGGATCATGACCTGAGCCGAAGGCAGACGCTTAACCATCTGAGCCACCCAGGCGCCCTGGAGTTATTTTTTTAAAGATTTATTTATTTGTCAGAGAGAGAGCACAAGCAGGGGGAGCTGCAGGCAGAGGGAGAAGCAGGCTTCCCGCTGAGCAAGGAACCTGATGTGGGACTCGATCCCAGGACCCTGGGATCACAACCTGAGCCGAAGGCAGATGCTTAACTGGCTGAGCCACCCAGGCATCCCCACAGCTGGAATTATTAACATATATTAATTTATATTAGTACTGTCTGTCTGGCCAATTTCTATCTCTCTCAGTAAACTATAAATCCATGAGGGCAGGAACCTTGTCTGTCTCAGATCTCTAAAACATGAACAAACACCTGACGTATTTATTTTATGGAGAGAAACAGTGTAACCCAAATATGTCCCTTTATCTAAGGAGAACTTAAAAACACAATCTGCCCAGTCCCTGATACCCAATATAACCAAAGTACTTACAGCAGCAAATCCACCCCCTCACTTTCATTTGGATGTACAATTTGCACAGAAAAATTTCATGCCTGAGATTTCCATAAAACACTTTTATATCCACACCTTCATGGCACCCCCAGGAATAACCCAGGTATGAGTTCAGTAATAACAGTAGCACCAAATTCCTACCATGCCATAAATTACACAACAGGGATCATCTTAATCTTATTCATCTTTCTATCCCCAGTGGTACCTAGCACAGCATCTGGCACTTACTAAATATAAAAAAAATACTTGTTGAATAACTGGATGGATGAACAGATGGAAAAATAGATGGAGGGAGAGAGGGAGAAAGGAAAGGAGAATGGAAAAGGGAGAAGAGAGTGGGAGGGAATTAATTAATGAGTGGATGGATGGATGGGATGGACAGATGGATTAATGGGATGGATGTTTAACAAATGGTTACTTGGATGAGTGAGTTCAGGGATATAAGAATGCCTGAGCTCAGAGATTAAAAAAAAAAATCTGCCCAAGATCACATGTCTTCAGAAGTTGGGATTCCAACTCAGATCTTTTGATTCCCTGTTGATTTACTGGCCCATCTTTTATACCAGTATCCTCCTCACTCTCCATGCTCCAGCCACACTGGCTTTCTTTCAAGATCTTAAATTCACTGAACTCTGTCTAGCTTGGTTACTCATGAACTCCCTCTCTAACTCTCTGCTTCAAATCAAGTGCTCTTATTATGCACTCTCATAGGATTCTACTTTTCCTTTTCCTTTATAGCACCTAGAAGTTTATAATTGTGGGATGATCTGTGATATTTCTGTGTCCTTAACCAGATGATAATCTCCATAAGGAAAAGCACCTTTCTGTCTTGTACACTCTTATATTACACCTACATACATGTACAAACGTGTTGTGTACAATGTGTCTGTGTGTGTACCAATGCATAAAATGAACACATGAATTAATGAAAGAAAGGAAAGAAGATGACTGATTTTCCCCCCTTATTTAGGAAGATATCTAAGGCAACAAAACAATAAGAATTGGTCCTTATTATTTTCCATTCATATGCCCATGCTCTTGAAGACTCATTGTGTCTCTTTTATCCTGCACCAGGCTCTACCTCACTTGTTAGTTAGGGTTACCATGTACATTTGTGCAAGATTTGGCCTGCTTTATGCTCTGATCTTCATTCTGTTCCTCAAGCTTGTTAAGTCTTCTACAGCCTCTGCACATGCTATTCCACCATCACCATCATCACCACCATCACCACCAACACCGCCAACATTGCCAACATCGTCACTGTCACCACCATCATTGTCCCCATCACCACGACCACAAACATCACCAATATTGCCACCACCACCCTCTGGATGATTCCTGTTCATCCTTCAATTACCCGCTTAAATATCACCTTCTCTGAGTTCCTCTGACCCACCCTCGCTGCAATGCATACCCCTAACCTGCTTCATCATAATTCTCATCACAATTATGGTTGAATTAGCCTATGTGTAAATACTGGTTACTGTCTAATTCTTTTTATATATTTTATTTATTTATTTGACAGAGTGAGAGAGCACAAGCAGGGGGAGCAGCAGAGGGAGAGGGAGAAACAGGCTCTCCGGGGAGCAGGGAGCCCGATGCGGGGCTCGATCCCAGGACCCTGGGATCATGCCCTGAGCTGAAGGCAGACGCTTAACGGACTGAGCCACCCAGGCACCCCTGGTTACTGTGTAATTCTGTCAGAATCTAGGCTCTGTGAGGGGAAGATACTATCTGTCTTGTTGTTAGTCTTATATCTCCAGCCCTTAGCACAGCGCATGGAACATAACAGGTGCTCAGTAAATACACAAAGGATAAATAAATGAAGCTTATATAATTAATGACCTTTCTATCCACCTTAGAAAGCATTTGATCCAATGAGGACTACATTAACAAGATGCAGCATTTTTCTGGACTATCAACTCCAAGAATGCAACAGTCCTTAAAGACCCCAGTTCCAAATCTAAAAGAGTGTTTGGACACCTTCCAATTCCAGCTAATAATAAGGCTTAGAACTCCCACATTTGAGCCTACTAAGCCCTTGTGCTTCCCAGAATGCAACAGTGATCAGAGATGTCCTCCAACTTCCCAGCATGCAACAGTGCTTAAAGGCTCCACGTTGAAACTGGAGACGCACCACCCCCCTCGCCCCGCAGTACCCAACGAACAACAGGGCTCAGAATTCTCCTATGTGTGAGACCTCTATAGCCCTTGAGCTTCCTCCCATCACCAGCATACAACCCAGCATGCAATAATCCTTGGAGACCATTGGTCCAAATTTAAAATAGCGTTTGGAGACCCCTTTAATCTCTAGGCAACAACAAAGCTTGGAATTCTCCCATTTTTGAGCCCACTATAGCCCATGGGTTTCCCTCAACTCCCAGCATGCAACAGTGCTTGGACACCCTACTTCCCAGCATGCAACAGCACCCGGAGATCCAACCTCCCAGCATGCAACAGCGCCCGGAGATCCAAC
>NW_023270718.1:8212368-8218090 GCF_011800145.1 Mirounga leonina | reverse complement strand
CTCCCAGCATGCAACAGCGCCCGGAGATCCAACCTCCCAGCATGCAATTCCCTCAGTCTCCAGGCTCCCAACCCTCACCTGAGAGGCCAAAGCAGACGGCCCCAACTCGGAGTAGGAAGTCTGCACCTTTGCTGAGCACCATGATGATACAGAGGCACCCCAAGGCCATGACTGCCAGGCCTAGCACTGCTATCACTGCAGCTGCCAGATTTACCTCTGCAAGGAGAGGAAAGGGAAGAAGCAGAGGACGTGGGAAGTAGGAAGAACTCCCCTGTAGGGACCCAGAACCAGGAAGATGGAAGATGCAGAACTAGACAAGAATTTTCAGGTAGATCATCCAGTCCAATATTTTGCTTACACTGTTAAAGGAACTAAGACTCACAGAGGGTCAGCGATTTGCCTGAGGCCACAGAGCAAAGAGGAGACACTGCCAGGATTAGAAGGGAATGGGAACTGCCCATCGTTACTTAGGATCCGGTCCCTGTTTGCTTACAGGGGAAGCAGCTGAGGCAGTGGGCGTGTGGGTGACAACAGAGAAGGCGGTATGTTACAGTGGAACGGCCCAAGTCTGAATTCTCCCCAGCCACTTCCCCCCTGGAGGATTTTGGTGAAGTCACCAAACCTCTCTGAGCCTCGGTTTCCTTCTCTAGAAAATCAGGATTGAAATCCCTATTCGACTGGGCTGCAGTGAGGATTAGAAATTGCTTATGTAAAGTGCCCAGTGCAGCGCCTGGGCACACAGCAGGTGTGCCGAACATGCACACTGTGATTATTTACTCTCCTGGACCGGGCTCACTGAGCACAAAGACAAGAGAGAAAGGAGGGAGACCAGTTTACTATGTACCGGGCACCACATTGTCTGTTTTAGCGGCATCGTCTCATTAAATCCTTGCAAAGACCAGATAAGAGTCATGACACGATCACAATCCCTTTACTGGTGGGGAGGGATACTGAGATACAGGGGTGATGGAGAGGCTGTGGTTATAGCAGAAAGGGGAAAGTCCTAAGAGTCCCATTGTTCAGTATGGTTGCCACGAGCTACGGGTGGTCTTTTAATTTTAAATGGATTTAACTTAAAACAAAATTTAGGAGTGCCTGGGTGGCTCAGTCAGTTAAGCATCTGCCTTCTGCTAAGGTCATGATCCCAGGGTCCCGAGATCGAGTTCCGCATCGGGCTCCCTGCTCAGTGGGGAACCTGCTTCTCCCTCTCCCCTTGCTCCTCCCCCTTGCTCATGCTCTCTCTCTGTGTCAAATAAATAAATAAAATCTTAAAAAAAAACCACACAAAACACTAGCCACATTCCAAGTGCTCAGCAGCCACATGGGGCCAGTGGCTACCATATTGGTCAGCAGAGATCGACAGCATTTCCATTTCACAGAAGGTTCTATAGGAGAGCATCGCTTTAGAGTCAGGATTATTTGGGTTTGAACTCTGCCTCTGCCACTTCCCAGGAAAAGTAAATGTAACCATTTCTGGGCTTCCATTTTCTCATCTGGAAGATGAAGATAAAGCCGCTGCTCCACAGGGTCATGCAAGGGACCGAAAGAAATACATCCAAATGAAATACTCGGGGCTGTGCTTAGCACATGGCAGATGCGCATCTTTAAGATGTTAAAGTACTGTTCTCGGAAAGGGGCTGTGACTTGCCCAAAGCCACACAGCACGTGGCAAAGGCAGAGCTGGGGCAGAAGCATCAGGCACGAGGCTTGGGAGAACCGCCTGTCCCCAAAGATGGGACCTCCCCAGGGCAAAGCAGAGAAGAAGACAATGCTATCAAGAACTCCTCTGGCATGGTCAGCATAACCTCCCCCCCACCCCCGCCATCCCCACCACCACACCGCGGGGTACAGTTCTCACCTTTCTTTGTAGTTCTCTGGAAGATGCGCGCATTCTCCCCCGTAGTAAAGAATTTAAAATAGGTACAGTTTGCTTCTGTGGGAGCAGGAGAGAGAAAGAGGTGATGACATGGAAGTTGCCAGGGTAAGCTCAGGACTGGACATTTAACATCGCTCACAGCTGCCTAAAAACAGGACATCCACATCCCTGACATACTCAGGAGACAAATGATGTTCGGAGTAGCAAAAACCACCTGCTGTCACCCAGCTATACAGGAGCTGGAATTCCATTCTGGAGCTCTGAGATCCAAATCTGTGGCCTTGTAAGGGTTATTGACCTCTCTGGGGCCTCTGAATCTTTCTCTATAAAATGAGATAATAGTCTTGTTCCTGGCTCCATCATATGGGTTTGCTGAGGGTCAAGTGGGATTAGAAACAATGATCGCTTTATTCAACCAAGATACAGGGAACAGAAGGCTAACAGACTCGGAAAAGATTCTCATCTCAGAGAGAATTCCTAGCTAGAACACACAAAGAACTCCTGCAGGCCAGCAAGAAACGAGAGGGAAAGCAATTTAAAAATGGGCAAAGGACAGGAATAGTCAATTCACAGAAGAAGTCTGAATGACTCACAAGTATATGAAAAGATGCTCCACCTCACCAGGGATCACAGAAATGCAACTTAAATCAGCAGGGGAACGCCACTTTAGATCAATTAGATTGGCAAATATTAAAAGGATAATATCAAACACTGGAAAGATAAGAGGAAACAGCTGGGAGTATAAACTAGTCTTTTTTGGAAAGCACTCTGACATACTTTATGAAGTGAAGTACGTTTATACCCTATAACCCAACAATTTCATCTCTGGGTATGTATCCAGACAAAAACTACAAGCAGGAACATATATGTGGATGTTCTCTGCAACAATGTTTGTAATAACAGGGAGTCAGAATCAACCCAAGTATCCATCTCTAGGGGATCAAGTAAATGTGAGGGATGCCCTCTTGTGCAAATCTCCACAGCACATAGTAGCCATGAACTAGAATAACAAAGAAATATGGGGAAATCTGAGCAAGTGTTAAGAAAAAAAATCATAAACAGGAAAAAATCCACAGCATGGTATCATTTATGTAAATTAAAACACAGACAGGTGTAAAAGAACGCTACATATTTCCAAGTTAACATATATATTCGTGGATGCATCTCAAACACATTAAAGAGCTGAGTTAGAAAGGAACCGGGAGAATATCATGTAAAATAAAGCACGAGAAGGATCTTGGGAAGGCCGGTGACAATTGTGATATAAGCCAAAGAAGAGTCAGATTCATCCAACTTTGTGTACTTGAGGTCCAAGGAAACCTAAACTTTAAAAAGGCGGGGGGGGGGGGGGGGGCGCTTTCCAAACTGCATTTCAAAGCCAGCACTTCCCACAGAATTCACCTGGCCCCATGATCTCATTCTACAGATGGGGAAACTGAGGCATGGGAAGGGGGAAGAGAGGTAGACAGCAAGAGGGGTACAAGAAGTGGGAGAGGGGCCAGCTGGTATGGAGAAGGAGAAAGGAACTTTCCAAATTGAAGGAGGATGTGCAGAGACAAGAACTAAACTGCTGAGTCAGCTGAGGGTGGGGGAAGGAGAGGGGCAGGAGGGGTCCCATCAGGAGCAGTGGGAGGGGAGTCCTTACCCCACAGCAACAGCAATCCTGCAGCAGCAAGAAGTAAAGGATGCTTCATGCAGCAGAGCAAAGGGTGAGGATGCTATTTGTAGCAGTCAGTGGGGGACACATGGTCTTCATCATGAGGGAAATGTGAAGTCCCATCTAGAGAGTAAGGTGTGGTACATCTTTCTGAGAGAGTGTGGGGTGTCTGGCCTCCTGTTTGGGCTACTAATGATTGAGGACATCTCGTCTCTGACTCCAGATGGCATATCCCATTTGGAAAAGAGTAGGATGGGTCACACACACCCTCTCCCTGTGCAGCCCAGGGAAATATGGGATATCCTTTGATGGGTAGGGCAATGTGTGGGATGTTTCGGAGATAATGGAAGTTGTGAGCTTCTGGAGGGTCAGGACTGGGGGATGATGGAGATGGTCCTGTGAGGAGGTTGAAGTCCTTTCTGACCAATAGTGGGACATCAAGGGATGTGAGGAATCCTGCCTTATGCAGTGAGGTTGGGGCAGGGGACATTCCCTCCAGGACAACGAGGACCTTTGGGACATCTTTGTGGGCTAGTGAGATGCCATATAGTGTAGTTGTTAAGAACAGAGACAACCAGCGTTCAAATCCCATATGGCTAGCCTGGGTGCATAGATTAAGCCACTTAACCTTCCTCACTCCTCATTTCTAACTTCTGTAAAATGGGGATGATAATAACTATTTGGAAGGTTGCTATGAGGATACAAGGATTAATGAGTTCATGCATGTGAAGTACTTCGAACAGAGCATGGGTACCACAGAAGCATCTAAGCATATTACACAAGCATATGATTACCAGGGCATCCCATTCTGCAGAAGTTTGGGAACTTCCCGCTTGAGACGCTAAGGGGCAAAAAAAACCTAGCCCATCTGCAGAAGTGAAGTGTTTAATCCAGACTCTGAGCGGGTGGGAAACTCACACACCAAGGAGTGCTGGGCATCCCACTTTGCTATCAAGGATTTGGGACATCCTATCTGGGATCCTATGGATGTAAGATACCATATCTAGGTAAGTGAGGAGGGAAATCCCATCTGGAGCCCGGAGGCGTAAATGATCTTCTTTGAGGGGCACTGAGGTTATAGGACATCGGTTACGGGAGAGTAGAGTCTTGCAGATCTCATGTGGATGATCAAGCCTGTGTCATCCCAGATGGACTGTGAGGGTTGTCAGATATGGAGCCAGAGCCCGTTCCTGCTCCCAAGGGGTATAGGATGTCCCACTGCTATACGTGAAGGGCATGGCATGTCCTGTCAGGGCGAGTGCGAGCTATGGGATAGCTCTCTGGCGTCGCCAGGGGTGAAAGGCCGTTCTGTGGAACAGTGAGGGCTGTGGGGCGCAGGAAATGAAGAAGCACGTTTCCCGGAGGCACAAGGTCTCCGCTGGGACGCTGGGGGGGGGTTTGGCGAGAGCTCTGCTTGGTGGAATCAGTGGGGAACGGGCACTAATTCCATGTTGGGGCTGGCGTCAAAATGGTCTGTCTCCCAGGGCCTGCAGGATGGGAGCGTGGCCTGTCCCCAGCGTGGGGAACGCAAGCGGACCCCAGGCACTCAGACTCTCTCTCCAGGGGCACAGGTTGTCTCAGTAAGTGCGGGTGCTTCTGGGGAATGCAGGCTCTTTGAGGTTACCAGCTGTGTGTGGAGAACAGGCTCGGTCTCAGGACACAGGTGCAGGCAGAGGTACAAGATCCCTCTAGGGAACACGGGCTCTGTCTGGGGTACAGGCTGCTCTGGAGACACAGAAATGTCTGTGATCACATGCTGCGGTCTGGGGGTCCAGGCTGGTCTGGGGCTACGGCCTGATCTGGGGGCACAGGCTGGTCTGAGACTACAGGCTGGTCTGAGGGTACAGGCTGGTCTGGGGGTACAGGCTGGTCTGGGGTACAGGCTGGTCTGGAGGTACAGCCTGGTCTGGGGCTACAGCCTGGTCTGGGGGTACAGACTGGTCTGGGGGTACAGCCTGGTCTGGGGGCTACAGGCTGGTCTGAGACTACAGGCTGGTCTGAGAGTCCAGCCTGGTCTGGGGCTACAGGCTGGTCTGAGAGTACAGCCTGGTCTGGGGGCTACAGCCTGGTCTGGGGGTACAGGCTGGTTTAGGGGTACAGGCTGGTCTGGGGCTAGAGCCTTGTCTGGGGGTACAGGGTGGTCTGAGAGTCCAGCCTGATCTGAGGGTACAGGCTGGTCTGGGGGTACA
>NW_023270718.1:8209730-8212358 GCF_011800145.1 Mirounga leonina | reverse complement strand
ACAGCCTGATCTGGGGCTACAGCCTGGTCTGGGGGTACAGCCTGGTCTGGGGGTACAGCCTGGTCTGGGGGCACAGGCTGGTCTGGGGGTACAGGCTGGTCTGGGGTATAGGCTGGTTGGGGGTAGGCTGGTAAGGGTATGAGCTGGTTTTAGGGTACAGCCTAGTCTGGGGGTACAGGCAGTTTGGGGCACTGGATCTAAGTGGGACAGGCTGCTTGGGGGGGTGGGTACAGGAAGGTCAGTTACAGGCTAGTCTGAAGTACAGACTTTCTCTCTTCTCCCTCTCCCCTACTCCCCCCTCCCCCCAGTTCACGTCTGGGGCAAAGGTTATTCCAAGGAGCACAGGTTGGTGTGGGTATAGGCTGCTTCTGAGGGTGCAAGTTTCCTTCTTGGGGCTCAGGCTCCCTCTGGGGTGTGGGTTCCGCTGACCCCGACTACTCTCGCTACCTTGGGGTACAATCCCGGGACTGGGGGCGTGGCCTCTCACCTCCAGGCAGCTCTGCGGGGCCGCAGGTGTCTCTGCCCGCGGGCACGTCGGCCTGCCACAGTCGCTTGGTGCACATCTTCCAGAGCCCCAGGTGGGCAGCATCGCAGATAGCGCTGCCATTGGTCTTGTAGGTGTTGAGCTCTACCCAGAACTCGGTGCCCACGGCCAGCACGGCCAGCGTGGAGCCCACGGCGCTCAGCAGCAGCCCCAGCTTGATCTTCCCCTCCCGCTCCGGCGTCAGCTGGTGCTGCCCCTGAGCCAGCCGCCGGCCCACAGCCTCCCGACGCCGCCGGTCCTCCTCTTGCATGAAAAAGTTGGACCACATCATCATCCTAGAGGCCGCAGCCCACGGGGCTCAGAACAGGTGCAAAGGACGCAGAGCTGGGGAGCGGGGAGGGGAGCGCCTGGGGTCCTGAAGGAGGTGAGGGGCTCAGTTTCCACTGGATTCTGAGAAAGGAAGATGGGAATCTTCCCTGGAACCTCCAGTGGGGGAGTCGAGGTCACCTCTGGAGCTTAGAAGATAAAAAAATAGAGCCTCCTACCCCGGAAACCCTCTAAATTCCGAGGAGGGCCTGGGGAGGCCGCAAAAACTCTGCAAGGAAGGTGGGACCCAGAAGAAAAGCAAGGGACCCCCAAGGCCCAGAGCTAGAAGCTGGGTCTCTAGGAGGGGGACCTCACGGCTCCAGAGGAAGGAGAACTGAGCACTGGCTGAGGCTCTGAGGGGCTGCTCTGGGTCCCCACTGGGGTGAATCACCAGAGGGAAACTGGGTGTCCTGGGAGGGAGGGGATCTGAGCACCCCACTAAGGCTCAGAGCTTGGGGTACCCAGGGAGGGTTGCTGAGGTCCTCTGAGTGTCAGAGGAGATGCCTCCTGGTTCCTTTTGGGCTCAGAGTCTGGGGAGGGAGAGGTTGGTTCCCCTCTGGGGTTCAGAAGAGATCAGAACTCCTGGGTCTCCGCAAGGCTGTAGGACCCCCAACATTCACACAGGGGACAGTGGAGTCCTGGCTTGGCTTCAGGAAAAGGGGGTGGGTGTCTCCCAGGCCATTCAGAGAAGAGAGATCAGAGCAAGTCTCCCTGGGTCTGAGAGAGGGGACTAGTGGCTCAGAGACACAGTGGGGTCCAGAGAAGGGTCTAGGGGACGCCCCCAGGCTCAGGAGGGGGACCTGGGGTCCCTATCGGGGTCAGAGGGAGGGTCTGTGGTCCCCACTGAGGCTCAGGAAACAGGGACGAAACCCCCCAGGATTCAAAGGACAACTGGGACCCGGGAGGGACTCTGCGTCCCTTCGGGATCACTTGGCTCCTCCTCCCCCGGGCTCCCAGGGCCTGCCGGGCCGGGACCGCTCCAGGCTCAGCTCCAGGCCAGCTGCCTCCCGCAGGCCTCCCACCCTGGTCTCCCGGCAGGGCCCCCTCTCGCTCTCCTGCCTCCGCGCCGCGCCGGCCCCCGCTCCGCGACGCCTCCGAGCCGTCGGGTCCTGCACGCCGCCGCCCGCTCCGCCCGGACGCGCCGCTCGGCTCACTCCGGCCTCGCCCCACCCGCCTACCCCCGCGCCCTTTCGGGCTATTTCAGGCTTGACCCGTAAATAACACCCGCACCTGTCGCCCAGCGCCTGTTGCCATAGGAACCCCGGGTATTTTAAGGGGACGCGGGCGGGGGAGGCGGGAAGCTGCCCCGGGCGGAGGGCCTGGGGGCGGGGTCCTGACCCGGCTGGAGCCTGAGGGGACTTTCATTTCCTTAAGGGGCAAGCGCCTGAGCCGAGGGTCCCATCTCCATGGTGGCAGAACAGGGGGCAGGGCACCTGGATTTTTGGTCCGGAGCAGGCCTGGCTGGGAGCCTGAATTGCTAGGTCTGAGGGAGGAGGGACTGCGGGCCCTGACTCCTGGGTCTGAGGGAGGAGGCGCGCTGGGGTTCAGGACTCCTGGGTCTGAGGGAGGAGGCTGGGGGCCTGGACTCCTAGGTCTGAAGGAGGAGGGGCTGGGGGCCTGGGCTCCTGAATCTGAGAGAATAGGGGGCTGGGGTCCTGGACTCCTGGGTCTCAGGGAGGAGGGCTGGGGGTCTGTACTCCTGGGTCTGAGTGGGGAGAGCTGGGGGCCTAGACTCCTGGGTCTGAGGGAGGAGGGGGCTGGGGGGGGTCTGTACTCCT
>NW_023270718.1:8203712-8209630 GCF_011800145.1 Mirounga leonina | reverse complement strand
GGGGGGGGTCTGTACTCCTGGGTCTGAGGGAGGAGGAGCTGGGGGTCTGGACTCCTGGGTCTGAGGGAGGAGGGCTGGGGGGTCTGGACTCCTGGGTCTGAGAGAGGAGGGGGCTGGGAACCTGAACCCCTGGGTCTGAGGGAAGAGGGGGCTGGGGGCCTGGACTCCTGGGTCTGAGGGAGGAGGGGCCTGGGGGCCTGGACTCCTGGGTCTGAGGGAGGAAGGGCTGGGGGTCCTGGATTCCTGGGTCTGAGGGAGGAGGGGGCTGGGGACCTGGACTCCTGGGTCTGAGGGAGGAGGGGGCTGGGGCCCTGAACCCCTGTGTCTGAGGGAGGAGGGCCTGGGAGCCTGAACCCCCGGGACAGAAGACTGAGCCCAGACCCCTGGGTCGTGGCGGATGCAAGCGCTCGTCTGATGCTGGTGTCTTCAGCTCCCCAGGGGCGCAGGGGGAGGTCTCGGGGAGAGGCTGGGTGTCAGGGGTACTGGAACCAGAGCCACAGTCCTCGTCATCGAGTTTATTAGACGGGCGCCCCCAGGGGACCTTCCATGCAGTTTCAGCTCCCCCGGGGGCAGGGACAGGGACAGCCATGTGGAATGGCAGCAGGGCCTGATCTTCACCCCTTCACCCCCTCCCTCAGCCCTGTGCAGACGGGCCAGGTGGGACCCACCTTGCACCACCTCCTTGTCCGTGGTTGGCTGCTCTGGAGCGCCCTGGCCCTGTCTGTCCACCCTGCTGTGGACGTGCACAGCCCCCTGTGCGGCTTGGCTTGCCTTGGAACACAAGTTGCTCTGGAATGTGACTCTGTGTGTCCAGCTGTCCCACCAGCCTGGGGCAAGGCCGGGGTACAGGAGGAACTCATCTTTGTCCTCAACACCGCCCAGCCCAGGACTGGGCACACAGGAGGCCTTGGGAGATGGGCATCAGGTGACTTAGAAGGATGGACGGATGGATGAAGTGAGATGTGACACACAGACATGTCCTCCCACGCAAGGGGAAGGTGCCCCCATCAGGGCGCGACTCCCTCTGCGTTCTAACCGGCCTCGCTACCAGCAGCTGTGAGATTGTGCAGCCAGGCTCCTGGAAGGCCTGGGACCCCTTCTTAAATGAGTGACACCTGTTCTCTCCTTCCCCAGCCCTGACAGGACCCAGAGGGGAACCAGAGCATTCTGGCAGACATGGCCCCCTGCAGCACCTGCCTGTCCTCTGACTCCATCTTCCCCTCCCGCCCGGTCGCCCACCGGTTCTGCATCTCACCTGCGCTAAGTGACTTCAGAGTGCGTGGTTCTGTCTTCCCTCCCCTTGCTCTCTTTTCCCAGAAAGAGTATGGACTGTCTTTGGTATGAAAGCTCTTGTTATTTTCACGCTAAAAAGACGGCTTGCCCCTTTTCTTTCTCCTTCCACACAAGCAGGGCTCTGGTCTCTACCATTGCCCTGAAATGACCCCTGTCCTCTGGCTCTTGGGCTCTCTCTGCAGTTCTCAGCCCTGCTGGCCACTTCCTCCTGGCCTCTGCCTACCCTGTGGTCACCCCCTGTGGCTCCCTTTGCTACATCCTCTTCTCCCCCGACACAGATGTCCCTGAGGCTCTAGCCAAGGTCACTTCTCTGTCGGCATCCTCCCTCTGGGTCACCCCGTCCAGCCCTGTGACTTTCAATGTCTCCTATATGCTGACGTTTCCAAAAACTTATATTTCCAGCCATGACTTCTCTCTGAAGCTCACATATCCAACGGGTTACCAGATACCCTGACTTGGGTTTCTGGCAGGCATCTCCAACTTGACATGTCCGAAGGAGGACGCTTGGTCCCTCCCACCCAAATCCCAATTCCTTGTTCTGGGAGCCCCTTCCAGGCAACACACCACCACTCGGTGCTGCACAAGCCCGGTTAAGAGTTCCTCTTTGTGTCCCTCTGGCTTCTCACCCTGCATCCTGCTACCTACGCTCCGCTCACCACTGCTGTCGGCTCTGCCTCCAAACTCCCAGACCCGGTCCTCCATTTCTCTCCATCCTCACTGACTCCACTCTGGTCCAGGCCACTGTCGGTCTCGACCGGACAAGGACAGCAGCCCCTAGCTCTCCGTCTCCACTCTTCACTCCTAATCTAGTCTCAGCACAACCGTGCAGTTCTGTTATTTTGTTGTCAAAAATAAAAAATATGTGGGCGCCTGGGTGGCTCAGTTGGTTAAGCGACTGCCTTCGGCTCAGGTCATGATCCCAGGGTCCTGGGATCGAGTCCCGCATCGGGCTCCCGGCTCAGCGGGGAGCCTGCTTCTCCCTCTGACCCTCTCCTCTCTCATGCTGTTTCTCTCTCGCTCGCTCTCTAATAAATAAATAAATAAAATCTTTAAAATATATATATATAAAAAAAATAAATAAAAATAAAAAATATGTCATGCCTGTGCTCAAAACCCTCCAAAGGTTTCACAGGAAGTGTAGAAAAATGCAAATTTCTTCCCAGGACTGCAGGATGGGCACCCAGCCTACGCTCTGACCTTGCCCCAATGTTGCTCACCCCCATTAATCTGCCTGCCACGGGGCCTCCTCCCAAACCTGTGACTCCCGGGGCTTCTGGGCTGCCTCGGGTGGCCTGAATGCTTGTCCTGTCCCCTCTCCTCGTGACGAGTCCCGTATCTGTTCAGATGTCAACACTGCAGTGAGGTCTCCTCGGGGCCCCTCGTCTGAAGTCAACTGTGTCCCATCACTATCACGTCACCACATCCTGCTTAGGGTTAAAGCACTTCTCAGTAACTGCAGTGTTTATCGTTTGTCTCTCCTGGGGATCCAGGAGAGCAGGACATTGACCATCCGCCCACCACACTCCTTGGGCCTCGCCTGGGTCCAGAATGGGTTGGCACTCAATACTTCTTGCATACTAATCCTGAACACGGAAGAAGTGGGTCATTCCTATCCTGTCTGCTGTGCTTGCTTTCGAGTCTCCACGCTTGCTTCTGGGCAGATCTCTGGATCTTTCTCTGTGGTTCCACCTCTCCATCTCTGTGTAGTTTTGTGTGTCTCTGAGACATCCCTCCTCCGACCTGTGCACTCTGCCCCTCTTCCTGTCCCCTCTGGGTCACCCTCAGTGTCTTCAACTTTCCCTGTCTCTGTGACTCACCCTCACTCACTCTCTTACATCCTCATCCTTACCCCCTCCCCCATCTCTCCACTCCTCCCCATCCCCCCTCTTTCTTGCTCTATACGGGGCCTTTGGACTCTAGAATCCACTTCCCCCAACCAGTTCTACCCCCTCCTCCACCAAAGAATCCCCCCCCTCCCCAACTTGTCTCTTCTGACTCTGCCTCTCCCTGTCCTGTCTCTCCATTTAGCTTCCCTACACCCCGTGCTCCTGTTTTGTAATCCTTCCCCCACATTTTCTATCCACTCTCCCTGAAACTGCCTCCAGGGAATTCCTCCCTGGTCCCCTGCCCTCCAGGCTCTCCCTTTTTCTAGTCCACCCACAGGGCCCCTGAGGGGAACTCCCAACTCCCAGTCTGATTCCATCCCTCCTTCTGCTGCCTCATATCATCAGGACAGAGGCTGCCGAAGCCCCTGGGCACCACCAATAACCACTTCCTCGCCATCTGTGTCCCAGGCTGTCTTCCTACCAGACTGGGAGCCCTAGAGGGCCGGGCAGGGTCTGGAGCATCTCCAAACCCCAGCACATTCGGCACACAGGCAATATTTACTGAGCAGATGAAGGGACATGCACTAATCAACGTCCCTTCTGCATGCTCAGCGGCCTTCAAATCCATCCCCCTCCACCCCCACAGCCCTTGCTCAGCTCACCTGACACCCTCTTCTCGCCTATCCCACAGCATCAGCCTCCTGTTCACCACTTCCCCCCAGTGGCTCCTTCTAACACTCACATCTGGTCCTGGACTTCTGCTGCTCAAAACTCTCCCGTCTCTCCTCACTACCCTCAGAATAAAGCCCAAACTCCTCCTCCTGGAACTCCAGCACCTTTCAACTCTGGCTATCTAGCTGCTTCTCTGACCTGACCTCCCACCCCAACCCTGTCCTCCAGCGTCCCAGAACTTTGAACCCTGTCCCAAAGACAGCACGCTATGTCACTCCCCGTGGCCTTTGCCTGAGGCACTCCCTTCATCGCTTGACAGGTTCCTACACATCCTTTTTAAACTTAGGCTGGGCATTAGGTTCTCCAGGAAGTTTCCCTGAGTACAGCCCACTGCTGGAGCTCGGTCACTGTGTTCTCTGTTCAAGGTGCCCGTCATGGTCCCTGTCACAACACCGATCGCCCTCCTTGGATTACAGTTTTTGGCGACTCCTCCTCGACAGCAGGGGTAGGATCTGTTTCATTTCGGGGGATCCTGATCCTATAACACACTGCCTGGTATGTTAGCAGAGGCAAAGAAATGTCAATGAGTCAATGGCTGAATTAATGAATGAATGAAACACAAATGTCTAAGTCCCACAAAGCTTCTCTTGCACACCAGGCACCCTGCCTGTGCTTTAGGATTTTGTGTGATTACTTGCTTCCTCCCAGGAATGTGAGTTTCAAGGGCCACTGCCTGTGTTTGATGCTGAATTTCAGCCTGCCTCTGCCTCACTCTCCTCTTTGATTTCCTGCCTCCCTTTTGTGCCCTATTCACATTATGCTCCTGCTTAAAGCCATTCCATGGCTTCCTGCTGCCCTCAGAATGAAATCCAAACTCCTGACCTAACCTACAAGTCCCTGGGCAGTCTGGCTCTGTCTACATCTCCAGCTTTGTCTTGTCCCATCTGCACCTGGCTCACTACACCTTAGCCCTCCCTGGAAGCTCTTCCTGCCCCAGGGCCTTTGCATATGCTGCTCCCTGGCTGAGACACTTCCCCCAGCTTCACCGGCTGGTGTCTTGTCATCTTTTCAATGTCAGCTAAAATATTCTTTCCTTTTAAACTGGGTTACACCTCCCTAACAGAGCATTTCAGATTTCTCCTGTGTTCTAACTGTAACTTACTGTTTGTATATACAGTTCTTTGATTAATGTGTGTCTCTTGCACAAGATGCAAACTCAATGATGACATTGGGGAACCCTGTCTGTCTTCCTTCCTTCTGTAGGCTCAGCATCCAGCACAATGCCTCGTGCTTAAGTATACAAATAAATTTCGGATAATGAATGAACGAGTCACTCTCTGTGCCCGTTATGTTCCCTCCCCAGTACCTTCCTGGTACACAACAGGCACTCAATAAACCCTTGTGGAATAATGAATGAGAAAGTGAATGAATGCCCACGTCCATTCCGTGTTACTTTGCCTTTCTGCAAGCCTTCTCTTTACCTTTCTGCCTCTTTACATAGGGCATATATATAGTTTGTAGGTATAACTATATATTCGTGTGTTATGGGCCCCTCTCCAGGAGTTGGGCTGGGCTGGGAGTCCCTCCCTCCCCCCCGCCCCGCCCCCACATGCACACAGCAAAACATTAAAAAGAAAACATCTCAAAACTGCAAAAAAACTCCACGGCCCTCCCCCCTCCCCCATCCCCCAAAAAAATAAAACACGACGCCCCCTCCCAACGGCCCCCTCCCTCGGGGGGGTCCCCGATCGGAGCGCGGGGCGCGGGGGAAGGCCAAGCAGTCTCCAGCGCGCTCGCGGGGTGGGAGGGCCGCCCCCGGCCCCCGGCAGCCTCGTTGCACGCGCGCCCGCGCACGCGCCCCGGACACGCCCCCTCGGCGCCCCCCGGCGCGCGCCCCTACACCGGCGTGGTTTTCCTGTTGAGCGTGTTGGTGTTGGAGGCGGCGGCCTCTTTGGCCAGGGTCCCGGGGGCGGGCGCGGCGGGCGCGGGCGGGGCGGGCGCGGCGGGCGGCCCGGTGACCGTGACCGTGACGCCACCGCCCGCCTCCTTGGGGAAGGCGTTGTGCAGCGTGAGGAAGCCGGGCGCCCCCCCGCGGTCCCGCTCGGCGCCCGCCCCGCCGCCGCCCGC
>NW_023270718.1:8176699-8203312 GCF_011800145.1 Mirounga leonina | reverse complement strand
CTAATCTCCACTCCTAAGTGGCATAAGCCCCGCCCCAAATGATCCCTGTCCCGTCTCAGGTGCTCTAAACTCCTCCCCAGCTGACCCAGGCCCCGCCCCGCCGTGGTCTGAGTTCCACCCCTGGGTGGTCCAGGCCCTGCCCCAAATGCTCCATGTCCCGCCCTGGATGGTCCCTGTTCCACCTCAAGCGGTCTAAACTCCTCCCGAGCTGGCCCAGGCCCCAGCCCTTGCTGGTCTAAGCTCTACCCACGGGTGATCTAGGCCCCGCCCCCAAATGCTCCGTGTCCCGCCCCGGGTGGTCCTTGTCCTGTCCCAGGTGCTCTAAACTCCTCCCTGGCTAACTGGGGCCCTGCCCCAAGAAAGCCTAGTCTGGATCACGCCCCAGTGGTCCAGGCCCTGGCTGGCCCAGACCTAGTCACGGACGGTCTAAACTCCTTCCCAGTTGATCTAGGCCCCACCTAGATCAACTGGGGGGTCGAAGTGGGGGGTCGAAGCCCCACTCCCAGCTAGCCCGGCCCCACCTCCACTAGTCTGGTCTAAACCTGGCCTCAGCTGGTCCAGGCCCTGTTTGGTCTGGTCTAAACCCTGCCCGTGATGACGTAATCCCGGCCTGGGTTTCCAGGCCCTACCCTGAGTAGTCTAACTCAATCCTTAACGTTATAAACCTGGGTTTTCTCCTGAGTCCTACACTCGTTTAAACTGTTCGTATGGTAATTCCGCTCTGATTCTCTAGGCTCGGTCCCTTGCAGATCTAAACTCTTCCTTTCGTGATATCAATCCAGACTGGTTATCTAGTCTAGGCCCTCCCCCCGGTGGTCTAAAATTAGCTCCTACTGGATCAAGTCCCCCTTCTACCCCAAGCCCCGCCTCCAACCCATCAAACCCCGCCCCCTGCGGGTCCAGACGCGGCTTCTCCGCTTGTCACCCCCCTTTCAGTCCTCTGGCTCAAAAGCAGATCTTGACCCATCCCCAAAGCACCCCTGCTCTTTATGCTAAGTCCTCCCCCTTCCCTGGATTCTGCCCCCTGGAATTTCCCAGCACTATTCATTTCACGTAGAAAAGCAGGGAAGCACCTGCGGGGGTAGGGGAGAGCGGGGAAACCTCACTCGAAGTTGGTCTAGATGGTTTCCCAGGACCAGCCTCTTCCTGGATCTACCGGGGTTCACGAGGCCCCGCCCCCTAAAACAGGTTCCTCCCCTCCATCTGCCGCTCAGTCACCGGGATGCCAGCCCCGCCCCTCTATCTCCAAGACCCCGATTGTCTCAAGGCCCCACCCCTCCCCCAAGCCCCGCCCCTTCCGTCTGCAGAACCGCGGGCTTTGGAACGTAAGCTCCCGGCACCCCTGATTACGCGCTAGACACCTGTCAGTGCTGGGCTTGTTCCCCCCAAAGACGGCGCGAAGGCGACACCTACCTTGCCCAGCGGGTGGCGATGGAGCTTAGGAAGAGCCTAGGAAGGCTCCAGGCCCCAGCAGGCGCCTGGGGCAGGGTGGCTTTGCAAACGCACAGGCACACACACACACACACTCACGCACACACACATAACATACACAAGCGCCCGCGCAGGTGGCCGCCCCAGCCGGCCGCCCCCTCCCTCTGCCTCTCACCTGCTGCCACGAACAGGATCCCTGCGCCCAGAATGATGTTCCTCTTGGACTTATAGACCCGGGAGGCCGCCACGCACACGCCCCCGAGCAGCAGTAGGATGGCGCTGAGGATGGGGAAGATGCTGGAGGCCCGGACGACTCCTGCGAGGGAGAGGAGAGGAGGGGAGAAGGCGTGGGAGCCAGGGCGTCAGGTGCGGCCCTTTGCGCCCCTCGCGCGCTGCGCTTCCTGCCCGCTTTCGTCTCCGCTCCTCTCGCTAGAAACCTCCAAGTCTCCCTCTCTGCCGGTGTTCTGGTCATTTCCTTTTTTCTTTCATTCTCTCTCCTCTTTAAAATTTCTCTATTTTTCGGTCTGATCTCCTCTCCCGCCTTTTTTCTTCCTCCTTTTCTTTCTCCCTCGGCCTATTTTTCTCTCTCCTGGCACATTTTTTTTTTTCCTTTTTACTTCTCAAAATCACTCTCCCTCTCTGTTTTTCTCTGACCTTCTCTGTGGACCCTCCCTCTTTTTCCTTCTCCTTTGCATATTTCTTCCCTTTCTCTAGATCTGTCAAATCTCTTAATACCTTACCCACCCCCTTTCTGCCCGGCTTCATCTCTCTCTCCGGATTCCCCGCCCTTCCTCCCTCTGTGCCCCACCCCCTATCCTTCTGCCTGGCTCCATCTACTGCTCTGGGCTTCGCGCGCGCGCGTGTGTGTGTGTCTGTCCGTCTGTCCTTCTCTAGCTGCAGTCCTTTCCACCCACCCTCCAGACCCCAGCAAACGGATTTTGCGATTTCTCAGCCCCGCTGAGGCCGCAGCCAATCACAATTCAGGATTTGCCGCGGTCTCGGCGTAGCTACCAATCGCAGCACCGGCTTCCGCAGCCCGCTCGCGAGAGTGGCCCGTGCGCGCCGCAGGTCGCCTCAGTGGCCAATCCAGCCCAGAAACCGACAACGAGTCACGGAGCAGTGTCGCCGCGAGCCCGGGGCAGCAAGGCGGCCAATCACCTCCCGGGCTCGCCCCCCACCGCCCCTCAGCCCGCCCCAAGGTGAGAGGAGGGGGCGGGAGAGGGATCACTAAACCAGTTGGGATCCAAGGGATCTCAACATCTAGATTCGGATTGGCCGTCTAAGTGCCGCTCCCCAGCGCCCCCCTCCGCGCTCCGGCCCCCGGCCCAGGCCCGGCAGTCCCCCCCACTCTGACTCAGACCCCCACGTACGGAGCAGATACTCCGCGCTGTCATGATCGTAGTCCGTGTCCTCCGGGAAATGGTTGATCTTCACGCAGACGCCTCTTTTCAACCCTGGAGGGGGATGGGGGGTGATGGTGGGGGGCGGGGCTTTAAGAGTTGAGAGAAGACTCCCCCTCCTTCCCCAAACCTCTCCTCTCTCTGGGCCTATTGGGAGACAGGAAATCCTGGCTCCTGAGCCTATCAGCATCTGGGACAAACTCTAAACTTCTCTGGACTCGGTTTTCCCAGCAGTTAAACAAAGAAAGAAAAAAGGAAAAGGGGGGGGCGGGGAACACCCATGCAACACTCACTAAAAGGCCACAAAGACCTTTGCCCTGTAACCCGGGCTAGGACACTCAACCCCTCCGGCTTTCCGTTTTCCCCCCGCTATGAGAAAGAAGGCACTGGCTTCGGCAATGTCAAGGCGCTCGGCAACTCTGCACTTGTCGCCGGGTCTGAAAATGCGTGGGAAAACGAAGGCGCGCACAGAAGGCGAGGACTACATTTCCCATGAGGCCCTATGAAGTCTTGAGTCCAACGGTGAGAGCGCAGCCCCACTGGACCATGGGAGTTGTAGTCTCTCCAGTTCTGCCTGTAGGGCGAGGGCTTCCCAGTCTCTTACCTGGAATCCTCTGGAAGGAGATGGAGTGGCTGGAGCAAGTAGAGGCATGTGAGGAGGTATGCCTCTAGGCGTCATGCAGTCTCACCCCCTTCTTCCATCCCAGAATCCTCATTCTCACACCCTTTGGGGACCCATCTTCTCAACTTTGGGGCAGTTCCTATTCTACTACCTCTATCACCTAACTGGAGATGGATATGTAAATAAATATAAATATAGATACATTTAGTTTCCTCGATTCTCCAGGCTCCTTCCAACCTGCAGGCCTTTGCCCATGCTGTGGATTCCGTTCACAGTCTTCACTGATGAAAAACTTAGCCTGCAAGGGGGCAGCTCACAGGGTACCTGCTTGAGGAAGCTTCCCTGTGTACACGCACGCGCGGGCACGCACACGCACACGCCTCCCACCAAAGTTGGGTCAGTGTCCCCCTCTAGGGTGGATCAGCTCCCTGCGGTACACACACACACACACACACCTTTTTTTTGGGGGGGGGGGCATGCATAGGGTTGCTTTATGAGCTTCTTCTTCCTCAGTAAGCTGGGAGTTCCCTGCAGGGGGAAGACAGGGAGTCTGATTCCTCTGTGTGTCCCTAGCATCGCCTGGCACAAAGGAGGCCTCAAGACATGGGTGTTGAATGAATGAATGAAATTATGAATGAATATAGGCATAGCAGAAGGGGAGATTGGAGGCAGAAGATGACAGGGAAAATAATGGGGATAAAGGAAAGGATTGGGAAGAAGGAATATAAGGCAGTGAGTAATTCCACTAACAGCTAATATTTGCTAAGTGCTTCCTAGGTGGATTAACTCATCCGGAGCTCCCAAGAGTCCCATGAAATAGATAATGTTATTGGTGTTGTGCAGTGGCCAAACGTTGGGAATTGGACTCACACTGCTCGATAATGAAACCCAACTCCATCATGTCCTGATTCTGTGACCTTGTTGGTGTTACTTAGGCCAATTTGCTTCAGTCCTTTCACCTATAAAAGGGGATAACAGGACCTACGTCATGGGATTGTTGTGAGGATTGAATCCAGGTAAAGAGATTTAGCACTTTGCCTAGAACATAATTAAGTGCTCAGTTGATATCAATCTACCCATTGTCCAGATGAGGAAGCAGAGCCACAGAAAGGATTAATCAATTCACAGCTGATAGGTGGTGGAAGCAGAATTAAAACACAGCAGTTTGCCCTATGGTATATAAGGTTACAGGCTGTTCAGTTCACCACTAATCTTCCAAGCATCTAGAACAATACCTAGCACTTACTGCTTAATAAATATTTTTATGAGAGTATGATTGAATGGGCCGAGGACATGAAAAGATGCTCGACATCACTAATCATTAGGGAAATGCAAATCAAAACCACAATGAGATACCACCTCATACCCACCAGGATGGCTACTATTAAAAAGCAAAACGGGGGCGCCTGAGTGGCTCAGTTAGTTAAGCATCTGCCTTTGGCTCAGGTCATGATCCCAGGGTCCTGGGATCAAGTCCCAAGTCTCAGCGGGGAGTCTGCTTCTCCCTCTCCCTCCCGCTCTGCCTACTTGTGCTCTCTCTCTCTGTCAGATAAATAAATAAAATCTTAAAAAAAAAAAAAAAAGCAAAACAGAAAATAACAAACATTGATGAGGATGTGGAGAAATTGGAACCTTTGGGGCGCCTGGGTGGCTCAGTCATTAAGCGTCTGCCTTCGGCTCAGGTCATGATCCCAGGGTCCTGGGATCGAGCCCCGCATCGGGCTCCCTGCCCCGCGGGAAGCCTCCCTCTCCCTCTGCCTGCCACTCCCCCTGCTTGTGTTCCCTCTCTCGCTGTGTCTCTCTCTGTCAAATAAATAAATAAAATCTTAAAAAAAAAAAAAAGAAATTGGAACCTTTGTGCACTGTTGGTGGGGATGGAAAATGGTGTCAGCTGCTACCATTTTAAAGATTAATTTAAAAATTTTTAAATTAAAAACAGTGTTACTATATGACCCCGCAATTCCACTTCTGGGTATATACTCCAGAGAATTCAAAGCAGGGTCTCTAAGAAACATGTGTACACTCATTTTCATAGCAACATTATTCACAACATCCAAAAACAACCCAAGTGTCCACTGGTGAATGAACGGATAAGCAGAATGTGGTCTATACATACAATGGAGTATTATTCAGCCTTAAAAAGTGAGGGAATTCTGACTATGTGCTGCAACACGGATGAACTTTGAAGACATCATGCTTGAGTGAAGTAAGCCGTCACAAAAATACAAATATTGTATGATTCCACCTATATGGGGTGTCTGGAGGAGTCAAATTCATAGACAGAGGGTAGACTGGTGCATGCCAGGGGCTGGGGGAAGGACATGGGGAGTTTTCGTTTAATGGGGACAGTTTCATTTTGCAAGATGAGAAGAGTTCCGGAGAATGGGCGCACAGCAATGCGAGTGTACTTAGCACTACCATATTGTACCCTTAAAAATGGTTAAGATGATAAATTTAATGTTATGTTTTGTTAGATTTTACCACAATTTTTAAAAAATGAATGAATGATTGATTATACACCTCTCAAGTGCAAATTCTTATCCATCAGCACATCCATCATGGTGTGATCAGTAAGACTGTGGGTTCAAGTTCTCTCCTTTCTTGAATGGGATCACAGTATGTCTCTCCAAACAGTTATCATAATTAAATGAGGTTGAGCATGTAAAGCGCACAGCACACAGACCCTCTCAACAGATTAGCGATGACAGCCGTAATGACCAGTACGTACTGAGGGCTAACCGCTCACCAAGCACCTCTCCGAGCATTTGTCCGGTATTAATGCACTCGGTAATTATGACAAACCCTAGGGATACTGGACAATAATGACATCCCTGCTTTATAGATGAGAAAACTGAGCATAGAGTGAAAGAAGTTGTTTAGTCCCATGTAGGTGTTAATTTGGGGTGGGGGGAGGAGATTAAGTGCAGCTGGGCTTCAGAGAATGAGTATATTTAAGACAGTGGAGCATGGTCCCTGGAATCACATTCTCTGGACTCAGTGCCAGGACGGCCACTTCCCACCTGTGTGGCTTTTGGGACTTGAATGCTCTTGAGTCTCAGCTTCCTCATTTGGGAAATGAGGACAATGACATGACCTCATAGGGTTTGATAAGAGTTCAGTGAAACAGAGTCAAGGGCAGAATACAGGGGGCTATGCAACATGGCAACATGCTTCTGCATATGATCTGATTTGACTGGGCTGAGCCAGGAGCTTTTTATGTGCAGGGATGGCAGTAATGTGTCCCTGGGTCTCCCCCGAACTTGCCCAGCACAGACCTGGGTAGGCAGGAGTGAGGGGGTGGGGGTGCTGCAGTGAGGGTGCATGGGGAAGTGGGTTCCAGC
Source organism: Mirounga leonina (assembly GCF_011800145.1). Classification (NCBI taxonomy): domain Eukaryota; kingdom Metazoa; phylum Chordata; class Mammalia; order Carnivora; family Phocidae; genus Mirounga; species Mirounga leonina. Next base: position 8,196,518 of record NW_023270718.1, on the reverse strand, counting down.
CCACTCTGCCCCTCACATGTTGGGTGACCATGTGGCTGACTCACTTCCCTTGCTGGCCGTCAGCTTCCTCCTCATACCACTCCCCCCCCCCCCCGACACAATTGGGAGGATTTGGTGAGATAATAAGACATGCAAAGTGCTGAGCACAGGGGCTTTAGATAACCAGCTTGAATAAATGGAGCTGTGGGTCCAGGGTCTTGATTCCTGAGGAGGGGGCTACACCCACACGGATGCCACCAGCCCCAGGTGGCTCTTGGGCACTTGAAACGTGGCAATTGAGATGAGGTGTGAGCATAAAATACGCACCGAATTTCAGTCTTAGTATGAAAAAAATGCATAATATTCCATCAATAATTTTTATATTACATATTAAAATGATAATATTTGGCTATGCTTGGTTAAAGAAAAGATATTATTAGCTTTTATATTGATTTATTATAGTGTATAAATTCTATTTATTAAATTATATATTCATTGAAACTTTTCCTTTTTCCTTATATGAATGTAGCTACTGGAAAAATTTAAATCCTATATGCTGCTTGTGTGATGTTTCTATTGGGCAGTGCTGGGTAAGAGGCTGGGATTTCTGGGCTATCAAGGAAGATGAGGCTCAGGGCAGTCACCTGAATTCTGAATAATTAGAAGAACACCAACAACAAAATATAAACGACATAATCTAGCCCTTACTCTGCCTGCTAGCCTTTTAAATGCCTTACAATTGCAGCTCATTGAACCCCTCCACAATCCCTGTGGGTCAGGGGCTATTGCAATTCCCAGTCCTCGGAGGATGGAAATGAGGCACAGAGAGGTTCAATGTGTGGTCCGAGGTCACCCTGTTGTGCTCGGCAGACAGGAGGTAAACCCAATCCTAGTCTTGTCCCAAAGTCTGTGTCTCAGCCACTCCATCTACTGCATCTGTCGGGGAGACTCACAGGGACATGGGGACGGAACCCGAAAATCCACGGGGATCCAGTGCCTTCAGGAGGCAATGGTCCAGGGGGCTCAGTTTCTACATTCCTGGGTCCCACATGGGCTGGAAGCTGATGGATGCATTGCTTTGTTCTCCTAGGAAATAAAACAGACCTGGATTCAAATCCAGACTCGACTACCTATTAGTCGTGTGACCTTGGGAAAGTCGCTTCACTTTCTCTGAGCCTTTGCTTCCATTTCTAGAAGGTGGACATAACATGGGTAGCTATCACAGGGCTATTGTGAGCATTCCGTGGCACACACACACCTTCATTTACACTCTCCTTGCAACATTTCCTTTGGCTTCTGGGATACCCACTTACCTCATTTTCCCTAAGTCTCTGTGGCTCCTGCTTTCTGAGCTCCTTTTGCTGGCTTCTCTCATCTCTTTTTTCATAGTGGACTAGCTCAGGCTGCAGCCCTTCATCTAATTGTTTGGTATGTTTCTCTCTTCGCATTCTCTAGGTGACCTCATCCATCCATATGCAATGACCCCCCCAATTTATATCTCCAGCCCAGACTGTCCCCTGAACTCTGGCCTCATACATCATATCGCTCACAGCTTAGATCGGGGGGTCAGCAAACTACAACCCGTGGGCCAAACCCAGCCTGCCAAATCCAGCGAAGAATGGGTTTTACATTTCCTAAGTGATTGGAAAAAAAAAAAAAATCAAAGGAGAGTGTTTCGTGGCATGTGAGAAAGATACGAAATTCAGATGTCGGTGTCCACATACGAGTGTAACCGGAACACAGCCACGCTGATTCACTCACGTGTTGTCTTTGGTTGTTTTCAGGAGTGGCTGTGACAGGGACAGGTCCACAGAGCCTAAAATATTGACTGCATAGCACTTTGCTATGCCCACCCCTGTCCTAGGTGGTATCCCTAATAGGCATCCCAAATGTAACATGTCCAAAATGGAGCTCCTGATATCTCTGCTCACAATAAATTAGATCAGAGACAATAAAATAAATGAAATGAAACGCCCACTGTACCATCCTCCGGGGGCCCCCTGCCTGCACCCCCACCCCCACCCCCACCATGCTCAGGCGCTCAGGCCACAGCCCTGGGTGCAGTGACTCTCAACCGGGGGCGAATTTATTCCCAGACCAGAGACAGTTGACAGTTTTGGTTGTCACGACGTGGGGACTGCTCCTGGCACGGAGCAGAGAAGGTGGAGGCCAGGATGCTGTCGAGCCCCCCTACAGTGCGCAGGACGGCCCCCACAGCTCGGAACCATCCACGCCAAAGTGTCAACAGCGCTGAGGTTGAGAGATGCTGTTTTAGAGACACCCCGACCTCTCTCTCTCTCTCTCTCTCTCACCTCCCACAGCCACCCGGCCGGCCGGCAATGCCACAACCCCCACCTCCACTCTAGCTTTGGGACACGCTCTGAATTCAGATCACGTCTCCGACTCCGCCCACCCCCAGCCCAGACAAGCCTCCGCCCGCCCCTTCAGTCTCTCCCCCCGGGCCAGAGCGCTCCTGCCCTGGTCCGCAGTGTAAGCCAGCTCAGGAACTCTGGACGGGAAAGGCAAGTCACCACCTTCCAGCACCCAGAACGTGTGAAATCGGGGCCTGTTCTCTCTTGGATTGCATCTCCCACCACGTCCCCTCACTCACTCTGCGGGGGGCCAGACACACAGGCTCCCACCTCAGGGCCTTCGCTGTGGCTCTTTCCTCCAGAGAGCCGTGTGGCTCCATCTCTCACTTCCTTCAGACCTCCACCCCGAGGTCACCTGCTCAGCGAAGCCCATCCTCGTCTCCTCACCTGCAACTGCACACGTGTGTCCTAACACATTCCATCCTCTCCCCCGTCCTCCTTAGCACCTAGTGCCAGCGAACACTGTAAAGGTTTTGTTTACTTAAATTTCTTATTATTTGTCTCTCCCTCTTGAATAGAACACATATAAAAACAGGGATCTTTTGTTTTTCGCTGCCATAGCGCTGCAATTAAGAACAGTGCCTGGTGCATAGTATAAACCCAATAAATATTGGTCGGGTGGATGGATGGATGGATGGATGGATGGATGGATGGATGGATGGATGAATGGATGGATGGCATTCTTATTATATGCTGTACCCTGTCTACGGGTTTCAGGATGCAAGCCCCCACACGCAGCCGGTACCCGGTGCTTGGTCAGGCCAGTGAATGGACATGGATTCGAATGTCCACAGGAGAAAGGAAGTACCATAATGAGAGAGTGGATGGGTGTGAGGCGATAGGGAGCAGAGGCGAATGTGGGGACCCACAGACCGCATGCCTGATCTGAAGGAGCAGCTGCTGCTTGGATGGGCCAGTCGTGGCCACTGCAGAATGAGGCCCTGCGTTGTCAAATCTTCCACTAGTTCAAAAGAAGCCGGAAATCAGATTTTCAATGTGAAGTCTCCCTATTTTTAAATGTTGGCAACTGATTCGGATTTTGGTTTCAGTTTTAAACACTTGGCACACCAGACAAAGCATATCTGCACATCCCATCCTTCAGACCTGAGTTCTCTTGGCTCTGCCCCAATCACAGCTGGGCGACCTTGGGCAAGTGGCTTAACCTCTCTGAGCCTCGACAGGAGGGTGCACCTGCCTCACAGGATTAAATGAGACAGTTGAACTCCTTGCTCACCATGAGTGCTCAGCAAAAGAGAGAAGGAAAGCATGGGGAAAGAGAGCGATGAGGAAGTGGAGGGATCTTGGTCTTTTTGATGCTGGAGGCGAGGTTTGGGATTGTGTAGTTGCAGGTGAGAGCTGTGAGGCTCAGGGAGGTGAAAAGAGAGCATTCACACAGGGGACAGACGCATGGTGGGCCTGGGACCCAGACGTCCTTCCTCTTGCCCGGCGGCCCAGGGCTGTGCAAAGACACAGCAAAGCTGAGTGGGAGGGAGGAAGAGCTGGGGAGGGAGAGAGCGGCAGTGGGCTGGTGAGTGGAGGTTGAGGCAGAGGGCGCCAGCTAGGAGAAGGGCTACAAGAGGGAGAGCAAGACCCAAGGACAGAGCAGAGACAGAGACTGGAAGAGGGGGTGGTCTTAGAGTCCAGAAGTGAGGTATTCAAGGAGGAGGAAGAGGTGAAGGAGGTGTGAGTGGAGGGAAGATGAAGCAGAGGAGGCCTAGGACCAGGATGGGAGGCTGGAGGCAATCCTAACGGGTAGAGCCAAGCATGACTGGAGTCCACAGGAGGGAAGAGAGGAGAGGGTCATGAGCTCTGCCCAGAGAGGGCATGACCATGACGTCTGCGGGAGAAACAGCCCAAGAGGAGGAAGAAGGGGCAGGGGGAACGGTGGGGACGGGGGTAGGGTGGTGTCTGTGGAGAGAAGCTGAGAGGGGGCCTAGAGGAGGCGAGACTGCCCCGGAGAGGAAGGGAGGGTCCAGGGGCAAAAGTGAGAGGGAAGAAGACTGAATGCTGAGGGCGCCGTGGAGGGAGGAGGCAGAGGGACCGATGGGAGCGGGCAGGAGGCGCCCAGGAGGCAGGACCAGGCGCCAGGGCCAGAGGGGAGGGGAGAGTGTGCGGGGCGGGGGATGCGGGAGGGGGCCGGGGTCCCAGGAGAGGTGACAGGGCGGGGGAGGGCGGGCAGCAGCCGGCGGAGAGGGGCCTGGAGTCCGGAGGGGAGGAGGGGCGCGAGGCAGGGGCCCCCCGCACCCTACCTTCCAGGCAGCAGATCCTCCAGAGCCCCGAGTGGGTGAGGCCGCCGGGGTCCTTCTTCTCCGAGGAGCCGCCGCCCCCGCGGTGGGCCGGCGCCTCGTCGCCGGCCGTGAGGTTGGTGGTGTTGCAGATGAAGGCGCGCGTGTACAACCAGTAATCGGTGCTGATGGCGATGGTCATGAGGCCGAAGGCGGCGAAGGCGCCCACCGTGGTCAGCAGCACCTGCACCCCCTTCTCGCACCAAAGGCCCCTCTCTTCGTTCCAGCGCTTCAGCGACTCCAGTTTGACCACGGGCAGCCGGGGGGCCGTGGGCCACCACCGGGGCAGCGGGGGCGGGGCCGTGCCGGCGGCTGGGGGGGACACAGCGCAGGCAGAAGTGGGGGCCCGGGGCCGGCCGGGCTGGGCGGGGGCGGCGAGGAGGAGGCGCGGCCCCGGAGGGGGTCAGAGGGCGGCCATGGTCGCCGGCTGGTGGGGGCGGGGAGCAGAAAAGGGATTAGTCCCGAAGGACGGAGCCGCCCCCACCCCACAAAGAACCCCCACTACTTCCTAGGTTGAAGAAACTCCTCCCACTCGGGTTCTCCCTGCCTCCCTTTCTCTGAAAAAGTCTCCCTCGGCCCAGGGCGGCCTTCCCACTAAATCCCACTGGGAAAAATTCCCCCCACCGGGCCTGACACAGCAGACACTCCTCCTGCGCCTTCCCGCTCCTCCCCCTGGTCCTCCAGTCTTCCCCACCGCGAAAGCCACCCCACCCCCACTCTGGCCCCAGGGCTTCCTCCTCCCAAGGAACCTACAAGATCCCCATCACCATTCTGATCTCTCACAGTTCCGTCCGCCCCCCACGTCCCCTGCAAGTTTCACCTCCTCACCTACTCTGTCCTGTACTCAAGAAACATAAATTTCTCAATCCCTCCTCAGCTAACAAAAATCTTCCCAAGGAATCCTGACTGTTTGCACAACTAAGAAGAACCACATGGTCACCACCACTACCACCCCCATCCCCCTACAGTCCCTTCTGGGTCGGAACCCCCTTCCCCACTCAGACCTCTGTGTCTCTGGACCAAGGTTCTGAACCTCAAACGCACTGTGAAATCACCAAAGGACCTTAGAGATCAGGATACCTGATCTTTAGGATACCCACCTGAGCCCCACCTGAGCTCCACCTCAGCCCCATCAGAGAAATTCCGATTTCATTGCTCTGGTGGCCCCAGAGCATCTAGGTTTTTGAAAAGTTCCCTGGGGGATTCTAATGGGCAACCAAAACGTTGGACCCTCTGGTTTAGAAGAATGCCCCCATCTCCCTCATACTTACTCTACAGCACCCACTGTCTCCCTTGGACCAACCCCAATCCCCTACTACATCTTGGACTCCAGCAAAATCCCCCACCCTCTGCTTTGCTTAAAAAAGTCTTCCGAATCTGGCCCCCACTGTCTCTACAACTTAGGCAAACTCATCATAGCCATCACTTTCTCTCCTCCTCCATTAAGAAAAATTTCCTCCATGAGCTCCACAGAGGAGCTACTCACAGGAATCCCTTCCCCCAGACCCACATTTCCTCTCCATTCAGAAATCTCCCGAGGTTTGATCCAAACTCCCACTGCTGTCCAGGGAGAGCCCCCCCTCTCTGCCCAGCATCTCTCCCACCCCATTCCTCTGTCCTTCCATCATCTCCCACCGCCTCCAAATCCCCTGACTGGAGCCCTGGTTCCCTGTTATCTTCATCACATGGATGAACCCCCCAACTCCAGATCTCCCCAACTCACTTGGACCTCCCACTCTCTTCAATTTACAAGAACCTCCCCGCTAACCTGACTTCTCTTACACCACCAAGAATCCCCTTCCTCCACCAACATCTCCTCTACTCAGGAAAATTCCCTTCAGGAGCCCCCACCAACTTCCTTTCTTGGGAACCCCCCAACTCCCCTTACTCTTTCATCTGTGCAGGAACATGCTCTGCAGCCCTACTTACTTCTAAATGTAAATGGAGCCCCCCCATAGACAGTGCCCCTCAGAAAAATTTCATCCACGAGGCTACAAACTCTCTTTTAGTTGGGAATAATTTCCCACTCAGCAACCCCCCCCCCCCCCCGTCTCCTCATTTCCCTCTTCCCCAGCATGCCCACCACCACACCCCCAGCCCTGCCTTCTCCACCCCAACCCTCCTTCCAGGCACAGGACCCTTACCTGCTTCCACCACTCACTGTTTCCTAGACTTCTTTCCCAAACCCCCTGTTAAGGTTCAGAGCCTGGAAGCCAACAGGATACCCCCCCACCCCCCGTCCTAGTACCAGGGTGACCTTGGCCTTTTCCACCCCCATCAGCTGGCCCTGCCTGGGTCTGCTCCTAGGAGGGGCTGCTGAGAAAGGTTGTCTATGGGGGGTGTCTCCATGGCAACTGGGCCTAGTGCCCCACACATGTGTTCCCTCCCCCACCTCTACTAGCCTGCCCACACACAGCCCCTACCCATCCCCATTCATCAGCCCACTGGACACTGATATCCCCCAGCCCCTGTCCTCAGTTCTGGCCCCTTCCTCTTTCCTTTCCAGACAAACGCCGAGTTTCCTCATCTCCTGGCTTCTTCTCCCCCATCTGTACCCCTCACCACCAGCACCACCACCTCCACTGTCCTAGCAAATCTCTGCTTCCACCCCAGGGTGAGCCCATGACCCCAAGGTGTACCCCTCCCCCTGCTGGCCCCCCACAACCAAAAATAAGCAGGGGATGGAAACGGGGTAAGTGAGGGAAATTCTCCATCAAAAAAGATTTGAAGATCTTTTCATTTTGTCAATTTGAGGGGCAATCTGTTTGGTTTTAGGGACTCTTCCTTTAGTCCATCTGTCAGCAGCAGCAAAAGAGGAGGGAGCAGGGGACCCCCAATCCTAAAGCTTCCGGATATGAGAGGGGTCACCAGCCCTTCTCCCTCTGAAGGGGCTGGCTCCTTCCTCCAGAATTAGGGGGGTCACAGAACCTTCCTTCTACACCCACCCACCTCCGATTAATAAAAAGATCTGTCTCACCTCTGTTAACGATAGGTCAACTCTCCGATGCACTGGGGAGGGGACGATGAGCCCCCCTGTCTGCACCCCCCCAGAAAAACCCTTGTGGCTCCCAGTTCTCACTGCTCCCCCTCCCCCAGCAGCGAGGGACCCAGGCGTCCGACCTGGTTGGGGGTTGGAGATGAGGAGGCGTATGGGGAATGAGGGTGTTGAGGTGGGAGGGGAGGCTGAGGGGCAGCTCTGAGCTCGGGCCCCAAGGGAGTGGGGGTCGGGGTGAAAAAAAAAAGGTGAGGAGACAATTTGGTTCTCGTGTCGCTGGGTAAAGTGCGGAGCTGGAGGACGAGAGAGAGAGGGAGGAGGGAGGGAGGGGGAGGGGAGCCGCTGAGGATGGGGGAGCCACGGAGAGGAGGTGGGGGGAGGGAAAGGATTGGGGGGCAGGGTCTGGGTGGCAGAAGGAAGCTGAGGAAAAAGAGAGAGAGGGACCCAGAGAGGGAGGGAGAGAGACAGAGAGAGACAAGGAGAAGCGGAAAGAGAGGAACCCAGAGACTGTGAAACAGAAATGGGGGAGGGAGAAATTTGGGGGAGGCAGCGGCTGGTAGCAGAAGGAAGTTGGAAAGAGACACACACACGGAGAAATATCCAGAGAGAGAAGGGGACAGAGACAGAGACACAAAGAGAGAAACCAAGAGACTGGGGGACAGATGGGGGATGGGGTAAGGGAGAGGATGGGGGGGTCAGAATGGGATAACAGAAGGAAAGAAGAGACAGGGACAGAGTCATCCAGAGAGGGGGAGGAGAGACAGATGGGGAGAGACAGACAGAGACTGAGGGTTGGGAGGGGAGAGAGAAAGGGAGAGAGAAATGGGGGGGTGGGGGCAAGATCTTAATGGAGAGGAGGATGCTTTAGAGAGAGAAAAAGATGGAGAGAGAGCGAGAGAGAGGGAACGGACAAGAGAGTAAATAATAAGAGAAATTTAGGGGAGAAGGCTCTGAGTGGCAGAAGGTGGCTGGACACGGAAAGGCAGGTGCAGAAGGAGAGAGAGAGACCCAAAGAGAGAGATAGGTGGAGAGCGCTTGACTGGGAGAGACCCCGGGATCGAGACACAGAGAGACACTGAGGAGGCACCAGAAGGAAGCTGGAGGAAAACAGGAGAGGGGCCAGGCTCCGATGGATGAAGGAGGTCAGAGCTCGAGGGCACCCGCGCCCCCTCCCCCACCACATCCCTCGCCCCTGATCCCTACCCCCATCCCCATTTCAAAGCCACCACCCCACCCCCACTAGCCTCCATCTCTCCACAGCATCGCCTGCCGCCGCCGCCTCTTCCTGTCGTCATAGCAACAGGATCCAGGCGCCCAGCCAAGGCCGGCTGCAGCGCCGGAAACGAGGGGAGGGCCTTTCCAAAAGGACCCCAGGAGCTGTCCCCTTCCCCCAAATCCAAGGGACAGCCCCACCTCCCCAGGCCTCCCCCCCCCCCCAACAGCTGCCAAGGGCAAAGAGCCCCTGAGAATGAAATTCTCTTCTATTCAAGTTACGAGGGTAGTAAGCCCTTAGTTTCACTGACATTTCATCTCCCCACCCCCCCACCCTACCCGTCACTTGCTCCAGGAGCTAGATTCCCCCCCAAGATAGGAATGGGAGTGAGGGGGCAAACAGGAAGTGAGAAACTCGGGGGGAAATCGGTCTTGAACTCTGCCTGGGGCTGGGCGGGACAGCTCTGCAAGTTTGAAGAATAATGGTTGTTGGAGTTCCAGGACTAGCCAGTGGGCAGGGGGTGGGACAACTCGAGGCAGAAAATCTGAGAGTCAGAAAGTTTGGTCTTGGATTCAAATCTCAGAGATGCCTGTAGCCAGTTTGTGACCTTGGACAAAACATTTCCTTCTTTCTAGACTCAGTTATAATGGAATCAAAAACTGCCTCCAATGTATGGAGAACGTGGATGAGAAAAGGTCTTTGCACACTGCTCTAGACAGGCAGTTATTTCAAGACTCTGTCCTCCGGCAAATGCTATCCAAAACCCAAAAGCTAGCCATGACCATAGACTTAGGCTAGGGAGTTTGCATGCTTCGATGTCTCGTGGAATTCTTACAGAATCCTTGCGACGTGGGCACTGACGTTCCCATATTACAGATGAGCAAACTGAGGCTCAGAGATGTATCGCAATGTACCCAATAAAGGCAGAGTTGGAATAAAAGGCAGAGTTGGAGATGAAGCAGCCTCTTTGTGGGGCTTGGCAGGGGTGGACAGCAATAGGGGAACTTCAAAGCCACTTAACATGCCATTTGGGGGTCAGCTCCTCCCTTTTGGGGACTGGCAGAGACAGAGAAAACCTGTATTCCCCACACACCCAATCCCCTCACCCTGGAGGAGCCATATCCTTCTGTACCCAGCATCTCTCATTTCCACTTGGAATTTCTAGAGGTCAGTTTACTTAATTCTCACCATGGCCACGGGGGGAAAGGAGTTTAGAGAAGCATTCTGACACCCCTTGTTTGGAAGCAAAGAAACACCAGCCTCAAGGGAAGGGGCCTGGAATTCATTCATTTGAGAACTATTTGTCCCGCCTCTGTTCTTTTGCCAGGGAGAGGGACGCAGCTGCGAACAGTGATGGTCACCGATATAAATTGAGCGCCAAATATTACAGACTTGAAGTCATTTGCAGGCATTGCCTCGGTCTTCCGGCTTCTGTCATTAGCCCCCATTTCAAAGATGTGGAGACTGAGACTGAGAGAGGTAAGCCCATCACCAAGGTAGGAAGTGGTTGCCCTCAGAGCCGGGGCTTCAGATCCCAGAGCCTGCGCTGTCTTCTAAACTGCCTCTGCTAAAAATAAACAACAAAAACAGAAACTTTCAAAGGGTGAAAACAACTATGAAGCTAATAAAACAAGGCAGGGTTTCTAAACCTCAGAACTAGTGATCCTCGAGGGGCAGTTCTCTGTGGCGGGGACCATCCTGTGCCAAACGCCAGTAGCAAGGGGTTATAATAAAAAATAATTTAGTCTGTCCCACTTCAAATCCTGTTCCTTTTTGGAAAAGCCTCTTAACGTTTTTAGCTGTTTCTTCTCTTACTTGCCTTTCCATCTGTAAATAATAATTATCTTCTGGATGTGTCAGCCTTATACATTATAGATTCCTTTTCTCTGATAGATAAGGTTTTAATTCCTGTCGACCTCATTTTTCCCCTCCCTTCTTCCCCGTGTAAATAGTTTTAGTTCTTCTGTTGGTTCATTTTGTGGCAGGAAGCGATAGACTTTACATCGTGATTGCTTGTTTCAGAGGGCGTATATCTGGTTTCTTTTTAGCAGCTTTATTGAGATAGAATCCACATACCAATACAATTCACCCAGGGAAAGTGTACCACTCAATGGCTTTTAGCTATAATCACAGAATAGGGCAACCATCGAGTTTAGATCCATTTCAGAGCATTCTTGTTAGCCTGTGGATTTACCACCCACCCTAGCCAGCCATCACCCCCCACCACCCCCCACACTCTGCCCTAGCCCCAGACAATCACTAATCTACTTTCTGTCTGTGTAGATTTGCCTATCCTGGACATTTCATATGAATGGAGTCATACAATATGTGTTTCTTTGTGTCTAGCTTCTTTCTACTGAGCATGTTTTCCAGGTTCATCCTGGAATAATGATACATGTTGTGATATGTATCATTATTTCACTTCCTTTTACTGATGAATATCATTCCATTGTATGGATATATTACATGTTTTTTATCCATTGGATATTCGGGTCATTTCCCCATTCTGGCTATTGTACATAATACTGCCATGAACATCTGTGTTCAAGTTTTTGCATTGGGCACATGTTTGGGTTTTTTAAAAAAGATTTTATTTTATTTTTTTAAAGGATTTATTTTTATTTTTATTTTTTACACTTTATTTATTTGAGAGAGAGAGAGCATGGGGCGGGGCGGTGGGGTGCGCAGAGGGAGAGGGAGAAGCAAGTTCCTTCCCACTGAGCAGGGAGTCTGAGGAGGGGCTGGATCCCAGGACCCTGGGACCATGACCTGAGCCAAAGGCAGATGCTTAACTGACTGAGCCACCCAGGCGCCCCCAAAGATTTTATTTTTTAAAAGTAATCTCTACACCCAACGTGGGGCTCAAACTCGCAACCCTGAGATCAAGAGTTGCATGCTCCACCAACTGAACCAGCCAGGCACCACGGACATAAGTTTTCACATCTCTTGGGCATATACCTAGGTGTGGCATTTCTGGATCCTATGTTTATCCTTTTGAGAACTGAGATAGCATCTCTGAACTTTGTGTTGTAGGACAGAAATGTTAGACCCACTGATCAACCCTTCAGTTCATGGAAGGACCCTTCAGAAGAGGTGTCACAGAATGTTCCAGTTATGGCCCCTTTCAGATCTCATTCCTATATTTGCTTATGAATTTATGTCACATTATCCAAGGTCTCGGGGTGCCTGGGTGGCTCAGTCGTTGAGCGTCTGCCTTCGGCTCAGGTCATGATCCCTGCTTCTCCCTCTCCCACTCCCCCTGCTTGTGTTCCCTCTCTTGCTGTCTCTCTCTGTGGGATAAATAAATAAAATCTTAAAAAAAAAAAAAACATTATCCAAGGTCTCCCATGGGTTTGACCCAGAGATCTAGAGGCTGTAGAATCAGAGATAAGTCTGCTAAGCCCCTAGGCTCGAGAAGGTCCTCTGCCCTTACTTCCCCTGATCCCATGTGGTTGGCAGAACTCTAAAATGACCCCCAATATTCTCACCCCCAGCATACACACTCTTTAGAATTGCCTCCCCTTGAGTATGGGCAAGCTTGTGAATAGGGTAAAGTGTCATTCCCATGATTAGATTACACTATGTGGCAAGGTGAAGGGATTTTGCACATGTAATTAAGGTCCCTAATCAACTGACTTGTAGTTAATCCTGGGTGGGCCTACCGTAATCAGGCAATCTCTTCGCAAAGGGTCCAGAAGTGGCAGAGATTCAGAGCAAGCAATTCTCCTGCTGTCCTATGTCAGAGAGGGCCACGTGGTGAAGACCCGAGGATGACATCCGCTAGCAAGAACACAGGAACAACGTCAGCTGTACAATCACATGGAAATGATCTCTCTCTCCTGAGGGAGGTTGGGAGTGGACCTCTCCCTAATCGAACTTCCAGATGAGGATGCGGCCAGCCGGCATCTTGACTGCAGCCTTGGGAAGCCCCGAGCAGAGGACCCCGTGCCCTGTACTGGCATCCTGCACCATGGAAAGTGTGAGATAATAAATACATGCTGCTTTTAACCATTTGTGGTCCTTTGTTACACGGCAGCCAATCACTAATAGACCCTGTATATCACATTGCACTGTGAAGGTCACACAGGGACAGCTCAGCCAGGGGCGCATTAATGCCACCTCTCCATGTCTCCCTCTCCCCCACTCCCACAACCAGTCAGTCAGTTCCCGTGTGCGGGCCCCTCTCCCTCCTGGATCCCTTTCATATCCACCCCCTTCCCTCTGTCCTGCTCTTGTCTGGACTGTCCCACCAGCCGATGGATGCCACCGGTCTCCCTCCAGCCCGATTTTCACTCGGTCCCTAAAGGCTCTCCAACACTCAGAGCAGACCCTTTCCCTCCTCTGCTCAAAATTCTCTTATGGCTCCCTATTGCCCTCAGGAGAAAATATAAGCTCTTGATCTATGTCCTTTGCCAAGAGCACCAGTCTTGTCTTCTGCCATCCCCACAGCTGCCTCCTGCAGACTGGAGTGGTTTTCCCCACTCTGCTCGGCTCCTTTACACTTCCAAGGTTCCTGAGTGTGGCTCCCTCACCTGGAACCCCTTCCACCTTGTCCATCTCTTGGAATCTTCTTCCATCTCCCACATGAAGACTCAACTGAAATGCTCCCTCCTCTGGGAAGCCTTCCCTGACCTCCCAAGGCTGCATCAGAGGATACAGATGCAGGCTGCATCCCCCATGCCCTGTCGTGCCCCCATTAGAGCAGCGTGACTACCCTGCATTGTGACTGGCATGTCAGTCTGTCCCTCGCAGCAGAGTGGGGGCCGGTTCACTTCGCTATCCCCATAGTGCCCAATTTGGGTAAATAGGAAGCGTCGATCTGCAGGTGCGAATGGATGGACGGAGAGATGGATGGAGGAAGGAGTGAAAGACTCGGGGAACAAGTGGATACATATTCTAGGGTCCTCGGGCAGCCAATTACAACCTCCCATCCCTGTCCAACCCCTCTCCCGCCTCATATCCTGCGTGTGCGTTCTCCCTCCCAGGTGCTTGAGTGTGTCTCGTCAACAACAGCTGGGGCCTTTGTGTTTTCTCAAGAGGAACAGAGTGGTGGTGGCGTGTTTTCCCGCTGTACCAGGAAGAGAAGATCAGCGTTTCTAAAATGTCCTCATTCAGGGTGAAGTGGAAATATTCCAGCGCTGAGGAATCAGGTGGCCCGAGTTCCAGTCCTTGCTTTTCCTTGCCTCCCTAAGGGACCCCAGAACCAAACACTTGTGCTCTGGGCACTTTGTCCTCCTGTCTGTAGAGGGGATGGGGAGGGGGTGTGGGTAGTGATCTCACTCCAGATGGGACGTCCTGGGATGATGATTCAAAGTTACACATCCAAGGAATTGTGGCAGGGTTTTGGGGATATCTGTGAAGCTCTGGAAATTGCCTATGAAATTTTGTGAATATGGGTACTCTTTTCTGGAGGTCTATAGCTTTTATCCGGTTCTTGGAGGGACCCCTGATCTCCTACGAGTTAAGATTCACTGCCTATTGACAGATTTAACCAAATCTCATTTGTGTCAGTAAAAATTTAAAAAAAGAAAAGAAAAGAAAAGGCAAGGGAGAGTACGTGAATGCAAAGATATTGTTTAAGGCAGGTTTCCTCAACCTGAGCACTAGTCACATCTTGGACCAGATCATTCTTTGTGGTGGGTGTCATCCTGTGCATCAGAGAGCATTCAGTAACATCCCTGGCCTCCACCCACCAGAGGACAACAGCACCCCCTCCCAAACTGTGACACCCAAAAATGTCCCCCCAGGGGCATAATCAAAAATGATAACAATCGTTCCGTTGGGAAATGAGGCTGGGGTTGGGATCAGTGAGAAGATGAAAGGCACTTTTTCTTTTGGTCCTTCTCTGCTGCTTACATTTGAAATTCATGACTAGGCATTAAACTTATAATAAAAGTGAGTTTATTGCTAAAATAAGTTACGTCCATTCAAGGGACACACACAGCTGTTGAATAAAATGAGGTGAATCTCTACATCTGACGTGCTTCTGCTTCCATAACAAACAATAGCAATGCTTAACACGTTTGGTCTCAGGACCCCTCTATACGCCTAAAAATTACAGGGGACCCCAAAAGCGTTTGTTTCTGCGTGTTATGTCTATTGATATGTAACATAATCAAATTTCAAACAGAGGAGACTTAATCTGTACTAATTTCAGGAAAATAATAAACTCATTGAATGTTTACATAAACAACTTATTTTAGTGAAAAATAAATGTGTTTTCCCAAACACACACACAAAAATATAGTGGTCTTGGCTTATATTTTTGAGAGTCTATTCAATGTTTGGGCTACTAGAAGAAAGCGGGGTTCTCATATCTGCTTCCGCATTCAATCTATTGTGGTACCGCCCATCATGAAGCCACAAAAAGACTCTGGACCCTATACACTCATGAGAGACTAAAAGTGAAAAAGGCAAACCATACCTTCGTATTCTTGCAAAGGTGGTTTTGATCTCATGGACCCCGTCAACAGGTCTCAGGGATGCCCCAGGGTCCCTGGGCCACACTTCGAGAGCCACTAACATGTGCATGTGGTATTGTTCTGTAAAATAACTGACTGGGTAACACGGTGTAAGAATAATGATAGATGGGGCACCTGGCTGGCTCAGTCAGTAGAGCATGCAACTCTTAATCTCAGGGTCTTGAGTTCAAGCCGGAGACTTCTTAAATCAAACAAAGAAAATGATGATAGGTAAATAGATGGAACTATGAGGCTTCAGCATACTCAGAGTTGTACAGCTTAGTGGTTAAGTGTGGTCGGTTCAGGAGACCCCCAGGATTCAAATCTTAGCTTGACCACTTACTAGCTGTGTGACCAGGAAAAGGTTAATTTATCTCTCTGCACCTCTAGGACCTCGTTTATAAAAATGGGTTGAATAGAAAAGCACCAGTTTCCCTGGGTTATTGAATGCAAAGTGGCTGGCACATAGGAAGCCGTCGATAAATTATGCAATTAATTTATGCAAACTGTCGTTATTAAGCATCCTTGAAAAACAATAAGTTAGCATTATATAACGGATACTAGATATCCCCCGTAATACATTGCCATGTGAAATTGGGAGGTGCAGAACTATGTGTATCTGATGATAAATGCTGTGTCCAATAAACATGTATGAGCTACATATTCACCTGTGTGGGAACGTCAGCTGTACAATCACATGGAAATGATCTCTCTCTCCTGAGGGAGGTTGGGAGTGGACCTCTCCCTAATACACTTGTATATACTTCAATATGCAAATAGATTCTTGAAATTTTACATGATATGATGAAAATACTTCAGGGTGTGGGGGACTTCTGGATGTCAAGAGGTCAGAAGGACTGACTTTTCACAGCATTTTTTAAAAAGATAAACAAATCTTTAATCTTTAAGATCCCGTTCCATTTTCAAAAGTAAAAAACAAAACAACAACCAAAAAAACCCCCACAAAAACTTGGTTGGTTCTTTTTTAAAAAGAACATAAGCTTTAGTACATTAGGTTGTTAAGTTCTGGACAAAATGAGCAAATGTCCATCACTTGCACCGAAACTGCCCTTTCGGCAGGCAAGACAGACAGCACCAATCAACCCAATCAACGGGGACATCCTTTCCCACGGAGCAGGTAGATATTCAAAATCCCTCTCCACACCATGCTCCAGGCAGCCAGTAGGAATCGATTCGTCTTGACAAAGGAGCTGAAACATCTTTGCCATCCCAGATCTCAAGCATGACCTCCAGAAATTCCTGAAACCATTGGAAATGACTCAAAATATTTCCCTCAGGGAGTCTGATCCTGCTGAATCTTATTCTTCCCTGCTAACCTGCCCCCACCATTCTCCCTGTTCCAGAGGGATTTGGAGTCCTTCTAGCTCACCCCCCCCCCTCCTTTTTACAGAAAAAGAAACTGAAGCCCCAGAGATTAAAAGACTTCTCAAGGTCACAGGATGAGTTTGCATCAAAGTCATGGGTGAAATAGAGTGGCTTGAGAGAGGAGGTTCTGGGACCAGGCAGGCCTGGGTGGAAATTCTCCTCTGCATCTCACGAGCTGGGTGATCTTATCGTCCCAAGTGCTAGTTTCTTCATCTACAAAATGGGGCTGTGTGCAATGCCTAGTTCCAGGAGGTCTGGGAGAATCCAATGAGCTAACACATGGAAAGTGCTCAGCACAATGTCTGACACCTAATGATAGCTTGGTGAGTGTGGTCGTGATGGTGGGAGCTGTCCTGACCGCCCCCAAGAGCCTAAGTCCCAACAAGGCGAAGGAGCCAAAGGGCTAGCACTGTTTCCTTTTCAACACACTTCAAGAAGAAGCTTATTAAACATTCAGGCTGTTTTCAGGCCCTCTGTGGAGTAGGTGAGATCACAGATGTTAGGGCCCACTTGGAAGCCTCGGACAGGGGGCTGCTGGGAACATCTCATCAGATCACATTCGGGAGGAAAGTGTGCAGGGAGGAAAGTGTGCGTCTCATAGTAGGTGTTCAATCAACGCAGCAGTGATTGCTCGATAGAGCATTAGGAGAATCCACTGCTCCCCAGTGAGCAGCGAAGGAAGCTGAAATCGTTGTGCCTAGGTGACCCTGGGTGAGTCATTTCACTTCCACGGCCCTATCTGCAAAATGACTTCAGTAAATTCAACATGTAGGCTTGGGGAGAAAACCCAATGAAGCAATAAATGTAGAAGGAAGGCAAGCAATAGTAACAGTACTCTAAGTGGTCAGGGTAACACCAAGAGTTAGTTTTTATTGATCCTGACGGGCGTCACTTGCTGTCCTACATGCTTTACACGGACTGAATTATCAAGTGCTGCTGTTAATAATTAAGATGATTACGCAACTTAACAAAGACCAATCTAACCTTGTTCTGCAGGACTCGAGGCCCCCACCCTTGGGGCAGAGACCAGGACCCAGACCCTCTATCCAATCCCCTCCCCCTCGGCAGGCGGAGACGTGTTTGAAATAAAGTTTATTGAAGTTTCTGTCGGTATTTACATATGATACACGGCAAATATCAGGGCCAGGCCCCCCACCCCCCCTCCCCACCCCCAAGCCCCCCCTCCCCCCAGCCTCGTTAAAAATCGCTGCGTAAAGACAGGTTAACTGCTGCGGTCCCCCCTCCCCCCTCCCACCTAAGATGCAAACTAAAAGCCCCCGTCCCTCCCCTGCCCCCCTCCCCCCACCCCGGGGGCCTTTCTGGTTCCGTGTACAACACTGTGCTACCTCGCCCCCGCTCCCCTAATAAGGGGGGAGGGCGAGTTTCTGGTGACCTTCCCCCCAAATCTGTCCAAGGGGGCGGACGGACCCTTGAAAGAGGCCAGAGTTGGGGGTCTGAGATGGGAAGGGGGACTTCGATGAGGGGGAGTGCCAGAAAATGGAAGACTTGGAGGTTTGGGGGGTTTCGACCCCCGCTACTGCCTCTCCCTCCCCCGACGGGGCCTCGAGGGGGAAGAGGCGGGCACAGGTGTGGAAATGGCACGGAGGAATTCCCTCCACCCTAGGGTCTCCATCCCTGTCATGTGGCGTGCGGGGCTAGATGCACCTAGGGGCGTTGGGTGAGCGGGGAGAAAGGAGGGAGGCAGAGCTGGAGGATGAGGAAGAAGAGGAAGAAAAAGAAGCCAAGGGCAGCTGAGAAAACAAGGAGATCCTTCCGACGGCGCCCGCTAAAAGGCTGGTGACCTTCAGGAGGCCGAGAAGAGCCCAGCCGGTGGGGAAGAAAGGGGCCTCCCAGGGGAGCAGAGAACTGGGAGGGGGGGACACCAGGTAAAGCACGCCCCGGCCTCCCGCTCCCCACCCCACCCCGCAGCTGCGGGCGCAGCAGGAACGCCGGCCGCTGCACCCGCGGGCCCGGAAGGTCCGGAGATGAGATCGTGCGGGGAAAGGGAGAAGTCGGGGCCGAGCGAGAAGAGGATGGCTGGCATTCCAGGCGGCCGCCGAACCTACGCTCCAGCCCGGCGCCCCCGCGGCGAGGCAGCAGGCTGTGGGGCTCGGGGCGGGGGGGCGCCGGCCCCGCGGGCCCCCCGCGCGCACTGCGCGCACCAGGGAAACCGCGGCCGGGAAACTGGAGGGGAGGGGCGGGGCCAGAGGGAAGGGGCGGGCCCCGGGGGAAGGGGCGGGGCCGTCCGCGAGTGGATCGGACCGAGGAGGTCGAGAGGCCCCGAAGGGGGAGGAGCCCTTGGAAAGTGGGAGGGGCTAGGACGGCGGGCGGGGCCACCAGGAAGAGGGCGGGGCCGAAGCGTACGCAGCATCCTCCCCGAGGGATCGAGAAGTCCCGAGGGAGGGAGCGGAGCTGTGGGGCCCGGAGACCGCGGAGGAGGAGGAGGGGGAGGAGCAAGAGAAGGAGGAGGAGGGAGCGCCGAGGGGCGGGCCTCAGCAGGGCGAGGTGGAGATGTGCAGGTGGTCCGGGTACTTGATGGCGGGAGGGTAGTTCTGCGTCATCTGGATGGAGACGTCGCTGGAGATGTCGGAGGGGCTGCGGCCGCGGCGCCACGCCTCGGGCTGCAGAAACTGGCCCGAGTAGTCGGAGCAGTCGCTGAGACGCGGGCGGTAGAAGGCCGGGTGCGGACGGTACATCTCCTCCTCCGCGTAGCGCTTGGTGAACAAGTACACGGACATCACGCCAGCCCCCTGTGGCAACGCATGGTCAGGGTCCCAGAGGCTGGCCCCGAGGTCCCAAGGACCCCAAGACTCCAGACCCCCCAGCCCCTCCTCGCTCAGACCCAGAAGTCCAGGCCCGCAGCCCCCTCCTCTTTCAGACCCAGGAGTCAGGGACCCCAGGCCCCTCCTCCCTCAGACCCAGGAGTCCAGACCCCCAGCCCCTCCTCCC
Organism: Mirounga leonina; assembly: GCF_011800145.1. NCBI lineage: Eukaryota > Metazoa > Chordata > Mammalia > Carnivora > Phocidae > Mirounga > Mirounga leonina. The sequence goes on along the minus strand of NW_023270718.1, from coordinate 8,176,878 downwards.
TCAGACCCAGGAGTCCAGGCCCCCAGCCTCCTCCTCCCCCAGACCCAGGAGTCCAGACCCCCAGCCCCTCCTCCCTCAGACCCAGGAGTCCAGGCCCCCAGCCTCCTCCTCCCCCAGACCCAGGAGTCCAGACCCCCAGCCTCCTCCTCCCTCAGACCCAGGAGTCCAGGCCCCCAGCC
>NW_023270718.1:8138705-8176599 GCF_011800145.1 Mirounga leonina | reverse complement strand
CCCTCCTCCCTCAGACCCAGGAGTCCAGGCCCGCAGCCCCTCCTCCCTCAGATCCAGGAGTCCAGGCCCCCCAGCCCCCTCCTCCCTCAGACCCAGGAGTCCAGGCCCCCCAGCCCCCTCCTCCCTCAGACCCAGGAGTCCAGGCCCCCAGCCCCTCCCCCCACCAGGACCCCAGAAGTTGGGAGCTGTTAGACCCCTCCTCCAGGTCCCAGGGGTTAGGCCCTCAGCCACCACCTCCCTTTTAAATCCAGAGTCTATACCCCCAGTTTCCTCTTCGTCCTGGACCCAGGAATGAGGTCCCCGCAGACCCCTCCCCATTCACGTCTGGGCCCCACAGACATCACCTCTTTGAGTAGGAAGGAGGAAGCAGCGAAGGCAAAAGACCACCCGTAGCGGTAGTGGAAATACTGCTCAGAGCTGCTGGGCCTGTTCATGACCTCGTCATTGATGCTGGAAATGTAGAGAACCAAGCCCACCACCAAGGAGAGGCCTGAGGAGCAGAGGGTGCCCTTGGTCCGTTAGCAGTGGACCCCTCTCCCATCTCACTGCCATCCCCTCCCCTTTCCTCCCTGCTCTGTCCTGAACTAAATTCCATTTTTTGAAGACCCTTGTGTGCTGGGCCTTGGCTGGCTGCAGGGGTCCCAGAGATGAATGAACTTCCCCTTCCCCCTCCCCTAATCTCCCGTCCAGGAGTTCACAGTGCAATTGGGGAAGGCAAATATGGACATTGGTGGATAGTCACATACACGGTGACATGCGCAGCAAGGAGGTAGTAGCAAGAGTTCTGTGGGTCCAGAAGAGGCACCAACCCACCTAGGGGAGGGGCAGGGGAAGTCAAGGAAAGCTTCCTGGAAGAAGGGCCTTTGTCCAAGTCCTAAAGGATGAGGCCCGGGGAGAAGAGTACACAGTTATGCCACTCCAGGCAGAGGGGACAGCATGGCCAAAGGAGAGGGAGCACCGAACTGATCCATCCACATAGCCAAAACATGGGCCACAGCCACAAAATATGAGGCCAGAGAAAGGGGCAGAGACACGGCCATGATGGGCCTCAAATGCCAAGCTGAGGAGCTTGGCATCGATGCCAAGGGCATTAGGGAGCCATGGAAGGTCTGGAGCAGAGGAAGGACAGGGTCAGATAGGAGTGTCAGAAGAACCCTTGCAGGACGGTTGGTTCTGGGAAGAGACTGGAGGGAGAGACTAGTTGCGACATTCCAGGGGGAAGAGGATGAGGCTGGAGTTGAGACTGTGTGAATCATAGCAACAAATCAATAATAATATTAATAAAACAATAGCAACTGCTTATATAGGTCTTGCCCTGTGCCGGGCACCGTTCTCAGTGTTGTACATGTATTAACTTATTGAACCCTACCAACGGTCCTTCCACAGAGGTACTACCTTTATCAACACTGACAGTTGAGGGAATAGAAGCACATGGAGAAGGTGGGGAGGAGGTGTCTGGTTTGAGAAATCTCTGGAGTCAGATATCACGTCCTCAAGCTGGACGTCTTTTAAAGAGCAGCCATGCCAAGTGTGGCTTACGGAGGTTATAGGGTCCCCTGCCCTAAATCCATCCAAGTCATCCCTATCAGCATCTTCCCCCAGATGAACATTTGCGTGCCCATCACACCCAAAATAAATCTAAATTCCTTCCACTGCCTACAACAGGGTTCAGCCAACGGCGGCCCATGAGCTCCATCCAGCCCACCTCCTGTTTTTGTAGGGTCTACTAGCTAAGAATGGCTTTTACACGATCAAATTGTTGAAAAAAAAAAATCGAAAGAAGAATGATATTTTGTGGCATGTAGAAAAGTATATGAATTTCATTTGGCAGTTCCTCAAAGTGTTAAAGATAGAATCACCACATGACCCAGTGATTCCACTGCTAGGTATCTCTACCCAAGAGAATAGGAAACATATGTTCGCACAAAAACTTTGCATGAATGTTTGTAGCAGCATTCTTCATAATAGCCGAAAAGTGGAAACAACCCAAGTGTCTATCAACTAAATGGATAAACAAAATGTGGTATAGCCGTATAAAGGAATATTATTCAGCCAAAAAAAGGAATGAAATACTGATTTACACTGCCACATGGATGAACTTGGAAAATAAGCAAAAGAAAGAAGGCAGATACATACTGTATGATTCCATTTATATGCCATGTCGAAAATAGGCAAATCCATAGAGAGAGAAAGTGGATTAGTGGTTGCCAAGGAGCGGGGTGGAGGGGAGATTCCCACTGGCTGTCGTTAAAGGGTATGAGGTTTCTTGCTGGGATGATGAAAATGTTGCGAAACCAGGTAATGGGGATGGTCGCACAACCTTGCAAATATACTCAAACCCCCGAATTATGTGAACTTTATGTTTTGTGAATTGTAACATCTCAGTTTAAAAAGTATACGGATTCCTCATGTCAGGGTCTATAAATAAAATGTTGCTGGCACCCAGCCACAACCCTTCGCTTCCGCGTAGCCTCCGCCTGCAGTCGCAAGGTAAAACAATTGTGGCAGAAACTGTACAGCCAGGAAAGCCGAAAATGTTCATTAACAGGCCTTTTACAGAAAAACTTTCCTGACCCTGGACTGCAATGCCTATGCGGCCTGTGCCCCACTGGCCTCATCCCTGGACAGTTTCTCCTTGTTCCCTCTACTTAGATCACATGACTTCCTCACGCTTCCTTGAACACATCAAGCTGATTTCTGCCTCAGGGCCTTTGCTCTTGCTGTTCCCCCCAACTGTATTGCTCTTCCTCCAGATTTGTCCACGTCTCTCTTTCACTTCATTTACATCTCCCCTCCCTTGTCACTTCTTTAGAAAGGCCTTCTTTGAGCTCCTTGTTTAAAAAGAAAAATGTGGGGGCACCCGGGTGGCTCAGTCGGTTAAATGGCTGACTCTTGATTTTGGCTCAGGTCATGATCTCAGGGTCCTGGGATCGAGCCCCATGTAGGGCTCCACGCTCAGCAGGGAGTCTGCTTGAGGATTCTCTCTCTCTCCCTCCACTTACTCCCTCCACAAACCCCCCCAAATAAATAAATACATATTTTTTAAAAATGCTCCTTTACTTAGAATAAGAAAAATGTTGATGGAAACTGTGAAGAGATGTCCTTTCTCATCCATCAGGTCATCAAAAGTTAAAAAGCTTCACAACATACTCTTCTGGTGAGGCCGGGGAAACAGAAGCTCTTATGTGTTGCTGGTGGGAATGCAAAATGGCCCAACCCGAGTGAAGGGGAATCTGGCCATATCTAGCAAAACCACACATGTATCTGTCCTTTAACTCCACAATCTCACTCGTAAGAACTTACCCTGCAGCTATCTGTCCAACCACACAAAAGCACACAGAGGCATGCTAATTCACCTCATTACCCATAACTGCAAAATCCTAGAAACGACCTACGTGCACTTACACAGAGGATTAGTGGGATAAACTGTCAAACATCACAGAGTAGAGTACTGTGCCATTGTGAAGTGAGAACGAGGAAGTTCTCTGTGAACTGGAGCGGAGTTCAATGATAGTTCCAGATGCTATCACTCAGTTAAAAAAAAAAAAGTAATGCACAAAACAGTATACAGGATGCTAGCTTTTAAGCAAAACTAAATAAATAAATAAAATACATATATGCATCTGCTGATTTTTGCAAAAAGAGACACAGTAAGGAAACCCAACAAATGAGGTTGATCACCTACAGGAGGTAAGTGAGAACAGGAAGGAAGTGGCCCTCCTCAGTACGTATTTTTGTGTGATTTGGACTCTTGATTTCAGCTCGGGTCATCATCTCAGGGTCATGGGATTGAACCCCCCAGGGTGGGCTCCATGCTCAGTGGGGAGTCTGCTTCTCTCCCTCTCCCTCTGCCCGTCCCACCCAGTGGGGATGCTCACATGTGCACCACACTCTCTCTAAAATAAATCAATAGGGCACCTGGGTGGTTGTTAAATGTCTGCCTTCAGCTCAGGTCATGTTCCCAGGGTCCTGGGATCGAGTCCTGCATCAGGCTCCTTGCTCAGCAGGGAGCTGCTTCTCTCTCTCCCTCTGCCACTTCCCACCCTGCCACCGACAAATAAATAAATAAAATCTTAAAAAAAAAAAAGAAATGGCATATAACATGCTGAATTTTTAAAAATGTGAACCCATACTGATATATTTTTTAAAAAATAAGCAAATAATAAAAGAATGAGAAAATTCTTCTTTTCGGTGGTATACCTGTAGATGGAACAGCAGATTTAGAAAACCCCATTTTGCAACCCTACGAGTAATATTAGGATTTCGGCCAGCATCATCAGTGGCCATTAAATCACTGCACAACAGAATCTCCCCCTGGAATATCTATTAATTCATAAAGAGGATTTTTAAAAACTTCCTTTATCATAAAGGAACCCAACACACCATCTCAAGCAAGTGACTAAAACTAACATCACCAATAACAAGGCAGACGGACACCATTACCTCCTGATGCGAGCCTGCCACTACTCCATTTGCGTAGGGTTCCTGCTGAAAATGTGTAACCTGAATCCATTCCTAAGAAAACCGTGGGCATTCTACTAGATGCCTGGCTGCTCTCTTCAAAAAAAAGTCAACATGAAAGATATTTCTTTTTTAAAAAGGCACAGGTACTATATAAAAGATAAAAGGCAACAAAGGAGACAGGACAAAGACATACGAAGTGTGATCCTAGATTGGATACTGAATGGGGGGAAAATGACGATAAAAGACAGTCCTGGGACAATTGGTGAAATTTGAATATGGACTGTGCTTTAGCTATAATACTGTATAAATGTTAAACTTCCTGAATTTGATTATTATACTGTGTTTAGAAAAGGGAATGCACTTGTTTTTAGGTGATACTTGCTGAAATATTTAGGGATGAGGTGTTTGCAACTTATGTTCAAGTGGTTCATATATTTATATTTATAAACATCTAGATACAATACACACACACACACACAGAAAGCGAATGTGGCAAAATGTTAAAATTTGGTCCAGATGAAGGGTATGTGAGAGTTCACTGTGTTATTTTTTTTTTAAAGATTTTATTTATTTATTTGAGAGAGAGGATGAGAGGAGAGAGAGAGCACATGAGAGGGGGGAGGGTCAGAGGGAGAAGCAGACTCCTTGCTGAGCAGGGAGCCCGATGCGGGACTCGAACCCGGGACTCCAGGATCATGACCTGAGCTGAAGGCAGTCGCTTAACCAACTGAGCCACCCAGGCGCCCCCACTGTGTTATTTTTGCAACTTTTCTGTAGGTTTAAATTTTTTCCCCAAAAATTTCAATAAAATAGGGGAGGGTTTTACCTCCCCAAGTTACCAAAGTATTACCCTGCAAATTACTTATTAATTGGAAAGAGGAAAATGTACAATTTCAATGAACAGCCCTGATGATCACCGCCTTTATCAAGGGTTCAAAGTTTGCTCCCCTCCGGTGCGAACAACCAACAACCGGACAGTATTTGCCACTGAAGGGCTGGGATATAAAGAACAGGCACCAGCTCTGCATCTGCTTGCCAAACCTGTTTAACCCGAATCTAATAAAACCTCTAGTCTAGACAGAACTTCCGGGTTACAGAGAACATGAGGAAATAGGAGCAAATCATCAAATGATGGCATGGGAAAACAGTCAAACTAGCCTAGGATGTGGGGCATTCTACACGATACCCTGGCCTCCAGTCTTCAAAAGGACAGTGATATGGGCCAAGCTGGTAATACCCGAACCAGTGATCATCCTTAACATCTCAAGAAGAGAGCCAATGGGGAGATCTTATGTCTCTGGATGCAATGCGGTAGGATGTACACAGCACCCCCATCTATGAAATATTTTTTGCCAAAAAAAAAAAAACCCACAAAAAACACAAAACCAAAACAACAACAGCAACAACAAAACCCCCACAAGTCTGGATCAGATAAACAACAGTTTTATAGGAAAACACAGGGATGAATGAGCACATTAAACCACAACGGGAGAGAGAACACAGTGAGAAAACTCAGGGGTGTAGGCATTCTACGAGACAAATGACCAGATTTCTTCAACAAATAAATGGTAAGGAAGAAATAGGAGAGAGACTATTATAGATTAAAAGAGGCTTCCGAGATCTATCAGCTAAATGCACAAGTGGAATTTGAATCTTGATTTGCAACAAACTAACTGCAAAAAAGCATTTATTTATGAGACAAGCGGGGAAGTTGAACACTAACTAGATATTAAATGATATTAATGATATGTTTGGGCGCCATGGCTATGTTAAATAACAAAGTACTTATTTCTCAGGGATATACTGAAATATTTGTGCATAAAATGATTTAATGGCTGAGTCTGCCTTAAAATAATGTACTGAAGTGCAGAAGGGAGATACGGCAGTGCGACTAAAAAAAGATTCGCCATATGTTGATAACTACTGAAACTGAGGGAAGGATACATGGGATTTCATTTATTTATACTATTCCTTCTATATTTTTGTAATGAATTCATTTTAGAAGTCAGTGTTGTAAAAAAAAAATAGTGGGGGAACTAGTCTGGAGTAAAAGAGACATGAACTAAATGCTGTGTGTGAACCAAGACTGAATCCCAGTTTTTTTGGGGGGGGAGCTATAAAAGGCATTCTTGAAACAATGGGACTGTCTACAAATGGAATAAATTATGCTGTGGAATTACTGTAAAATTTCTTGGTAGGAGACGAATGTCCTTCCTCTTCAGAGATGCATACTACAGTGTTTGCAGATGAAATATCATGATGCCTGTGACTTATTTTGAAATGGTAAAGACCCAAAAAAGTATGTGTGGAGAGAGAGAGAGAAAGAGAGAGGGAGAGAGAATATGGCAAAAACATCAGCAAAATGCAGGATTTAAGTGGAGGAAGGTATTCCAGTGCTCGTTAGACTGTTCTATCAATTTTAAAGTTTTCATGAAAAAACTGGAGTGATTGAGATAAAATAATGCCCCCCATCACTCTCCCCACCAGGATACTTGGAACTAACTTACCTTGTTCCCTCTTGCACCCCTACCACCTAGCACAAGATCCAGCACATAATAAACACCAGTTGAATGGGTAAGTGTACTTGGCAAGCAACTGGAGCTTCTAGAAAAGCTCGTTAGTTGCTTCCCCTTTTTGAACCCACAATAAATCCCACCATTCCTCCATTTCCTCTAAGAATCAACCTTCCCTTTCTCTGAACTTCCATAGCACTTTCAATTTCTAGTATTCCATAATTTTGATATTCAAGAAGAGAGGGCCCACAAAGTGTCACATGGTGGAAAAGCATCTCAGATAGGTCTAGAAAGATGAGCAAGTTTAAAGAAAAGAGATAGCAGAGGAATCCCACAATCCACACTCACTCAGTTACCCTAGTCCAATGCAGGGGAATCCTCTTGATTTTACTCTCTCTCTTTCATCCAGCAAAGATGCTCAGTCATCAGGTCAAGTCCATTTTACTTCCTGCATCTCTCATAAATCAAAACCCCTTCTTACAACCACAAGTCCTCTGACCTAGTTAAGGCTTATTGTCTATGCTTTTACCATTACCCCTAAATCCTTGTCCCCCTGCTCTAGATCCTGGTTCTTTTAAAAACCCATATAAAGTCTATCCTTCTCTTAGCAAAATTCTTCCTTTGGGGGTGCCTGGGTGACTCAGTCAGTTCAGCGTCTGCCTTCGGCTCAGGTCATGATCCCAGGGTTCTGGGATCGAGCCCTATATCGGGTTCCCTGCTCGGCGGGGAGTCTGCTTCTCCCTCTCCCACTCTCCCTGCTTGTGTTCCCTCTCTTGCTGTCTCTCTCTCTGTCAAATAAATAAATAAAATCTTAAAAAAAAAAAAAAGATTTCTTTCTTGGCTCCCTACTGTCCAGAGGAGAAGGTTTTCATTCTTCAGTCTGACATTCCAGACTCTGTGATCTGATTCCTGCTAACCACCCAAACACACCTTAAGTTCCATGTTTCACATTATAGTTCTAAGTAACAAACATTCTCTGTAAGGTGAGTCAGGAGCAAGTGTTGATAAGGAAATAAATATTTCCAAAGAGAAAGAATCTTTTGCTGTTCTTTTTTGCTTTGTGTGTGTGTGTGTGTGTGTGTTCAGTAATTGAAAATCACGTGAAAACAATTGCAAAAGGTAAGTTATTCTTGCCATTCTTTCTACTGCCTGGACATTTTATAATGACTCTGGTTCTCCAAAAATAATCTTCTTTCGCCCTTTTTCTCCCTCCTTTCCCCTTCCTTTCTCTGTAATCCAACTCCCACTCCCTCTTCCCCTCACCCCACCTCTGTTTCAGGATTGTGCAGTAGGCAAGAATCACCTACATCCTAGGCTGAGTAGAAACAACCCAGCCTTAGAACAATAGGGTTTCAGGACCATGGAGAGCTGCACACCAGTCTACCGGTCTTCATGCTTTCTAGGGCATTAACACATGCTGTGACTTCCACCTCCATACAAGGCACTATTCTTTCTTCACTTGAAAAATTCTCCCTCACCCTTTCAGCTTCATCTACTCAGATGTCACCTCCTCTTGGAAGCCCTCCCAGGTCATTCCCCCCCTCCCCACCACCCTACCGTGCCAAGTTAATGCATCCTCCCCTTTCCCAGAATGCCCTAAATTGTCCTTATCATTTCTCTCTTATACAAATACTTCAATGTGTACTTTGTACCAGCAACTCATCTAGGCTCTGTGGACACAAATGGGAGCATGCCTGTAAAGGTCCATGTATTTAGGAGTTTACATTCTAGTAGGAGAAGGAAAACGTGTAAGATGACAATAGCTATGAATCAAATATAAAGCATGCAAAGTGATGGTATAGCGGGGGCATGGCAACATTACATACTGTTGTCAGAGAAAGAAAGTCTGAAGAGAGAAATTTCGAGCTCTTTGAGTATCAGGAGGAAGAGACTTCCAAGCACGGAGGGTTAATGAATGTAAAGTCCTCATGTGGGGCTGAGATGAGCATTTTTAAGGAATAGGAGAGGCCAGTGTGGCTGAGGTTGTAAGCAACGGAGAGAGTGTTAGTGGGTTAGGAAATGAGGTCAGAGATCTGAGCATTAGCTAAATCCTGGAAAACCTTGTAAGCTAGCATGGAGAGTTTGGATGTACTCTATGTGCAATGGGAATCCATTGAGCATGGAAGGGATTGAAGCAGGTGTGTAGTTTTGATTGATGGGTAATTGGGGCTGTTTTGTATTTGACTGAATGTGAGCTCTCACCTAGGATTCAGCCACATCTTCAGTGCTCAGTGCTGGGCTTGGCAATATAGGGTGTCTGTGTAAATGCTTGATGAGCAAATGAAGGAGCAGATGCATAGAACATGTTGAGGGTCAGGGGTTAGTATGGGCTTTGCATGGGAAGCATGCTTCTTATGACCTGGAAAAAGAAAGTCAATGTCATTCCAGCTTCCTCCCTGCTTCTCTCACCAACCATATCCAGCCAGTCATCTGGTTCCATTGATTCTTCTGTCGATATCCTTCTCTGTCAAAGCCATGCACTTGCCTTTATCTTTCCAACCCCAGCCCCAGCTCAAGCCCCAGCTGCTCTTGCCCAGAGCACTGCATAAGCTTCCTCCTTGGCTTGCCCATTTCCTGTTTCTTTCCTGCTAGTCCATCCCTGAAGGATGCTTAACACCCAGGTGACCCTGTCCCTCCTCTGCCCCAACCCTCCCACTGCTTTCTCCAGAACTGAATGCCAAAGCCACTATTCACCAGCCCTCAGGCAACTCCTGTCTCTCTCTCTAGGTCTTGGGAACATGAACTAGTTGGACTAGATTGTCCTGTTCCCAGATCTAAGATACTGGTACTGTCATCTTTCCCTCTCCTTTTAAATCTCCTTCATTTTTATGATTTTTTTTTAAGTAGGCCCCATGCCCAGCATGGAGCCCAATGCGGGGCTTGAACTCACGACCCTGAGATCAAGACCTGAGCTGAGATCAAGAGTTGGATGCTCAACTGACTGAGCCACCCAGTGCAGTGCCCCCATCTTTATGATTTTTAAAAACCTTTTATTTTTGGGCGCCTGGGTGGCTCAGTCGTTAGGCGTCTGCCTTCGGCTCAGGTCATGATCTCAGGGTCCTGGGATCGAGTCCCACATCGGGCTCCCTCCTTGGGGGGAGGCCTGCTTCTCCCTCTCCCCCTCCCGCTGCTTGTGTTCCTGCTCTCGCTATCTCTGTCTCTGTCAAATAAATACATAAAATCTTTAAAAAAAAAAAAAACCTTTTATTTTTTATTTATCCTACTTTTTTAAGCAATCTCTACGCCCAATGTGGGGCTCAAACTCATGACCCCGAGATCAAGAGTTGCATGCTCTACTGATTGAGCCAACCAGGAGCCCCATTTTTTGGTGATTTTTAATTGTCGTGGGGCAATATAATGTCACGGCGAAGGCCTGGTGGGCATCCTGCTTCCACTATGGAGCAACTTAACCTCTAGGCGCTTCCATTTCCTCAGCTAGAGAATGACAATAACAATGATATCTGCCTTAGTAGGTCAAGAAAAAGAAATACCTTAATTTACGTAAAGCGCTTAGAACTTCCCCCAACCATGTCTCTTGATTATTTGGTTGCTGTTATCATCACCACTATGGATGTACATATGTACGTGTTTACCAGGCACTGGGTCGGCCCTTCACATCTATGATGGAGATCAGGGGTCAGCAACCTACCAAGTGCCCCAGCACCTGGTTTTGCATGGTTTCCGAGCTAAGCATGGTTTTTACATCTGTAAAAGGTGTAGGGGGTTGGGGTGGGGGACAAAATGAAAGAAGAATATTTCATGGCTCCTGAAAATTACATGGAATTCAAATTTCAGGGCCCATAGGTAGGATCACTGGCACACAGCCATGCCCATCGCCTCACCTCTGCTTCCTTTGGTATTACAATCCTATGGCTCACAAAGCCTGAAACATTTACTATTCGGCCCTACACAGGTTTGCCAACACTTGACCAGGATTTGTCCTCTCAACAACTCCTTTCCCCCTTCCTTTCTCTGTCATCCAACTCCCACTCCCTCTCCCCCTTCACCCCACCTCTGTTTCAGGATTGTGCAGTAGGCAAGAATCCCCTACATTCCAGGCTGAATAGAAACAACCTGGCCTTAGAACAATAGGGTTTCAGGACCATGGAGAGCCCATGCGGTTCAGGCGAAAAATTCGCACTCAGTCTTTCTAGGTTCACAGCAGCATGAACTGTCAGTCACCTCACCCCACAACCTTGAAAGCACATGACAGACTCCTTGAAGTAGGGCACACAGGCCATAGTCTATGACATGAACTCGAGGAAGGGCTTCAGGAAGCGGGGTTCAGTCCCCCCAAATTTCTCTGTTACATCGGAGGCCCGACCTCCAGCCCTGACAGCACCATTGATCCTCAGCCTGACCCTGGGAAGTCAGGTCCTGGGACATCGCAGGAGCGTTGAGTGTGGGTTTGGGGATGAGAATACCCTCTGGGGGACGCCTGGGTGGCTCAGTCGGTTAAGCGTCTGCCTTCGGCTCAGGTCATGATCCCGGGGTCCTGGGATCGAGTCCCGCATCGGGCTCCCTGCTCCGCGGGGAGCCTGCTTCTCCCTCTCCCTCTGCCTCTGCCTCTCTCTCTCTCTCTCTCTCATGAATAAATAAATAAAATCTTAAAAAAAAAAAAAAAAAACCACCCTCTGGGCCAACCGCCCTCTACCACTGAGCTATGTTGCCCCTTCTGTGAACAGCAAAAATGGGATCTTCCTTCTAGTGTTTTGGGTGGATTGAATTAGAGTCTCCATGCTTCCTACCCTTGTCCCACTTCCTCTCTCTCTAGGCCACTATTTTTCCATATGAAAAATGATAAGACCGGGGTGCCTGGATGGCTCAGTTGGTTAAGTGGCTGCCTTCAGCTCAGGTCATGATCCCAGAGTCCTGTGGTCGAGCCCCATGTCAGGCTCCCTGCTCAGCGAGGAGCCTGCTTCTCCCTCTCCCTCTGTCTCCTGGCTTGTGCTCTCACTCTCTCTCTCTGTCAAATAAATAAATAAAATTTAAAAAAGAAAAGAAAAATGGTAAGACCTTTCTGCTCTGACACTCCGGGATGGTGATATTGTATGGGTCTTATTTCAGCTCTGTGTCCAGCTCCACACGCCACGATTCAAGTTAACAGGGAGACTGCACCCTGGTTTCTCTGGAGAAGGTCTCATCAGGTTAGGTTGGAGGCACGGGGGACGTTTAGCTGGGTGAGGAGCAGGGACGAGACTGGGGATAGTCAAAGATCCATCTTCAACTCTTTGCGGAGCCAACTCTAAAGAGGGATCTGGGTGCAGGCCCCAGGGGACAGAATGGAAATGAGCCATAAACGGGGTTTGTTCATAAAGTATCAACTGAATGAAAAGGACCCGAACGGAGTTCTTTCTTCGCCTGAACCGCATGGGCTCTCCATGGTCCTGAAACCCTATTGTTCTAAGGCCAGGTTGTTTCTATTCAGCCTGGAATGTAGGGGATTCTTGCCTACTGCACATTTACTGAAATGATGCTGAATTAATTCGAATGGAGTCAGAATGGACTGGGGTGAGCTGGACCAGATGCATGAGTTAAATGTGTTAGGGCCGGGTTGGCCTGGCCTGACCTGAGCCGAGAGGGACTGAATTGGATCAGACGGTGCTGACATTGGAGGGGGGTGACACCTGAGAAAGAACTCTGCTCTGGAGCTCAGGACACTTGGTCCCCCGGCTCCAGTTCAGGCTGGTGTCTTGGGCAACTCCCTGCACAACTGTGGGCCTCGGTGCCCCCATTTTATCAAGTGAGTGCTAATAATAACTCTGCGGCAGAGATGTTATGGGAAGGGTGTGAGATCGCTCATGCACAAGAGCCTCGTATCTCAAAAGAAAAAAATAAAAAAACAAAGACAAATACTGCAATGTAGCTAATGACATGCAAGGTGACATATTCAGGGTGAAGTGTATGGACACCTACAACTCCCACTGAACTGTGTAAGGAGATAATAATAAGGTGGACTGATGGATGGGCAGGAATACAGACAGATGGACAGATACAGGACAAAGCCAGGCTAGTAATGGGGTAATGGTTGACTCTAAGTGGTGGGCACATGGATGCTCACTCCAAAATTCTTTCCACTTTTCTGTTTGAAAATTTTTCAAATAAAATGTTGCACAGGAAATAAAAAGCCCTGAAATATGTGAACTGCTAAAATATCAGGGGCGGTGAAAAAACTCAGCCTCTGGAGGTGAACGGCAAGTGTCTGAGTCCCAGCTCTGTGTCTCCCTGGTTGTGCGGACCTGAGCAATGACTTCAGCTCCCTGAGCATCTGTTTCTGTATCCGTACAATGGGACTATTAATAGCATTTCCCTCACAGGGTTGTGGGAAGTATCAGAACAGAGCCCAGCACCTAATCAGCACCTAATAAACACTCGCTATGATTGGGTCCTCCCGACAAGCTGTGAAATGGGTGCTTGCTATCTCCATTTCACAGAGAAGGAAAGTGGGGCTCAGAGAGGTTGGGCAACCCCTCCAGGATCACACAGCAAGGAAGCGGCTTTCTTAGTGGAGGAGGGACCGCAGATTCCTGGAACCGAAAATAGTCCCCAGGCCCTAAGTCTTTTCGTTGGGCTCACCCGATAGGATGAAGAAGATGCCAGAAACGAAGGCCAGAATGGTCCTCTGTGGGCGGATGTGGCCGATGTTACTGATGACGAAGGCCGTGAACACTAGGAAGAGACTGACCATGGGGAACGGGGTGGCCGTGCGCACCGTCTCTGAGGGAAAGGTAAAGGGAGAGACAAGGGGTGAGGGGGACTCTGCGAGGGGTGACATCTCCCCATTCCCCTGGCCTCTCCTCCTGCACCGGCCCCGCCCCTTTATGTAGCTCCTCCCCTTCCTGATACTTCCATTGATGACCCCACCCCTTCACCCGGGCCACACCCCTTGAGTTTGACCCCACCCTGTTCCCGTGGACTCCACCCACTGCCCAGGCCCCGCCCCATCAACCTGGCTCCTCCTCTTCACCCAACCACTGCCTTGTTTCAAGCCCCCACTCCTTCTCCTCCACCCCACCCCTTTCCTGGTGCTGCCCTTTCTCCCAGGACTCGCCCCCGCTTTGTCTAGGCCCCCTGCTTCCCCCTCACTCAGAATATTCTCCGTGTTCTCCGTCACCAAGTTGATCTCCGGTTCAAGGAAATACTCCGAGGCCACGCAGCGACCCTTCTCCCTGCCTGGGGGTAAAATACGAAGGCAAAGCTGGATGAGGGGCTCCTGAGCTCTGGAGAGACAGTGAGGGGCAGGTGACACAGTGGGGAGACCCCGGGATGGGTATGTGAGGCTGAATCCAGGGGTTACTGTCTATATTATTCTTAGCGGGTCAAGAAGGGGATGCACAGGAGGTCTGGGAGTTCCTCTTCCAAGCTTCCCTGGAGACCCATGGATGGACGACAGGGCTGGAACCCTGGGTCCCAAAGGGGTGGGGGTGGGGGCCGTGGGCGAGGACTCCTTAATCCCTAAAGAGGATTGCGGGGGGGATTCCAAGGAGGAAGGTCTCTGTGGTCTCTGGGGGGGGGGGTGGATTTTTTATTCTGCCCATTCAACACTGGAACTGTGCAGGAGACAAGCTCCGATGCTAGACTCTTGCTTCTAAGAGTGGACTCTCCAGCGATTAGGGACTTGGCATGGGGGGCTCTTAGATCCAGGAAATACAGGGCTAGAAATCGGGTCTCCAGGTAGAAACTTGTCTCTCCAGGAAAGAAACAGGATCCGTTTCTGGATTTCTGGAACCCCAGGGATGGAACTGTGGATAAGGACCCTCGGGTCCCAGGCAAGGCAGAGACAGTTGAATGGAGGGCACGTGGGGTCTGTACCTGCGAAGAAGCAGACTCGCCAGAGGCCGGCGTGCAGTGCCATCTTGACCTCCGTGGTCTGGTTCTGCGGCAGGACCGTTCCCTCCTCCATGTACAGCCAGTAATCAGTGCTGACCGCGATGCCCACGAGCAGCAGGCCACACGCCCCAAACACGCTGCTCAGCAGGGTCAGGGCGCGGCTGCTGCAGTGACTCATCCTCAGCGGCGGGGGGCGCCCTGCGGGGCCTGAGACACGCGAAGCTGCTGCCTTGGAGAGCCCTGAGGGGACTAGCTAGAGTCCCCAACCCCAGGCAGCCACCTGGGACACCGATCCCAAGCCAGAGACACCATTTCTTAGACTGAAACTTCTCAAATCTGACCTCTGTGCCCTAACCCATGACCCCATTTCTGCATTTGAACCAGTGACATCAGCTGTTGACCCTCAACCCCAGGACTGGACTTCCCAAACCTGACACTTGTGTTCTGGCTCTGGATCCTGATGAGAGACCCACCACACCAGATCCCTGACCCCAGGATAAGATTTCAGATCTTATCCCCAGATCCAGAGATTGAACCTTAGCTCCAACTGTGTGCCTGGACCTGGGTCCCAAATATCATAACGCTGACTAGAAACTCAACATCTATATTCTCAATGCCAGAACCAGGCCCTCCAACCCTAACCTTATGCCCTAACCAGAGACCTTAATCCTAGACACCAGCCCTCACCAGAATCCTTAACCTTGAGCCTGGACTCAGAAACTATTACATGGATCAGACATTTCAACACTAGAACCAGGGGTGTCTGGGTGGCTCAGTCGTTTAAGCGTCTGTCTTTGGCTCAGGTCATGATCCCAGTGTCCTGGGAACAAGCCCCGCATCCAGCTCCCTGCTCAGCGGGAAGCCTGCTTCTCTCTCTCCCTCTCCCCCTGCTTGTGTTCCCTCTCTCGCTGTGTCTCTCTGTCAAAAAATAAAAATAAAATCTTTAAAAAACCAAAACAAAACACTAGAACCAGGCATATCCCCCCAATCCTGACTCCTGGTACCCTGACCCCTTTCTTTTGGACCCTGCTAAATAATTACCAGAAATCCCCCAAGTAGGTCACTAACCAGAACCCTAACTAAGTGTCCTACTAACCAAGGACCCACTAATCAAGACCCGAGCAGAGGTCTAAACCTAAGTTTAAATCCTTTGACTCTTATCTTGACCTTTAATACCCAATTCTAACACCAGGACCATGACCCATGACCTTCTAACTTTGATCCTGTGCCATGACCTCAATTTGGTTCCCCAATCTGAGATCGCGGCTCACGACTCAGATCTCAGGTTCCAGAACCCTAATTCCCCCCATCCCAGATCCGGGCAGGCCCCTGAACCTAGGATGCTGGGACTCCATCTCAGACTGCTGGATCCAGAACACTGGGATCCCGAGACCTGGAGCCTGGATTTTGGCTAGAGACTCCAGAATGTCAAAACCATGATCTGGGACCCCCCCCTTCCCCTGCAACTCAGCACCCGAACCAGAGTATCCTAGACCATCCTTGAACCTAGGGATCAGTGCTCTGAACACTAAAATTCCAAATCAGGAAGCCCAGGATCCCCATCCCCCTCATGGGCCATCACAAGATCCCCAAATTCCTTACCAGAGATTCTGGACTTCAACTTCCACGCTAGGACTCCCAATTACAGACCCTCTTCAACATCTAGTCTGGAACTCTGACCCCTCTAACACCAGGCCCTCAAAACAAGAGATCACCAGTTCATAGCTGTGCCCTTCCAGATTCCAGTCAGAGATCTAGAGATTCTAACTAGGGAGTTCCTAATCTCTTATCTACCACTCTTGCCCCCCCCCCCCGCCCTTAACTTTTCCCTAAACTACACAATCCCATGATCCGGGGGACTCAACTTGGGATCCCCATCCTTCCTCAGCCAAAGACATCTATATCCCTGAATATCAGCGAAATACCAGCGATCCCCATCATCTTATTTATCTATGAAGGTTAAGACTCCTAAACACTCCCCAACAATGCAGCCAAGACTTAAGACCCGTTTTTCTCTAATAGGAATTCTTGGAGCCTTGAAACTCTGCCCCATGCCAGTGACGATCTTGGAGTCAGACAACTTTCATCAGCCCCCCCCCCCCCCCACACACACATCTCAGCATGCAGAGCCCCCATCCCACCAGGCCCCACCCCCAGCCTCCTGGAGGAGTCAGGGATCCGAGTCTGGCAGAGCTCTGACCAGCTTTTCCTCCCATCCCCCGTCCCAAGCCCTGACCGCCAGCAGCCGGCTCCTGTTCCAGCCCGCTCAGCTCAGAAACAAGCACCAAAAACCCAGCCACTCTGATTGCCTGAGTCCAGGTAGCGGACCTCAGCTCCCCCCGCACCCCCACCAAGGCTCCTAGGACTCCTAGGACAGCTGGGACCTTGCCCATTGACACCTTTCTCACTTCCCCTTTGAACCCCCTCCTTTGCTCCGATTCCGCCTCCCTCCAAATGGCCCGCCCGGATCTCCTCATTTTCCTCCAACCCTTCCTCCTTGGGGACCCTCCCCCAGGCCTGCAGCCACCTCCTTTTCCTTCTTTATCTATCGCAGTCTCTCCGGGATTCAGGCATTCGGATCCCAGGGGTCCCGTTCTCCAAGCCCCAAGTCCAAACTCCGTCTCCCTCCAGTCTCTTCAGGAACGCATTCCCCGTTTCTGGGGACCCCTTCTCAGACACAACCTGCTCTTACCGGGCCCGGGCCCTCCCCCCTTCCTCCAGGACCGCCTCCCTCAAGGACCTGGCCTGCACCCTCCTCAGGGCCCACGGTCTCTAAGACTCAGACCTTAAGAGTATAGTTGCCCCACTCCAGGACCCTAGGACCCCGTCCTACCGGATTCCCTAGGCCCAATGTCCCCCCACCCCTCACTGCCTCCCGAACTCGGGCGTCCTGACCGCCAGAATCCCACACCCCGGGGCCACTGAGGTCCCTCTCAGCCCCAACGCCCGGCTCCCAGCCACCTCAAGGGGAGCCCCCACTCCTTCCAGGACCCTCCCCTCGCGCTCACCTCGCTCAGGGCTGGGCGCACGCTCCGGGCCGCGGGCCCCGCAGCCGCATGACCGGCCCCGCGGCTTCCCCCGGCCGCCGCCGCCGCCACCGGGGTCGCCGGTGCCCGCGCCCCCCGCCCCCGCCCCGGAGCCCGGCGTCCCGGCCCCCTCCCGGCCTCCCACCCCCCACCCCCCGCGCCCGCGGCCTCACTCGGCGGACGGCGCCGGGAGCTGGGACCGGCGGCCGCTCATTGGCTACTGCGGAGGAGGGGAGGGGCGGGGAGGGAGGGAGGAGGAGGCTGCAGGGAGAGAGGGAGATGGGCCTTGAGAATGGGGGAGGCAGGGAGGGAAGGAGAATAGAAACAGAGGCAGAGAGCCCGAGAGGGGCAGGGGCACACAGAGAGGCAGAGAGGCAGAGCCGAGGATCTAGAGTCCCACCGAGACCTCGAGGCTGAGAAATTCTGAGACTCGCAGGTCTGGAGACTGGGGGAAACACAGAGGTGGCCTAAAAGAGAGAGAGGGAGAAAAGAAGAGGCAGAGATCCGGTCTAAGACCCCCGCTGCCCTCGGGCTCAGAGATTCTGGGGCTCTGGAAGTGGACAGGTCAGAGAGACAGAGAGACAGGGAAACGCTCACAGGCCCTGGGCTGAGAGAGGCTGAGACCCAGACACCTTGAGCTAGGGAAAGAGAGAGAGAGAGAGACAGAAGGAGAGAGAGACCCTGAGAAGGAGAGAGAGCAGGGGCGATCCTGGGGCTCCCCTGATAAGGACTGGGGCTCTGGCCAGGCCTGGGGCGGAGCCTGGGGTCTGGGCAGCTGGAGGAGGCGGGAGGGGGCGTCCCGGGCCGGGGTCCCCAAAGCAGCAGGCGGGCGCAGAGCGGAGCCGGGTCCTGCAGCCGCCGCGGAGCCGGGAGCCGGGCCAGCCCCCCCCCCCCCTCACCCGCCGTGATGTCAGCGGGGCCACTCTTAAAGGGGCAGGCCGCCCGCCGAGGGTCGGAGCTGGGGCTGGGGGCCGCGGGCAGAGCATGGGGGTACCTCCCCGGTGCTGAGGGAGCCAAGGGGAGCCCCAGCATCCAACTGGACCGAGTCCCGGAAGCCCAAGAGCCTGCAGAGACGAAGAGACACCGGGGCTCCCCGAGGGAGCCTGCGAAGCTTTGGGGCTCAGTCCCCTCCAAACACACAGACATAGGCACACCATTCAGCTGGCCTGCCCGGGTCCGGGACTACATTTTCCATCAGCCCTGGCGGTGAGGGGCCGCACTTGGGGGGAGGGTCCACCGCGGTGTCTGCTGGGAACTGTAGTCTGTCGGGACTGTTTTTCCACCCCCGCCCCCCGCCCCCGCAAGTGGGTCAAGGCGAAGAGGCCCGGACGCGCGTCGGCCTGTCTCCGGCCTCTCTGGCTAACTCTTAAGCTCACGGGCTCTGCTTGCTTGGTTTCGCCGTCGTGGGGTCTCCCAGGGATCACTTCTCCAGGTCTCTCCCTAGGAGGTTTGCCTTTCATCTCCCCTCTCAGGACTGCCCCCACCCCCGCCCCAGTCTCTGGGTCTCAGTGTGGGTCTGTGAGCTTCTGTATGGCTCTGGGTGAGTAGGTGCGTGCCTGGGTCTCTGCGCCGGGGGGTCTCTACCTGACACTCCCAGCGGTCTGCGTGTCCATCTCTACGTCCTTGTGCACGTGCCCACTTCGCTCCTCTCCGCGGCGCTCGTGCCTCCCCCCACGCCCGGCTCTGCTCTTTCCCTCTGGCGCTGTGGGTACCTTCTCCCCACTTTGTGGGTCTCTGTGCTTCCCCCCCTCTCTGTCGCCCTGCCCCCAGCCTCTGGGTGTGCGTTTCCGTGTACAGTCACTGTCCCACCTCCACACCCCCTTCATTCTGCAAGCTTAGAAGAAAACATCCAAACACTTCAGCATCAGCATCCCAAATTTATTCTCCAGTAGCTGTGGCCGGGTGGGAGAGCCAAAGAGAAGAGTGGGCGTGGGGAGGAGGAGAGAGTCCCGGAGAGTGGCAGGCACGGGGTACGGCGGGGGGGGGGGGGACAGGGGGGGGGAGGGGTTCCGAGCAGGACTGGAGCCATGCACCTGGCAGGCGAGCAGTGATGGGTTTAGGGTGGGGGCGTCTAGAACAAAAGCTGATTGAGAACAGCTGGGGTAATAAGAATCCTTCATACATCCCAGGAATCCCTAGAGTGTAGAAGAGGAACGCTGGAGCATGGGGGCACAGCCTCCCACTTACTCCAGAATGGAGTGGAGATGGGGGGTCGGAGGTGGGGGTTTGTTCTGGAATCCAAGTCTGGAACAGCGCACCCCATGAGACTATTTCCCAGAAAGGAAAAAAAAGGAGAGGCACAGAGTCTACCAAAATGGAGTCTAGAACCCCATGGAATTGGGAGAGTGGTAGTGGTTCTGGAACCCGGTAGAGCAGAGGCCAGAACACTGAGGTGGGGGAGAATCCAGGGCTCAGCACAGCAGCATCTAGAACGCGGTAAGGCTCTAGAGACTGTATGGAGTGTAGAATGCCAGGAACGCTGCGGAGGGGCATCTAGCACCCACAGGGCAGAGGCTAGAATGCTGGGGAGCAAGAACAGAATGGGAGAGGGGGTGAAGAGGGGCTAAGGCTGGAGCGGGGAGGGAGCGATGGGGACACCTAGTGGCGGCAGGACAGATTACATGACTGGCACAGGCGGGGGGCTGATGGGGCTGCGGGCGTCCGGGTGCACAAAATCCGGGTTCACGTAGGTGAAGCCTTGGAAGTCGGCCTGGTCGATGCTGGCCAAAACTAGGCGGTCTGGCGGGGTCAGTGCTGGCGCCGCCCGCGTGAAGAATTTGTCGAAGTTCTCGCCGCTGCGTCCACACTGTGGGAAGCACAGGGGAAGGAAAGATGAAATTCTCTTGGCTCCTTGGGCGTCCCTCTGCGTCCCCTCTGTGCATCTCCTGGCTCCTTTGGAATGTCTGCACATCCTTCACGTCCTCTGCATCTCCCGTTAGGGCGTCTCCACAGAGGGAGCCCCACCCCACCTCCACATATAGGAACTGGAGCTCCTGGGTACCCCCACCCCGAGGGACCAAGGTTTGTTCCCGAAAGGTGCCTGACCGGACGGGGTCTGAACGGAGGGGCGATCTCCAGTCGCTCCAAGCGCTCCCAGTCCATCCAGCGGAAAAAGCCATGAGCACGGATGGCGGGCTCCCCGTCTGGCCCTGAGCCCAGGCGCTTCGCTGGATGCTTAGTTAGGAACTGTGGAAAACACAGAGACACACAGACAGACAGAGTCCCGGACAGGGAGGCACAGAGAACGAGCAAGAGAGAAAGACAAAAACAGAGGAACAGAGACACAGCATAGAGACCCAGAGAGAGAGGAGAATAGCAAGGGGGAACAGGGGTGGGGGAGGTGGAGAGAAAGAGGAATGGGGGAGAATAAATGAGAATGAGATAAATGAACTCCAAACCCAGAGACCCAAGGACAGACAGAGAGAGAGAGAGAGAAATCAGGGCATCAGGGTATGAGGGGCAAGAAACCCAGAAAGAGGAAGGGGACAAGTGAAGAGATGGAGGAGAAGGAGGAGAGAAAGAGAGAGAGGAGAGGAAAAGGGAAGGATGAAGGGAGGGAGAGAGAGAGAAAGCGGTTGGAGACCCAGAGCAAAGAGGGAACAGAGATCCCGAGAGAGGGGGAGATAGAGACCCAGGGGAAGGGCAGAGACCCAGAGAAGGTGGGAGATAGAGCAGATGTTCGGGGGAAGCAGAGATGCAGAAAGAGGGTGGAGATTCAGGAGACAAACCCCCAGAGAGAGGGGTAAAGATACAATATGAAGGCAGAGACTCAGAAAGAGAGAAGGAGAGTTCCAGAAAGAGGACAGAGACCCAGAATATGTGTGTATGGGAGTTGGGGGTAAGAGGGGAATAGACACCCAGATAGAGGGGGACAAAGATGCAAGAGGTGCATCCCCAGGGACACAGAGAAAAGGTGGAGACACAGGAAGCCCCATCGAATGTAGATGGAGGCAGAGGCGGGAGACAGAAGCCAGAGAGCGACAGTCAGAGAGAATGGAGACAGGAGCCAGAAGCAGAAGGGCGCTAATGCTTGTTGAAAAGCTGCCACGGGCTAGACTCTTTCTCTTGCACTAACTCCATGACCCCAGTAGAGGAGGCAGGCTCCCGGAGTTTTGGTGGCTTGCCCAAGATCCCACAGGAAGAGAAGCGGCAGGTGTTAGGTTCACCTGACCCACCCGGTTCTGGAGAGGCAGACCCTGGCCTTCCAGCACTCCACACAGTGAGCTGGGGAGTGGGTGCAGCGGAGGGGAAGGAGACAGAGGCCATCCTTGGACTGGAGGGGATAGCAGGGCAGTCAATTAGTGTTCTAATGACATCTCTGTATTATACAAACTTTGCCAGCAGATGGAAGGGCAGTAACTTGAGGGGTGGGAGCCTTTTTCTAATGTGCACAGAACCACTGCATGGGAAGCCCAGGATGGTGATGGTAGGGCACAGGGGTTGTCTGGAGGCTCTGGGGGTCAGGGGGCTCTCACCCCCTTGCAGATCGCCACAGCTTCCCGGGAAAGCGACTTGGGGTAAGTGACAGTTTGTTCCATGATGGCCTGAAACAGCTCTTCCTCATCCTCCCCATCAAAAGGGGGCTGAGGAAATAGAGGGATAGAGTCAGAGACTTGACAAACTGCCTCTCCCCCACCTTCCACACCCTCATCATCCACCAAGAACACAAACACCCCCCTCCAACATCCTAGGGAAAAATTGGACCAAGCCACCAAAGCTTTCTCTCTCTCCATCTCAGACTCTCTGCTTTCCCATCTCAGATGCACCAGCTCTCTGCACCTCCTTGCTGTTCTGTCTTTCTCTGCTATGCAAATCAGCAGGGCATTAATTAGACAATATGTCACTTAAATAGAAGAGAGACCAAAAAAATGCAGGAAAAACTGTAAAAGCATTCTCTTGGTTAGATGAGTGGCTTCCAGTCTTCTGGGATTAGGAAAAGCAATACCAAGGCAAGAATTCTTTTCTTTCTTTCCTTTTCTTCTTTTTTTTCTTTTCTTTTTCCTTTTTCTTTCTTTCTTTCTTTTCTTTTCTTTTTTTTTTTTTTTTTTTTGAGAGCATGCAGGAGCAGGGGAGGGGATGAGTGAGGAGCAGAGAGAGAAAGAATCCCAAGCAGGCTCCACGCCCAGCGAGAAGCCCAACACAGGGCTTGATCTCAGGACCCTGAGATCATGACTTGAGCCGAAATCAAGAGTCAGATGTTTAACTGACCGAGCCACTCAGGGGCCTCCCAAGGAAAGGATTCTTAATGTGGGGTCTAGGAAGTCTGTTTATACAATTGAGAGGGTCCATGAGCTTGAACAGGGGGAAAAGTACATCTTTATTTTTAAAAATCTCTAACTGAAATTTAGCATTCCCTTATAAACGTAGGCAAAAACCACAACAGTAGTACTTTGACTTCATCACCAACAGAAACCACAGATATTTTCTTAGCACATTAGATTTGCAGATACCTCAAAATGTTAGTCATCTCAACTTCAAGATTCCTGGTAGACTTTCCTGTTTATTTCCCACCATTGTGAGACATTACCATTTAATTCATTAATAGGAAATCACATATATGTCCACATCCCAGTGTTCAATATTTACCTAATTGTGTACCTTTAAATTAATTTAGTTGGCTGAACTAAGTTAAATTAAAATTTTAAAGTTTTGATAGCCATTTAAATATGATTGATTTCCTTTGTAATCCTATTATTTTAGTTCAGGCATTTAAACACATTGTTCTGAGAAGGGTTCCTTGGCACCAAAAAAGTTTTAAGAACCTCTGGCCTAAAAAAAAGAAAAAGAAAAGAACCCTGGCCTGTGGGAAAATAATGCTTCAGGACCAAGGACAGCACTATCCAGGCAGGACATTCACAACTGCTTAGCACCCCTCCTTAGATGGCAGACATCCCTTCCTAACCAGCTCCTTTGAGAGGCCATGTAACAGATGCCATCCCACACCGTGTTGCCTTTAGCCAGGCCAGCCTCTCCCAGCTTCCCTTACCTGTCCTGCCAGCATCTCATACAGCAGAACCCCAAAGGACCACCAATCCACAGACTTCCCATAGGGCTGGTAGGCAATGATCTGGTGAGGAAGGATGGAAGTCAAGGAATCCTGGTTTGTGCTTTAAGAAGCCTAAGACCCCTTCTGGCCTCACCCCCCTGGGAACCCTACCCACTCGAAGTGTTTTCAACACAAACTCTTCCCACTCGGAACACTTTGGCCAGAGCTCCATCTTTTTGGACAATTCACAAACAGAATTTACCTACTTAGAATATTCCTTTGGTCCCAAAAATAAAGACCATCTAAGGACCAAGTCAAAAGTTCCACCCAGCTAGAATATTTAGGTAACTGGACCTTCTCCTTAAGGAGAGGGTAAAATAAGGGCTAAATTTCAGAGACCAGAGAGTCTTAAATCTGGATGCATTTAAGATTCATCTAGGGGGCTGTTCCTAGCCCTAAGAATTCCAGTCTCAATAGGTCAGAGTCAACAATATGTGTGTTTTTCAAAATCTCCGCAGGTGATTCTGACTCCCAGCCATGTTTTGAAACCATGGGCATTGATCACACGATGCAAAGGCATTAGCATTGAATCACCCTGGAAGATTAAGAAAGGCAGCACTAACACCACACCCTCTCTCAACTGAGACCCTCTACCTACTTACCTAAGGTCAGATCATTAGCTCCACCCCCTTAACAAAGTCCGAGTACACTCCCCCCCTTGAAATGTTCAGGAGACAGCCTCCACATGCCCAGTGTTCTGGGGGGATGGGCCCCACCCACTCAGAGTACACTCGAAGTTGTCTCTACCTTCTAGAACAGTCCTGCAACAGGTCCTGCTCTCTGAGAATTCTTAGGAGCCGAGCGGGTCCTGCTCTTTTAGAACACTCACCCACCTGTCCGCCCACTTTGCCAGCTTAGAGACCCAGCTCCGCCCACTGGGAATGCGGGGCGCACAGGCCTCTCTGAGCTGCTTGCTGTTGGACCACCCACGACTCATGTAAAGACCCCAGGGTCAGGACCCCCACATTCCGAATGTTAGGCAACCAGCCACACACACACACCACCCGCCCCTGCGAAGTTGCACAGCGCCAAGAGCAGCACAGGGAGGGTACCTCGGGGGCTATGTAGTCCGGGGTCCCGCAGAAGGTGCGGGTCGTGGTCCCGGGGAAGACGTTCTCCTTACACATGCCGAAGTCAGTGATTTTGATGTGTCCTTCGGCATCCAGCATCACGTTGTCTAGTTTCAGGTCCCTGGTGGGTGGGAGGCAGGATGGATAGTTGAGGGACGGGTGGAGTTCCACAGGCTGGAGCAGCAAGGTTTTGGTTTTTGTTTGTTTGCTTTGTTTTAAAGTAAGCTCTACGCCCAATGTGGGACTTGAACTCATGACCCCGAGATCACCAGTCGCTCGCTCTACCCAGTGGGCCAGCCAGGTGCCCCTGCAGCCGCGAGTTTGATCCCTTTCCCTCCAGGGGCCTGATGACCTCCAGTGAAAGGCCCAGACCACTCACCGGTAGATGATGCCCTGATTGTGAAGGAAGAAGAGGCCGATGGCGATTTCCGCTGCGTAGAACCTGGAGAAGGGGGCGGGGAGTCAGAGGTCAAAGACTGGGGCCCCTCCTCCCCCCACCCCTCCTCTCTTGGGCGAGACTCACGCTGCATGGGGCTCCTTAAACTTGCCCAACTGCTGAATGTGGTACATCAAGTCGCCCCCGGTGACATACTCCATCACAAAATACAGGCGATCCTGGGGGGAGGGGGGCGGACGGGCGGGGGGGGGCCTTAGAGGAGGGGACACGCTGACCAGAGGGTAGGACGCGTCCATTCCCGCCCCCTCCAGACAAACTTGGAAGGCTCCGGATCCACCCAGTCAGCAACCCAGAGCATCTGGCAGGTCCGGAGGACTCTAAGCCAGCCCCACAGAATCTCCACCTGCCCTATCCCCTGCTACTCGGAACTGGTCCCGCCCTCTGCGAATGGAAGACTGAGGCCCCCACATTCCCTGGAAATCCCAGGGGCACCGCCACCTCTTCCCGCACCTCCTCACGCAAACGCAACCCTGACCACCTGTTAGGAACCAGAGGTGTTTCGGGCCTCACTTGCAATGGACAATAATGTTTCTTTAAATCCAGGAAGCTGACTACGTTTATCCAGAGCTCTTTGAAGGAGTCATGCCCTCTCCAACCTCAGGTGGTTCTCACTCCTTGTCCCGTCCCACGAACTGCGGGACACGCCCCATGTCTGATGAGACCTTCTCTCAGAATCCAAGAGTGACGACCTCGTTACCTGGAGCCCAGCTGTTGGCAGGCCACTCAGAAGCCATTCTCCTCCCCACACTCCCTTTACTCAAACCTCCTTGGCTCAGAACACCCCCACTCAAGACCCCGCTGGCTCAGGCCACGCCCAACAGGCTCCCATCCCTCTGGCCACGCCCAGTCAGCGTGCAGGAGGTTCTTTTGCCTCGCCAGAATCTCGGAATCCCGGAGCAGATGTCTGACCTGAGCCAGCCTATGCACCTCCCCTTCCTTACCGGGGTCTGGAAGGTGGAGTGCAGCTGGGTGAGAAAGTGGGGCCGCCCCCCCGGGCCTCGGCCCCCCAGGGCCAGCACTCGCTTCTCCACCAGGGTGCAGTCCACGTCATCATCCTGAACAATCACGTCTTTCTTCAGGATCTTGATGGCGTAGAGCTCATCAGAGCCCCTGCGCTCAGCCAGCATCACCTAGGGACAGAGCCCCAAAAGGCCCAGTCCATCTTGGGAACAAACCCAGTGATGCAGGTCCCTACCCCGCCCTTTCAGGGACACAGAGAAAGGGAATCCCAGGTCCTTCCTCTCTCTCTCTCTCTCTCTCTCTCAGGGGACCAGGTGCCCTGATTTTGCTGAGCACTCCCTCAGGGAAAGCATCCGAATCTTTATGCCTGTCCTCTCAGGGGAACTCAGGGGTCCCATCGAGCCCTTTTTGGGGACTCAGTTGCCTAGTGTCCCTCCCTAAAGACCAGGAATCTGATCTCCCCCCAGACATCCTCCCCTTTCCCCCCTAGGACCCCAGGAATCCAACCTTCCCAAAACTGCCTTTTCCTAGAACCATGAGGAAGCTGAAGTCAGAGATGTGCAGACGTCCAGGGCTTGTCCCAAAGAAACAGCGCTTGGAGTCGGTGGGACTGGGGGATGGGGAAGGGATGGGAGAGGAAGAGGGACCCATCCGCACCCGCTGTGAGAAAGGGGAGAGATGCAGAGGTAGTTAGACCCCAGACGGGCATATGCCCCCGAGAGAGAGCATCCAAGAATGAAAGGGATGTGGAGAGACAGAGAGAAAAAGAAAGTTGTCTCTGCCCCCTCCCCATCCCCCAAGTTGGCTTAAGAACTTGCACTGGTTTTCCACAGCCTGGAGGGTTGGTCATTTAACTAACACTCAGACATTTACTATATGCCATTAGATAACCTGTTATCACCCCCCCCATTTTATTTTTTATTTTTAGGTAATCTCTACACCCAACATGGGGCTCAAACTCACAACCCCAAGATCAAGAGTCTCATGCTCCACTGCCTGAGCCCGCCAGGTGCCCCCACACCCACACCCATTTTAGAGAAGAGGAAATTGGCACAGAGACATTATTAAATAACTTGCCCAATGTCACACAGCAGATTAAAAAGCAGAGCCAGAAATCAAAATCCATTAAAGCCAGAGACGGCGTCTCGCCCTCCTTTTTGTGTCTTCAGCATCGTCCAGCACTGAGGGTGCTGAATGGACGAAGGTCTCTCAGGACACAAGCGCTGAGCGCATTTCCTATTGCTCAACCTTCAGAGCACACCCAGAGTCAGAACACAGACACGACCACTGCTTTCTGCTCCTCCCACCTGCGTCTGCACAGAGCCTCCTCTCCCCTTCCCCCTCTGCCTCTGTTCTCTACACAGAGCTCGTGTCCTGTTCAGGCCTAAACCACCTCAGGCCACCTTTGATGCTCCCACCCCCCCACCCTATCTCACCCAGTTTAAAAGCTAAAATCCTGGGGTGCCTGGGTGGCTCAATCCTTAAGCATCTGCCTTTGGCTCAGGTCATGATCCCAGGTAGCCTGCTTCTCCCTCTCGCACTCCCCCTGCTCGTGTTCCTGCTCTCGCTATCTCTGTCAAATCAATAAGTAAATAAAATCTTTAAAAAGCTAAAATCCTTCCAGTGAATGACAAGTCACACCCCTTCCCTCTCTGATTTAATGTCCTACTTTTTCCCACCCTCTCCCCCTCTTCAGCCCCACTGTCCTCCTTGCTTTGCTACATACACTCCCAGCCTGCTCCCACCACAGGGCCTTTGCACCTGCTCTTCCCTCTGCCTGGAAGGTTTTCCATCCTTCAGCTTTGAAATCTGGTCTCTCTCTCCTGTGCCTGGAGAATCCCGCACCCCCTCCTGGACTCACCACCCCGCTCAGAAGCTTTCTCTGGCTCTCCCAGGCTGAGCAGCTGCTTCCGGCACTCCCCAGTGCCTGAGGCTACTACCTCCATTATCAAACATAGTCCTTCTGGATGGATGTCTCTATCTGTACCTTTCTCCTACTTTGAAATTGGAGCTCCCCAGGGAATGGACTGATTCTACTCCCAGAACAGGGTTCGGCTTATGTGACACCTCAGGAAATAGGTGTTGAGTGAGTGAGAAAAGGGATGGAGGACAGAAGGCCACAGTGATAAATAGAAAAACTCAAGGATCCGTTCAGGTGTCACCTCCTCAGGGAAGTCCCCCCTTGGGCCCCCCCCCCCCCCCCCCCCCCCGCCCCCCAGGCTGGCTGAGCAGCTCCTCCAGGCTTCTCGGTGCCCTGGGCTACCTCTGATGTAGTACATCAGGGCCAGGTTCCCTTCCGGGCTGCTAGGTTTGCTCAGCAAGCACAAGACCGGCCACCAAGTCTGTGCTCAGCCCATGGGAGTGGAAATGAAAGCAGGTATCAGGGGAGCGAGACGTGGGGACAGACATGCAGACCACAGGAATGAAACTCTCCATTCCGGGCCTGAGCTCTACTCACCTCATACAGTTCCAGGGGGTAGTTACAGGCCTGGGGGAGAAGAAAGCCAGAGTCAGAGCACCCAGGGAGGTAGGAGGTTGCCCTAGAGCCTAGGGTGGCGACTCCAAACCCCCAAGCCATGGGAATGGATAGGAACTCTAATTCCCATCACACCCTGGGGCAGGAGTCCCGAGAAAGGCAGGGGAAGGAGCCCCGGGGTCTTCTGGGAATTGTAGTCCCAGTTCGCGCAGGCACCCAGCCGCTCTGAACTGTGGCAGGCAGGGCTGGACTCCCCCTGGGGGAAGCCGGGCCGAGTACCTCAAACTTCTGGAGGAGGCTGCAGTTGTCAGCATCAGCCACCGGCACATTGTAATATTCGCCCTCCTCTTGGTTCAGTAACTTGTACCTGACATACAGACGGAGACCGGAACCGGGCAGGAGGCGGGGTCGGGGTGAGGGTAGGGGGTGGGGGGGATGCACCCGAGGGAGAGGCAGAGGGATCGGAGGGCGGAAAGAGACACAGAAAGAAGGACACAGAGATGGAGAAAGAGTGAGAGAAGGAGAGAAGGGCGGGGTGGGGGGACACGGGGTGGGGGGGAGAGGGACAGGGGAGGAGGGAGAGAGAAGCGCAGGGAGGCAGGATGCTGGTGGTCCGGAGGAGAGAGACCACGCCCCTGCCCCGTCCTCACCAGCCGTCCACCGGCGCCTTGAGCAGCTCCGAGACACCGAAGGACATGGCACCCATGAAATCGTTGCGGGAAGTCCGGTCCCAGTCCCACACCTCCACGCTGAGCCGGCGCTCCACGTCCCCCGGCTTCAGGTTGCTGCGGGAAGGGTGGGGCGGAGTGAGGGTCTAGCTCCCCACTCCCCCAACTCCCCCATCCTTGGTGCTGGAGGAGGACGCAGGCCCTTCTGGGGTGAGCTGGGGTCTGTTCCTACTCCCTAAAGTGTCCTGTCATCTCTGAGCCTCCCGAAGGGGGTCTTCCCCAATATCGGGACCTTGAGTACATCTGGACCGCGCTCAGTCTCTCTCCCTTCCTCCCACATTCTTGGCTCCTTCCGATCCCTGCGTCCTGTCCTTTCTCTCCAGATCTCTCTCCTATCTGAGTCTCTGTGCCCCCTCCTTCCTCTGGGTCTCTGTCCTTCTGTCTTTCTGTTAACTGGCTTCTCTTTCTCTTCCTGCCACCCACCCACCACCCCTCTGCTTACACCCCACCCCCCTGCATTCTGTCTATGTGTCTCTTTGGGTTTGTGTCTCTTCTTCTGAACACCCGCCATCTCTGTCTCACTCTAAAGTAGTGGGCTTTGATGGAGATTAAATGCACAGATCTCTCTCTCTCTCTCTCTCTCTCTCTCTCTCTCTCTCTCTCTCGGCTTCTGTAACTCCATCACTCTCCCTCAGTCACTCCATTCCCTCTCCCACCGCCTTTCTCTGCCCTTTTCTTGGGTTCCTTCTATCCTAACACCTCCCACTATCTGCTCTCTGGGGTCTTGTGGGCCACCAAGACCCTCAGATCATTCTCTGTCAGCCATCACAGCGTCCCCTGCACCCGAGGCTCACAACACAAAGGTCTCGTTCCACACAGGGTTTAGTGTGGCTTTCACCGTCCGGGTCTTCTGTTTTGTCAAGTTCCGAGGGTCTGGGATAAGCTTCAGCTTCACATAGGGATCCGACAGACCATTGGGATCCATTGGGATGAGGTTACGGGCCTCGCCAACTGAGAGGAGAAGTGAAGGAGGGTAGACCGGGTTAGAGATCCAGGAAGAGGCCCCTAAGTCTCTCCCTGTCGGCAATCAAAAATCCAAGCTCATAGCCATTCTGACGACCCAGGTGTCTTTGGTCTCTTACCTCTCCAGTACCCAGAAGACAGGGCCTAAATCCTTTTTCCCAGCCAGGGACCCAGAAATCAGACCCAGAACCCCCTCCTACCTGAGGACCCCGGAGTGAGGACCCTGGCCATATCACCAATAGTAATCCCAGGCCTCCCTCAGAATCAGGTTTTCTCTCCTCCCTCCCTCTCAAGGACCTTCATTTAGAATGGCCATTAAGAGGTGCTGAAAGGGGGGGGCTCCTGGGTAGCTCAGTCGTTAAGCATCTGCCTTTGGCTCACGTCAGGATCCCGGAGTCGTGGGATTGAGCCCCGCATTGGGTCCCTGCTCAGCGGGAAGCCTGCTTCTCCCTCTCCTACTCCTCCTGCTTGTGTTCCCTCTCTCGCTGTATCTCTCTCTGTGTCAAATAAATAAATAAATAAAATCTAAAAAAAAAAAAAGAGGTGCTGAAAGGGGGCCCTTGGGTGGCCCGGCATCGGGCTCCCTGCTCAGCAGGGAGTCTGCTTCTCTCTCTCTGCCCTTCTCCCTGCTTGTGTGTTCTCTTTCTCGCTCTCTCTCTCAAATAAATAGATATATTTTTTAAAGATTTTATTTATTTATTTGAGAGAGGGGGAGAGGGAGAGGGAGAAGAAGACTCCTCGCTGAGCAGGGAGCCCGATGCGAGGTTCCATCCCAGGATCCTGGGATCATGACCTGAGCCGAAGGCAGACGCTTAGCCGCTTAGCCGACTGAGCCACCCAGGCGCCCCAGTAGATAAAATCTTTAAAAAAAAAAAAAAAGGCGCTCGGGGTGCCTGGGTGGCTCAGTCGTTAAGCGTCTGCCTTCGGCTCAGGTCATGATCCCAGGGTCCTGGGATCGAGCCCCGCATCGGGCTCCCTGCTCGGCGGGAAGCCTGCTTCTCCCTCTCCCACTCCCCCTGCTTGTGTTCCCTCTCTCGCTGTCTCTCTCTCTGTCAAATAAATGAATAAAACCTTAAAATATAAATAAATAAATAAATAAACAAACAAACAAATAGGGGCGCCTGGGTGGCTCAGTTGGTTGGGCGTCTGCCTTTGGCTCAGGTCATGATCCCAGGGTCCTGGGATCGAGCCCCACATCGGGCTCCCTGCTCGGCAGGAAGCCTGCTTCTCCCTCTCCCACTCCCCCTGCTTCTCCCTCTCCCACTCCCCCTGCTTGTGTTCCTGCTCTCGCTAACTCTGTCAAATAAATAAATAAAATCTTTAAAAAAAAAAAAAAAGGCGCTGAAAGTTGCAAGAGTCAAGGCTGGGGCCTCCGCTACAAGGTGGAAGGGGCGTGGCGGGGTGGTGCTCAGCCTTTGCAGGTGGGGTCAGGAGGGTGGGCGTGACCCTCAGGGGGTGTGGCCTTCTCTGTAGGGTTGGGTGGGCCGTGCAGGTGAACACCTTGAGCCCTTCCCCCTGGGTAAGAGGGCGGGACCAGACGCAGGAGCCGGGCTTCACCTGTGACGTGTATCTCATCTGCAGTCGGAGCTCGGATTTCCAGCTGCAGGCGCCCACGGCGCTCCGTGTGGTCCACCCCGCACAGAGAGGGCACGCTGCGCACACAGCGTCGGTGCACGTTCATCTCGCAGCCTAGGGGGACAGAACGTGAGGTAGCGTGTCCCGCCGCTCCCCCACCCCCAGACGCCATCCTCCAGCACTACCCGGAACCCAGACACTGCGCTTTGAAAGGGGCCCCGAGGGGCACCTGGGTGGCTCAGTTGGTTGAGCGACTGCCTTCGGCTCAGGTCGTGATCCCGGAGTCCCGGGATCGAGTCCCGCATCGGGCTCCCTGCTCGGCAGGGGGTCTGCTTCTCCCTCTGACCCTCCCCCCTCTCATGTGCTTTCTCTCTCTCTCTCTCTCAAATAAATAAATAAAATCTTTAAAAAAGAAAAGAAAAGAAAGGGGCCCCGGAGCTCCAGGTTCTGGCAGGAGCCACAAGGGTAGACTCACAGGAGCATTTCATGCCCTGGTGCACCAGCCCGTAGAGAAGGGAGCCGCAGTGGTCGCAAAAGGTGGGGCTGCTATAGCTGTGCAGACGGAACTTGTGCTTGTTTCGGGGGTCCTGGAGGCAGAGAGGAGACATCAGAGGGGGTTTAGGAGGGGGGGTGCCCTAGACCCCTGGCAGAGAAGCCCTTTGAACCCTGCCTCCTCTGCCTTGCTCTCCCAGTCTTCTGCGGCTCCACCTCACTCATTCGCTCTACAATATTTATTGAGGGCCTACTGTGTGCCAGGCACTGTTCTTGGTGCCAGGACCAGCCGTGAACAAACAAAAACTCCTGTGCCCATGGAGTTTCCTTTCTAGTGGAGGGAGACAAAATAAACAGTGAATAAATAAAATAGTATGAGAGATGGTAGCAGGTGCTTTGGAGAAAAATGAAG
Organism: Mirounga leonina; assembly: GCF_011800145.1. Classification (NCBI taxonomy): domain Eukaryota; kingdom Metazoa; phylum Chordata; class Mammalia; order Carnivora; family Phocidae; genus Mirounga; species Mirounga leonina. The sequence goes on along the minus strand of NW_023270718.1, from coordinate 8,143,587 downwards.
CAAGAAAGGGGATTGCCAGGGGTGGGGATTGAAATTTGCAGAAAGTGATCAGGGAAGGCTTCACTAACAAGGTGGCATTTGGGCAGAACCCGCAGGAGGTGGGGGCTCCTAATGTTCCAAGTCCCTATGCTCCCCCCCACCTCCCAAAAGCTGTTCTCTGAGGACTTGTGGGCCACAATGAACTCCAGATGGTTCACTGTCAGCCTCTGTCAATGTCTGCCCACTGACGATCTGCCTTCTCTAAGCCCCTTGTGAGATGGAGAATATGACCTCTCAGTCAATGAAAGACCAAGTGTAGGGCGCCTGGCTGGCTCAGTCGATGGAGTGTGCGACTCTTGATCTTGGGGGTGTGAGTTCAAGTCCCATATTAGGTGTAGAGATGAAACAAAGAATGAAAAGAAAGGAAAAAAGAGAGAAAAAGAGGAAAGAAAGAAAAGAGAAAGAAAGAAAGAAAGAAAGAAGGAAAGAAAGAAGGAAAGAAAGAAGGAAAGAAAGAAAAAGAAAGAAAGAAAGATTAAGTGTAAACTGCATAGCAGGGCCTGGCATGCTAAATGTGCTCAGTACTGTTATTTGTGCTGCTGTGGTTACTATTCATGATTTTATTGCAGTCTCCACATAGCCCTGGGTTTAAATAAGAGCTGGGCCATTTACCAGCTGTGTCATTTGGGGCAAGTTAGTGACCAAATTTGAGCCTCAGTGTCCTCTTCTGCCCAGTGGAAATCAACAGTCTATCTTGAAGCAATGCTGAATGTCCAGAGTCCAATTAAGCATGAATTTAGGACACCGGTAAAGCATTCCTTCCCCACCCCTGGCAGTGTCTGAGTGTTAAATAATTTGGTATTTGCCTTTTTCTAGGAATGCATTGCGAGAGTTATCACTAGGGTGAAAATTCAGGATATTCTTGGACTTTTATTTATTTTTGCAGTTTAGTGGGGATTCTATTTTGAATGACACTGGGCGGGTGGGGTAGGGTGTGATGATCTCTTTCAACTCTCTGGGCCTCTAACGATCTTCAGCTGACCCTAACTCAAAGGGTGCCTGTCGCTGTAAGTGATATACTATGTAAAAGTTCTCAGCAGGGTGCCTGACTCACAAGCTCCATCGCTCCACGGAGAGAAGCTGTTTTTATTCTCAAGGTGAAATCACCATTACAAAGGAGACAGAGCTGCAGCTCCAGTTAGATTAACATCCACATTTTGACTCTGCCCACTACCCAGCTAGTGGCTTCCCTCCACGCTGTGCTTTGCAGAGACTCAGCCTTCCTTCCTATAAAATGGGGCCGCAAGGCCTCCCTGAAAGGGGTCTAATGGAAATCATGCTTGCCAAGCCCTTCCCACTTCTTTAGCCCCTGATCCATGTGACTGACAACAAGATCAAAAGAATTAAGAAGGAAAAAAACGTCAGAGTGAGGTAGAGGAAGATCCCTCCTCTGCTTTTTCATCGGTAACAGCAACAATTGTACTAGGATAATAATCGATATGTTGTCTCTCGCCATGTACCAGGTACCATCCCAAGCATTTGACTCATTTAGTCCTCAAAACAATCCTTTAAAGTAGGCATGGTCATCATCCCCATTTTGCAGATGAGGAGCTCAAGAGGTGCAGAGAAGTAAATTAAAAACTTTGGAGGGTCACAGAACCTCTGTGTGGTGGAACTGGGATTCAAGCCCAGGTTTTTGGCTCAGGAGCCTCTGCTCAGATGGGGACAGGAACAACATCTCATCTTATATGTTGTGCAGACTCACTCCTGTACTGTCTGCCAGATACCTGCTGAGTGCATGCAATGAGCACTGGATAAATCAGAAGTATTGTTGGTGGTGCAGGTGGGCAGGTGAGGTGGCTAATCATGGACATATATGGGTGCTAGTAGACAGTGGTGCTCAATAGATGTCCTATGAAATCACATCCTTTATGTAAATTTCAATTTCCTTCACCTAACCAGCTGGCAAAATGTCCCATGGAGTTCTGGAGATCTCTCTGCCCCTTTCTCTCTCTCAGGTTCTCATTCTGTCCCTTTCTTCATCTGCTAATCATAAAGCTGGCTCCAACCTTATGTCAAAACCTGGGCTAGACCCTCAAGCCACCTGGCTTCACTGAACTATCAAAACAAGCCGGGGGCTGCCTGGGTGGCTCAGTCGTTAAGCGTCTGCCTTCGGCTCAGGTCATGATCCCCGGGGTCCTGGGATCGAGCCCCACATTGGGCTCCTTGCTTAGTGGGGAGCCTGCTTCTCCCTCTCCCACTCCCCCTGCTTGTGTTCCCTCTCTCGCTGTGTCTCTCTCTGTCAAATAAATAAATAAATAAAATCTTAAAAGAAAAAAAAACAAGCTGGGGGAGGTCGAGATTTATGCTGTCCCACCCAGTATCCACTAACTGCACATGGCTATGTAAATTTAAATCAGTTCAAATTAAATGGAATTTAGATTTCCGTTCCTCAGGCACGGTAGCCCCTCTCAAGTGCACCTCTAGCTAGCTGGGTGTGGCTGGTGGCTTCCGTCATGGACAGCACACGTAGAGGGGAAGTGGAGGCTCAGAGAGAAGAGCCCCAAGGCCAGACAGAAAGCGAAGGAGGGATCAGGAACGGGCCACAGGGTCGACTGTTCCTGTAAGTCGACCTGACATCCCCCCCACCCCATGTGAAGCGGAGGGAGGGAGGGAGAGCTTGTGCGTGTCTCTGTGTGTGTGCATGAGGGATCTGTATATGCACGTGTGTGTGCTCATGGGGATATGTGCATGCACGTGCAGCTGTGTGTGTGTGTGTGCATGCGAGCGCACACGCGTGTGCACTGAAGGGTCTCCCTGGGCCTCCCTCTCCGCGTCTCAGAAATCATTCTCCATATCTACCATTTTCTATTCTAGCTTGTCTCTCTGGGTCTCTGCAGCCCTGTTTCTCTGAGTTTCTTGTCTCTGTCTGTCTCTCTCAGTCCCTGTGGCTCACCTTTTCCTCCCTCCTGGGTTTCTGTCTCTGTTCCATTCCTCTCTCTTTCTCTGTCTGGGTCTCTATCTTTTTCTGCATTTCTGAGATTCTCTCTGTCTTATCTCAGTGCCTGCATCAATAGTTGTCTCTCTCTCTCTGTCCCTCAACTCTCTGTTTTTTTTTTTTAAATCTCTTGATCCCTGGATGACAGCCCACTTCCTCCAATGCTCTCTTTGGTCCTCTCACCCCTGCCTCTTCTCGGTCCCCCACCTGTGTCCCCAGCCTGTCTCAGCCCCCTCTCATTTCCCCTTTCCAGGCCAAGGGCAGGGAATCTGGGCCAGACTAGCTCCCCCTATCTCTCCAGCCCCCCTCCCCTCCCAGCCTTAAAAATAGCAGGAGAAATTGGGACGGACGCCGAGGGGGTGAGGGCGGGGGCGCGGCCCAAAGAGAAAAAATCAGGTGTCCGGGCACTCACATCCGTCTGGGGGCCCTTCCCAGCGCCTGGACACTCGAAGGTCACAAATTCGTGGCATCGTCGATGAACCACAAAGCTGCAGACTGAAGGTGAGAATCATAGAGACATAGAGACAGAGAGAGAGCCCAATGGATAGAAAATCGGAAAGACAGAGACCCCTACAGAAAGAAAACCAGAGAGGGGGGACCCCAAAATCAAGAGAGTTTAATAGACAATCAAAGGAGAGACCCCCAACATGGAGTGGGGAAGGGAAACCAGGAGACAGAAATTCAGGAGATGGACCCAAAGACAGAAACAGATACACAGAGCATCACAGAGCAGAGAGACCCCAGTGCCTACACACAGCCAAAGGGAGACACAGAGACCGAGAAAGACAGACACAGGGACACAGAGAGAAAACAGGATCCCATCGACAGACACAAGCCCACCGAGGCAAGAAAGCAAGGAAAGAGGCAGGCTGAGGAGGAGAGCAAACAGAGAAATGTCCTCCGACAGAAGAGAGAGAGCAGTGACTTGGGCAGAAGTGAGTCTGGGGGCTGCTGCAGGCCTCCCCCTCCCTGACTCACTCTGTTCTCAACAGTAGCAGCTGGTGCTTTAGGACTCGCCCCCCTCTCCCGCCCCCCATAACTGCCAGCCCCGCCCGGCCCCCACCCGCCCATTGGTGACCCCACCCGGCCTGCCCCTGCCTAGGACTGTTGGTGTCGTCATGGCGACAGCAGCTTGAGGGGGGGGCTCTGACTTCTCATCTCTAGCCCCTCCCTTTCAGCTCCCCTTTTCCAAATCTCCCTGTTCCCATGGCAACAGATTCTCCAAATATCTGTCCCCACCTGGAGCCGGCCGAGGGAGGGGCCCCCAGCACCACCTCCGCGGTGGCCCCGCCATCAGAGCTCCCTCCCCACCACAGGCTGTGTCTCTGCCACACCCCCCGCCCCGGGCTCCCCCGCGCCTCTCTGGGGACCGAAGAACACGTGTGTCAAGCCTCCTGGGCTGTGGGGCCCCAGCCTCCACCCTCCTGAGGGTCCCAGGAGTCTGGGTCCCCAGCTCTTACCTTGACATTGCAGGCCCTGTTTTCCAATCCCCCTGCAAGATCAAGGATCAGAGGTCAGTGCAGAAAAGGGTACCCGGTCTCCCACCTCTGCCAGACTTACTGCACCTTGCTCCCCCCGTGAGCAGGACCCCAGCTGCCTCTTGTTCTAGAACCCAGACATTCTAGTCCTCAGCTCTTCTTCTCTCAGACGCAGGAGCCCAGGCCCCCAACCCCTCCTCCCTCAGGCCCAGGAGTCTAGGCCCCCAGTCCGTCCTCCCTCAGACCCAGGAGTCCAGGCCCCCAGCCCCTCCTCCCTCAGACCCAGGAGTCCTCACCCCCAGCCCTCCTCCCTCAGACCCAGGAGTCCAGACCCCCAGCCCTCCTCCCTCAGACCCAGGAGTCCAGCCCCCAGTCCCTCCTCCCTCAGACCCAGGAGTCCAGACCCCCAGCCCCTCCTCCCTCAGAC
>NW_023270718.1:8097075-8138235 GCF_011800145.1 Mirounga leonina | reverse complement strand
TGTCTCTGTCCCTGTCCAGTGTTCCTGTCTCTGTCCCTGTCCAGTGTTCATGGCTCCCCATCTCTGTGACCCTGTCCCTTGCCTCTATTTCTCTGGGGTTTTTGCTCTGTGTCTCCGTCTATGCCTGTGGCCATCCTGTGGCCCTCTCTGGGTCTCGGTGTCCCTCTTTCTGTGGTGTCTGTCTCATCAGTGTTCCTTGGCCTCTCGCCGGAGGTCCCATCCATTCCTGTTTCGGTCTCCCTGACTCTCTCCCTCTCCTCGCCTCTATCTGTCTCTGTGGCTCTCTCTCGGTCGCTCTCCACCGGGCTGTGACTCTGGGCCTCCGTGTCTCCGTCCCTCTGTGTCTCTCTCTTGGAGGGTCAGTCTCTGTCTCCCGCACCCCTCAGCCCTCCTTCTCCCCGTGCCTCTGTGTCTGCGAACCTCCCTGTGCTCGCCTCTTCCTCCTCCTCCCGGCCCGGCCCCCGCTCTGACCCACTCCCTGGCTCTGCCAGCGTCTCCCTCGGTCGCTGGGGGTCTCTCTGGATGTTTGAGCTCAGTGTCTCCCGCCCCCACCCCGCCCCCCATCTTTATCCCTTTCTCACCCTTCTGGCTAGGAACCTCTCTCTCCGCGCCTGGGGGTCTCCCCGTCCCTCCACGCCCCCCTCTGGCCCTGGAAAACCCTGTGCATCCCCGTGCCTCCGAACGTCGGCCTCGCCGGGCTCCGGCCTCCGCTCTGTCTCTCCGCCCGCGTCCCCACCCCTCGCCAGTAGCGCCCGGCCCTCCCCCAACTCCCGAGCGCGTCCGGCTCCCGGCTCCCGGAGACCCGCGCTGTTGCCAAGGGCAACCACGGCCCGCCCCGCGCGGCGAAGTGCGGTGCATCCTGGGATTTGGAGTCTGAGCCTGAGGACTACCTGTTGTGGCCACGCGGCCGAGAACTTCCTCTCCCGGCGTGCCCCGCGAGGCGGAGGCGGGGCGCCGCGGCGGCGCCTGGGGACCCGGCCCCCCGCACCTTCTTCGGGAATTTTGGGGGTCCGGGGAGGCTTCCCGAAGCCGAAGGGGAGGTGAGGGAATCCGACTCTTCTCCAAACCCCTCAGAAGTGGGGTGCTCTTGCCTGCCAGCCACCTCCAGGCGTCCGGCCTGCCCAAGGGCAAGGATATGGGGTCGGGGTGGCCCTGGAAAGTGACCTAGGATCGATCCCACCTTGCCCTGCTTGGCTGCTTTTCCCGCATCACCAACATATCACCCCCGAGCTCTGGAGCTGTTCTCTCTGGTCCCTTCCAGAAGGGGTTCAAGCGGGGGGTGGGGGGAGGGGAGGGGGGCGAGACGCCCTTGGAGGAGGCAAGCATGGGTGTGGGTCGGAATTCCGGGGTGGGCACTGCAGAGATCAAACGGAGGCTTCTCCTGGAGAAGGAGTTTATCTATTCCCGTTAGCCCTTCCTTCTCTTCCGGGGGGGCCTCCTCCCTCCCTCGACATATCGCTTGCCATTGCTTTTGCGGGTGTTAAGTGCAGAAAATGGGTTTCATGATCCTGGGATTTTTGCGGGTTTGTTTATGTATTTGTGATTCTCCTCAGGCAACAGGACCTTCTCTGGGACAGATTCATTGTAGGCGTAATTCGTTTGCTCTTTATCAAGGTCTTCTATGGACAGGTTGTGTCAGGGAGCTTGGAACTGGGGGTAGGATGGAGCGGAGGGTGGGCATGTAGGCAGCGTCAGATCCTGAAGGCCCCTGGTATCACCTGTAGGCAGATATGGATTTGAGCAGGGGAGGGCAGTGTCAGAGGTTAGAAGCATCCCCCTGGGGCCAGGGTGGGCAAGAGGTGGGCTAGTCAAGGAGGAGGCTGGGGTACTAGCTCAGAACAAACAAAATGATACCTGAGCTGGGTCAGGAGCCTGGACAGACAGTGTCTGGTGAGCGACTGACAGAGCCGATGGGAAGAACCAGAGCCTGGGTTTGCAGGCTCGGGAGCCTATTACGGAGATGGGGAACCCAAGGAGTTGATTTTGGGAAGAAACGTTGCACTCAGATGGGGACACTGTATTTCTGAAATGCTCATTGGATTCCAAGGAGGGACAAATCTTATCCATTTCAATCCTAACCAGTTATCCTGGCTTGAGAGAGTAAATTTGGGAGATCCAAAGGCCAAAGTTTTCTTGGCCCCAGGCTCCCTCTTCCACCAGACCCAAGAATCTGGACCTTGCCCTCTCTCCTGGAGCCCTCCTCCCCAGCAATAAAGCAAGCACAGTTTTTCTTTTATCTTTATATTGATGTAAAAAAAAAAAAAAACCATTATGGATGTGGGAGTGAGGAAACGGACAAGTCTTCCCTCTGTGGTTGACAGCGGGGACTGATGGGAATCAGAAGCTCCAGGGAATTTAAAAAAAAAATAAAATATATATTTATACATTTATATATATGACGTTACGCGTGTGAGTCCCGGAGAAGCAGGAAGCAGCTACAAGAAGCAACGAGCATGCAGAAACACACGTGTGTGTGTGTGTGTGTTTGTGTGTGTACCACACTCAAGCAATGCAATTCAATTCTTCTGACTATGGCAACAGCAATCCCCACCTACCCAACCCAACCACCCCCCAGAAAAAGACGTTGAAAAGAAACTTCCCTTTTAGAAGAGGGCCACCCAGTACATTTTGCCCTCGTGACCAGGAAAAGGAAAAAAAAAACAAAGAAACAGAAAACAAACAACCAAACAAACCCAGGCTCACATTGCCTTTAAGGCTGGCAGTGGCCAACCTCTTCTCCCAGCAAAGGCAGTCCATGCTGTTTTTAACAGAGGCGGGAGGGCCACATCCCTGCCCCTATAAATACTTCAGACAGTTGTCCTTAAGACCATGCAGTTCTTTGCTAGCCACTTTTTCGATAACCCAGACAGCACTTGGGATGGAAAGCATTCACCCTTTACTTCCTTTAAGATGACCTCCAGGCAGTGGAATTTTAGTAAGCCTGGCAAAAATTCTGGTCAGTAAGCCTGGCAAAAGTTCTGGAGTCAATCTCAGGTGAGGCTGGGGGCCGGGCAGGGCCTGGGGACCCAAGGCCTGTGCTTTAAGCCTCATGCCCGTTGGAGATCACTGGCCTCCAGAGATTAAAGGGGACATGTGCTGTACACCGCCCTCCACTGGGAGAAAGGGAGCCCCATCCCTAGCTACCCACCCCCACCCCCACAAACACACATGTACACACCAACTAAGGCACAGCCAGGGCAGGCAGGCATGCTTTGGCAATGAGGCCCCTCGGGAGGCCCAGGGTATGAACAGCTGCAAAGAGGGGGGTGGGACGCGGAGCTCAGCACCTTTGGAGGTGGGGGGACAGTGGAGTGGTGGCAGAGAAGAAAGAAGTCTCAGAGCTCCCAAGGAAATCGGAAGAAAGAAACCAGGACAGAGATGGCCAGGATACAGGCAGATGAGAAAACAAACAAGAGGACCAGAATAGAGCCGAGAAACAAACAGGTAGGAAAGAAGAGGTGAAAACAGAAAGAGGCAAACAGGCAAAACAGGATGTGGGCAACCCAACAAAACAGGAAGGAAAGGCGAGAGCAACAGGAGAGAGGAGGCAGGAGCTAAAGGAACGGAGAGACGAGCAGGATGAATCGGGGTGGAAATGAGAAAGGTAGGAGAGAGGGAGCCAGGAAGAGCAAATGAGGGCGTGGGAAAGAAACCTCTGCGGACAAGAGGGAATTGAGAGCTCCCGTCGCCGTCGCCGGAGCCTCAGACCCTAACGAAAACCAGGCGGGCCGAGTACACCAGGTCAGCCAAGTAAGCCAGCAGGTTGATGGCCGTCAAGATGGCCACGGCCAGTCGGCAGTCCCAGGCGCACACGTAGTAGGTGTGACGGGCGCTGCAGCTCGCGTCCCATGACCGACGGGGCTGGCCGCCGTGCTTCTCGCTGAACTGGTAGAGCGGCCAGAGAACAATAGCAGTGGCGTACAGAAGGACAGAGAGCAGGGCCAGGCCCGACAGGAAACTGGGGAAGGAGATGGGCAGCATGTTGGTGCATTCGCCCAGGTTCAGCAGGATGGCCACGGCCGCCAGGATGAAGCAGATGGAGTACACGGCCACACACCACTCCAGGGCCGGCTGGTGCTGGTACAGGGAGGGGCTGCTGATGAAGGCGAAGATGATGCAGGCCACGAAGGTCTCCAGCACCTTGAGCAGCCCGGGCACGGTGGCCATGTAGCCGGTGATCTCCCCGGGGCGGGCCCGGGTCCAGGCCACTTCGGTGGCATAAGCCACGCAAGCGATGCAAGAGAAGGCGGTGGCGGCGATGGCGTGGTCCCGGGAGCGGCCGTGAGGCAGGAACTGGACGTAGGTGGTGGGGTAGATGATGGAGGCCGACAGGCAGAAGAGGGCAGCGTAGCACGCATAGGTGATGGGGAAGTTTCTCCAGGACAGGGGGAAGCGGGACTGGAGCCCGCATAACTCGACCACGAGGATGATGAGGGTCACAGAGAAGCAGAAGCACCAAGTGAACATGGACCAGTTACCCATGATCCCGGTCCAAGCACCCACACTGGCCACCAGGGAGAAGGCCACACAGGTGCAGAGCAGCTGCAGCAGGCGGAGGAGGCCCAGGGGCTGGGTCAGCGCCCGAGGGGACCCCACGATGGCTGGGGAGCCCAGGCCTGAGGATGACGACATGGTGGTCGTGACGGTCGTGCGGGTCACCGTCACCGGCATGGCTGGGAAGAAGGGAAAGGAAGTGTCCGCCAACGGTTCCGCATGTGGGAGTCCAGGCCCTCAGCCCTTCCTCCCCCGGGAACAAAGTGACCTGGACTCTAGCTGGGGGTGGAAACCCAGGGTGCAGGCTTTTCAGTTTTCAAAGTGGGACAGTTGCAGGCCTATGGGGATGAGTTGTTTACCGAGGTCCTAGCCCCCTCCTCCCTCTGGACTCGGGTTTTCTACCTCTCGTGTCAGAACCCAAGAGTCTAGGCCGTCTTTCTCCTTTCCTCTCTCTGCAACCCAACAACTACAAAACCATCTATCTTTCTTCCCACCCGGGGCACTCAAAGCTGCCCTCATTCCCCTAGGGACTCAGCTACCCAGCCACTCAGGACTCTGCTCTAAAACCTCCCAGACCATGGTCAGAATGAGAGGCCCCGCTTCGTGAGCTCTACCTGCTCCCTCTGGCTACCAGGGGCTCTGCACCCCTGGCTCCTGCATCCACCTGCATTTCCAGCCTCCAGACATTCAAGAGTCCAACCTCCAAGTGGGAACGTTCTCAGGGACCCACATGTGATCAGAGCTTCCAACCTCCCAGCCTATCTCTGGAACTGGGTCTGAACTCTCGGGAACACGCCCTCTCATGCCCACCCCCCACCTCAGAGATCAAGGGTCTGTGCCCTCCATCTGAATCCCACCTGGGATTTGGTTCTGGACTACTGCCCCCAAGGACACTGAGCTTCCTCCTGCCTATGCCCCTCCCCCACATGGAGCCCAACCTCCAAGTTCCCCAGCTTCCAAAAAACTCAGCGCTCCAGATTCTTGACTGTCCAGTGCCCCAGCCCCTTCCACTTAAATCTCCAGGCCTCTCACGTCAGATTACATAGCTTCAGACCTCAGGACTCTGGGTCCTCAGCCTTGAGTTCACCAGACACCTGTATTCCGGGAAATCAGCTTCTTTCTTCTGTCCCTCCAGAACCTACAACTTCTACCTCCTTGTCCTAAAGACCCTCAGGGATAGAGGGCCCAGCCTCTTGGGGACCAGGTGTCCAAATCCTCCCTCAGGCCCTAGGACATCTAATCTCTCAGCTGCCACCCCTAAAAGGCTCAGAAGGCCTTTCTTAGCGGCAGGGAAATAAAACTTCCTCCTTCCAGGATCAGGCACAGGAGGGCCTAGAGGACAGCAGAACAGGCTCTAACCTTGCCCAGCTGTCCCTGCAAGAGGCCCTGAGGACCCAGGAGCCCAGTTCCTCGACACACTTCTTTCCCAGGTACACAGGTCCAGGTCCCCAGATGTTCGTCCCTCTGACACAAAAGTCTAGGTGGGAAGCTCCCTCCTCCCTCAGACCCAGGAGTCCGGGCCCCCAGCCCCTCTTCCCTCTGACACGGAGTTCAGGCTCACTCACCTGCGGTCTTTGCCGAGAACCCCGACCGAGAAAGATCCGGCTCTGGAAGTGGATTAAGTCCGACACCTGGAAAAGGCTAGTCAGAACACAGGAGGGAGGGAGAGAGAGTCAGCGTCCAACTCGGCCCCGGCTCCGTCCTACGGGGACCCAGGCCACCAGCCCGCCCAACGCGGGGACTCGCCCAGAACTCGCGACCAGACTCTGCAGCCCGGGCGCCCTCCCAGCGGGGGCGGGGATTTGGCCGCGAGCCTGAGAGGTCCCGGAGGTGACCCCAGGGAAGCCCAGCCCCTTCTTCCTCCCCAGTCCCCAAACGGCGGGGGCAGGAACCCGGTAAAAGTGCACGCCCTGCGGGCCGGCGTGGGTGTGAGTGATCTTAACCCTGCCCAAGCCCAAGAAAGCCGCGGGGCCGGCGGGCGGGAGGGCCCTGGGCGGTGGCTGCGGGGGCGGACGGCCAGGCCGGGCGCAGCGTCTCCGGGCCTTATAAGGGCTTCAAGTCATCCCAGCCATCAGGAATGTGGCGGGACCAGGGCGGGGGGGGGGGGGGGGGGGGGCGGGGGGCCCCCCCCCCCGCGGGGGTCCGGGGGGGCCCGCCCCCCTCGGGGGGTTCGGGGGGGGGGGGGGGGGGGGGGGGGGGGGGGCGGGGCTGGGGCCTCCGCCCCGCGCGGGCCTCCGGGAGGGCCCGCCCCACTCGTGGATTTCGGGGGAGGAGGGTCCACCTAGGACGAGAGGCCTGAAGCCTGGATTTCAGGGTCCTTCTGGGTCCCTAGAGCAGGGGCTGGGAGCCTGGACCCCAAGAGGGTCTCTGGGAGACGAGTGGCTAGGAAGCCGGACCCCTGGGTTTGCGCAGCGGAACACCCCCACCCCCTCGAAGCAGGAAACTGCGATGTTGGAATCCAGTCCAGAGATTAGTAGCCACACCTCCCGCCACCCCTCGGAAGTCAGGTCCCTGGGCGAAGGCTGGGCCTCCCGGGCCACCTGGGAGGTGCTACGCGGGACTCGGCCACCTCCTCCCCCCACACGCCCTTTGAAAACCCGTTAGGAGGAAGTCGGGACCGGCCTACACTCTGGCGTTCTAGAAAGCGGGTACTGCTGGGTCCCAAGCAGGGAAGGAGGAAGAGCGCGAGCCACAACTCCAGAAGTGCCTCAAGGAAGGAGGTGGGTAGCTCAGGGACCACCCGGAGGGGAGGGGTCCATCTCCTTCCGCCCGGCTTCCGGCCGCCCCCTGAGATCAGAACTCAGGAATGCACAGCCAAAGACAGCCGGAGAGGGGACACACCGCTCCGGCTTCTCCGCGCTGCTTAAGGGCTCCCCCGGCCACGCCCATCCCCTCTCGCCACCTCCACGCCAAACACCACACCCCATCACTCAGGCTGAGAATCGCGTCCCTAAACCCCAGCCTCCACTCTCAGCAACCCAAGGTCGCTGGCCTCAGCCTTGGCTTCTCTCCGCCCAGGACACCAGCCTCCCAGTCCTCGCTTTTTGGCCTCTGGGGCCCAAAGTTCGAATTCTGTCCCCGGAATGAAGGGGTGGGGAGCGGGGAAGGCCACTCTCTTTCCCAAACCCAAACTCCCAACTCCAAGCTCCTCCCCTCCTGAAGACCTTCTTCTACTAGGTATCAGCCCCTTTCAACCAGAGCACAGAGGGATTCCCATCCCTCTCAAACCCAGGAGCCCAGACACCCAGGTCCCTCCTCCCTCAGACCCAGGAGTCCAGGCCCCCAGCCCCTCCTCCCTCAGACCCAGGACTCAGAGCCCCAGCCCCTCCTCCCTCAGACCCGGGAGTCCAGACTCCCAGCCCCTCCTCCCTCTGACGCGCAGGATTCAGGACCCCCGTTCCCCTCCTCTTTCAGATGGATGACCTGTATGAGTGCAGGTCTCAAGCCCTGTCCTCTCCAGAACCCGACTCCTGCTCCATGCCCTAGTCTTTCTAGAGAGTCAGACACTTCCGACCCCAGCCCTTCCCACCCTGTGCACCCAGGAATCCTGACCGCGGCTTCCACGCCGGGGATTCCGCAGCCTCACCTCTCCCGCAGGCGGCTGCTGCCGAGCAGAGGCGGCAGCTGCAGACTGTAAGGGTTTGCTTACTGGGTGGGGTCAGCGGGCTGGGGCGGGGCCGGGGGCGGGGCCGGGGGCGGGGCCGGGGACCCGGCGGGAGCGCGGGTTTCGGGCTGAGATAGGGACTCCCCGAGCCGGGGTATCCCAGCCCCACCCCCGAGGCGGGGCCAAGAAAAGACCACGCCCCTCCCCGGATACAACGGACCGAGCCTCCCCAGCCAAGCCAGTGGTGGGGGTGGAGGGCTGAGGTCACTGTTGCCGTGGTGACAAAACAGGAAGACACAACAGCTGGCGGTGTGGAGGCTCCTGGGGGCTGCCCTCCCCGACTCGGCCCTCGCGCAGTCTCCAGGCGCGGCCCGAGAAGGCCGTTGCCATGGCAACCCCTCTGTTTAGCGTCTGTTTAGGACGGAGCCCCCCGCCCAGGTCCCCCACCCCAGTCTCACCTCACTCAATCCTCCCTCTCCCTTCCGGCCCCCTCCCCTCCCCGTCTGCTCCAGCCCCGCTCTTCCAGGACGCATGAAATCTTGGACATCTGGGTGGCAGCCGGTTGGGAGACCAGGCCTCTCAGTTTAATGGGGTCTGTGGGCTAGGGTCTCTGAAAGGCGAAATAGTTGAGGCTGCTGATCTCTAGGCTTTAAGGGGTTTCTGCGCTGAGGTCCCCGACTCCTGGGTCCCCACATCTTCATTTATACTGGGACTCGCGGTGTTAGGGATTGGTGGGCGGGACTCCTGGGTCCCAGATGTCACAGTCGATGGGGGCAGGGGAAGGGCTGTTGATCGCAAAACGCCTGGATCTAGGGCGGTGGGAGTCGGAGGCACGGACTCCCAGGTTCCAAATGACGCCTAGGCTGGAGGCCCAGATTCTTGGCGCAAAAAGCCATCAAAGCTCAGACTCCTGGGTTTTCATCCGCTCAGATGTGGGCGCAAGCCGAGCCTCCTAGGTCTGGAACGGAGAGATATTTTGGCCTGCATTCCTGGTTCCCGGATTGAGGGAGGGGCTCAGGAGCTCGATGAGGACCGGGCTGGGAGGCAGGGGGCTTCAGATTCCTGGTTTCTGCAAAAAGGGAGGGGCCCGAGTCGCCGGTCTGCCCGAGGCCCACAACAGGGAGGGGCTGCGGGGTCCTTTCTTAGGGCGACTCGGGGGCCCTGAAACTGAGGGACGGAGTCCAGAAGCAAGCTGAAGCTGAAGGTCGGGATGCCTGCCCGGGGTAGGGGCGGGGACCGGGACGCCTGGGTCCCTCCCCGCTGGCCCTGCTCACTCACCGCGCTCTGCAGTCGTCCCCGGTGCGGCCTTGCTGGCGGCTGCCTCTGGGCGGGGCCTGGTGGCGGCTGCGGACGCTCCGCGACGCTGAGCTAACGGGGCGCTGCTGGGTGCCTTCCAGGAGGACAACTAAGGAGGCTTTGAGACCCAGCCCTAGGGTGGAAGGCGCGCGAGTCGCGACGGGGTGGGGTGGTGGGAAGGGGTCCGGGAGCCTGTCTAGCAGGCTGCGTGCCCTACGGAGGTGGGAGGGGCTGGGGGGCCTAGAATCGGTGAGCTCGGCAGTATGGGGGGGGCATGGGGGGGAGGGATGAGGAGCGTGCCTGCCCACTTTTGTGCCCCCGCAAAGGGGATAGGCACAGACCCTCTCTGTCATTTCTGTGCTCTGCATAGGGGAGGGGGTCTCCATGAGCCAGGCATCCCGGCCCTGCCTAAGGAGTCAGGACACCGTGCGAGTTGGAGGTTCTCCGGCGTGGTCCCCGGGTTCCACTCAGACACCTCCTTGGCCCCCAGTGCAGAGGCATCTCTCTCCCGCTTCCTGCCCCAGTCAGTCACCCTCTTTGACCCCCATAGCGGCACTCAGATACCCCAAATAGTCCAGGGGTAGCCTCCACCCACACAATTTACTATGTTGTGCTCTCTGGTGGAAATGTTTTTCTTTAGGCACGAAAAGTCCAAAACAGCAGAGTTCAGGGTAGCAGGAAGAGGAAGCAAATATTGAAAGAATGAGTCACTGGGTGTGATCTTGAGAAGTGATACCTTAGGGTTCCTGGGTATGTAATCTGGCACCATGCATGTGCCCCTGGTTCGGAGTGTTTGCCCATCCTGTAGGACGGCCCCCAACACCAAGGATGTTGTCTCCAACCTGGCACTGTAATGCACTCTCAAACAGGCTATACCTCTGTTTTATGAAGCTCACTGCTTTGGGGGGATGGGGTACATGGGCCTGCCCACCCACTTCCTAATAAATGGAATTCCTTGATCAGAAGCAATATTGTGTGGGTCAACATGATGGTGAATAGGGCCATTCAGTGGGTACACAGATGCTGCTGTTGGTGGGAGTGGGTAAGGAAAGGAAAGCAAATAAAACCCAGATTTAATTATTCCAGGGAGGAAAAAGTCATTGCTCAATTCATGATGGTGGGAGCCCAACATAATTCTCAGGTGACCAGGTGTTTGGCTGGTGTCCCTAGGAAACCTACCACGCTAGGGGCTCAGCGCTGCTCAAGGAAGCACTTTACTTAGTATTACTGATTTATTACAAAGGATGCAACTCCAGAACAGCCAAATAGAAGAGACACATAGGGCAAAGTATGGAAGGAGAGATGGAGAGCGTCCATGTGGAAATACCACCTCCCAGCACCCTGATGCATTTACCAACCTGTTTAGGAATTTTATGGAAGTTCCATTACATGGGATGGTTGATTAAATCATGGGCTATCCATGATCAAGCTCAATCTCCTCCAGGGAGGTCAGGGCTTAGGGCTGAAAATTCCAACCTTCCAATCACAGGATTGGTTTCTCTGGCAGTCAGCCCCCATCCTGAGCCACCTAGGGGCTCCCCGTGACTCATCTCATTAGCATAAACTCAGGTAGGATTGAAAGGGGCTTATATTGAATAAAAGATTCTCCTCTCACCCCAACCACTCAGGAATTACAAGGGTTGGGAATGCCTGGGTGGCTCAGTCGGTTGAGCGTCTGCCTTCAGCTCAGGTCATGATCCCAGGGGCCTGGGATCGAGTCCCACATCGGGCTCCCTGCTCAGCGGGGAGTCTGCTTCTCCCTCTGCTGCTCCCCGTGCTTGTGCTCTCTGTTCCTCTCTCTATCTGACAAATAAATAAATAAAATATTTTTTAAAAAAGGAATTACAAGGGTTTTAGGGAGCTCTGTTCCATCAATATCACATGGATCTTTCCATACATACTCCAGGTCCATCTGAAACTTGCATTCATTCATCAACAAATATTTATGAGTGAGCACAAAGCAGGCTAAGGAATACCTCCTCTCATGGAGATTTTATCTCATTTGTTAGTGGCAAAGGGCTTGAGATGCAGTAACTTCATCTGAATGGGATATTCCCACTGTCATCAGACTACCTGATTCTCAGGTAACTTCCTTGAGGCGACAGGCTCCCGATTTTCATGGTGTTTATCTCCCATGCTCTGGCATGTGTGTGTCTTAATAAGACATACAGTATATCTATCTGCTCCGTCCTGCTTTTCAGGTCTTATCTTTTCAGGTGTTATCAGCATTAGATCATATATGTGGTTCAAGTATCTTAAAAAAATAGAGAATTAGTGTAACCCCAGGGGAAGGTAAGACAATATTGCTGTTTACCTGTGTTACTGTTCTCGGGCTGCAGTAACAATCGTCACAATCCCGGTGATTCAGAACACAGAAATTTATTCTCTCGCCACCCTGGAGGCCAGAAATCTGAAATCGAATTATCAGCAGGGCCTCACTTACTCTGAAGGCTCTAAGGAAGAATGGGTTCCTTGCTTCTTCCAGCTTCTTGTAACTGTGGGTTCCTTGTCTTGTGGCCTCATCACTCAGGTGTCTACCCCCTGTTGTTATGCACCTTCTCTTCTCCTCTTCAGTCTGTCTCAAATATTCCCATCCACCCCTTATTAGGATATTAGGACATTTACCATAACCCAGGATGATCTCCTCTCCGCAAGATCCCTAAGTTCATCATCACATCAGCAAAGACCCTTTTCCTAAATAAGACAGCATTTATAGGTTCCAGAGATTTGGATGTGGACATATCTCTGGGGCTACTATTTAGCTACTACACCATCCCTAATGAAAGCAAACTGCATCTAGTTCCTCTGTCTGTTGTGATAGAGATAAATGGATTGGCCATTCTAGATGCCACGGGCTGGGTTGATTTCATCCATCAGGGAGTTCGCACCTGGAATAGCAGCTGCAATTGGAGTTACCCTGCTGGTGTCCCGTATACCCAGCTGTGAACCTTGTGGAAGTGGGGAAGAACGAGGGGCATTAGGGTCCTGTGTGTCCAGATCTCAGTTTTCCCCAGAGAGGTTGGGTTTCTTGAGATGATGGAAACCCATGGCTCCGGCACCATACAGGCGGGAGACTCCTAGATGCTGGCTCTCAGTCACCACTACCCTGCTCCAGCTCCTCCCTGCTCAAGGCCTCAGAAACCCTTGCTTTAAGTCCTTTGGAAGTATTCCACAATCAGCAAATCAAATTCCCCTATCAAAGCAACTTCAGCCTCTTCTTCTCCTTCTTCTTCTCCTCCTCCTCCTCCTCCTCCTCCTTCTCCTCCTCCTCCTCCTTCTTCTTCTTCTCCTCCTCATTCTCTCTTTTTTTTTTAAGTGGGCTCTACACTCAACGTTAGAGTTGATGCTAAGAGAGAGTTTATGCTAATGGGCTTGAACTCACAACCTTGAGATCGAGAATCACAGGCTGTACCCACTGAGGCAGTCAGGCACCCCAAAGCAACTTCTTTAAGTGTTCTTCTCTTGCCTTCAATGAAACAAATACACCCCTGGAGCACCTGAGTGGCTCAGTTGGTTAAGCATCTGCCTTCAGCTCAGGTCATGATCCCGGGGTCCCAGGATGGAGCCCCACATAGGGCTCCCTGCTCAGTGGGGAGTCTGCTTCTCCCTCTCCCTCTGCCCTTCTTCCTGCCCCCCATGCTCTCTCTCTCTCTCAAATAAATAAATAAAATAAGTAAAATCTTAAAAAAAAGAGAGAGAGAAACAAAGTACGCCTGCCCCCCAGCCTGTTCTCTGGCCATACCACCTTTTTGTCACATCTACTGACCTCCCGGTCACTTGCCCTCCTTTTCCACATGGTTTTCTGACATTCTCTAAAGAGCTTCCCATGAGCAGGTCATAGGTGGGCTGGGGGACATTGATTTCCTCAGCCCTCAGAGTGGCCTGATTGCCTCTGTCTATGGCAGGCTTATCTGTTTACCTCAATGAGCTGTAAAAATATCATCGTGTTTCTATTTTCCACATGATGGGAAGGCCTTTGGGAGGCACCTAGAGGAGATGCAGCGTTGATGGTGCTCTCCACTCCATCATCTGCTCAGTTTTCCACGCCCCTCTGACCTCAACCATTCCTCCTTCTGCCTTGCTTTCTCAGGAGCCCCCACCATGACCTTTTCTTTTTTTTTTTTTCCACCATGACCTTTTCTTAACTTGATATGAACCCGCATCTGCCCACCCTCTCTTTCCTTTGGGTATGATTCCAGGGTCCATCATTTCAATAATACTCTTGTCATGTTAGGCATCTAACACTCCTTTGCCCTTCTGTCTTTGTTTTGTTTTGTTAAGATTTATTTATTTATTTATTTATTTTAGAAAGGCAGGGAGGGGCAGAGGGAGAGGGAGAGAATCTCAAGGAGACTCCCCGCTGAGTTCAGAGCCCCACATGGGGCTCAATCTCAAGACCCTGAGATCATGACCTGAGCTGAAATCAAGAGTTGGACGCTTAACCAACTGAGCCACCCAGGCGCCCCTGCCCTTCTGTATTTGTAAGGCCCCAGTCTTGGAGAAGAACTAGCCCATCGATCAGGTTTCGTTTTGTTTTTCCAAGCTTATCCCTAAGCAACTGAGCGTTACTGAAGAAAGTCACCTTACAGTGCCGAATGTTTCCACCGTGAATATGTGGTGGCCGAACCCTCCATGAGCTCTCAACATTGCCCACAGTCCCACTGCTATCACCTGGTCAACTCATCCTCGTTTCCATGGTGACCAGTGCACTATTTTTATCCTCTTCAATCTCGGACACACTTTCTGCCTCCAGCCCTCCCCCCTCCCATTCTCAGCCTATGCCCTGCCTCCTTTATTTGAGAGATGATAGAAAACATCATCTGGGAAGTCCCCCAGTCTCCTAAAACCACAGACCTGACTCTATTTCCAGGACTACCTTCCTCTAACAAGTACAGAGTTGTTCTTTTTACCTCATGCCAATCCTTCTTAGCTTCGTGATTTTTATTTTTATTTATTTTTTTTTAAAGATTTTATTTATTTGACAGAGAGAGACACAGTGAGAGGGGGAACACTAGCAGGGGGAGTGGGAGAGGGAGAAGCAGGCTCCCCGCGGAGCAGGGAGCCCGATGCGGGGCTCGATCCCAGGACCCCGAGATCATGACCTGAGCCGAAGGCAGACGCTTAACGACTGAGCCACCCAGGCGCCCCGCTTCGTGATTTTTAAATACATCCTTCTCCTCATACCCTTGCTATTGCTATTACTATCCATCTTCTTTTTGGATAGTCAGTATCTCCCACTCAAAGAATCTTTCACTGACTTTTCAAAAAATGATAGTTATATTTAATTGTGGTAAAAGTGCACGTAACATAAAATTTACCTTTTAGATCATCTTTAAGTGTACAGTTCAGTGGCATTGGGTATAACCACGCTGTGACCATGTGAAGACGCAGAAAAGATGGCAGTCTACAAGCCAAGGAGAGGAACTTCAGAAAAAAAACAATCGCACATTGATCTGGGGTTTCTAACTTGCACAACTGTGAGGAAATGAACTTCTGTTTATTTCTGTAAATTCTGTAAATTTCTATATCACCCAGTCCATGGTACTTTCTTATGGACCCTCTCCCCCCCGCCCCAGCAAACTAATATGGATAACTGATGCTGTTGGTATCTCCTTCCAACCTGAAACACTGTCCTCTAGGATTACGTGGCACATCATTCTCCTGGTTTTCCTTTTGCCTCTTTGGGCTCCTTCTCTGACTCCTTTGTAAGCTCATGCTCCTTTGATACTAGAGTTCCTCAGAACTCTTCCTGAGCCCCTGCTCTTCTCATGACCCACTCTTGCTAGGGGATCCCATACACACCAGACTTCGGGTGGAACCAATGGGTAAACAACCCATGTACTAGTGAAGATCCTAGCTGAGCAAAGGCAAGATATCAGTGGCTGAAACAAGGGCTGGCCAATAAAAACAATAATGTGAGCCATGTGTGCAATTTTAAATTTTCTAGTAGCCACATTAAAATGAAATAGAAGGAGGGGCGCCTGGGTGGCTCAGTTGGTTAAGCGACTGTCTGGCTCAGGTCATGATCCTGGAGTCCCTGGATCGAGTCCCGCATCGGGCTCCCTGCTCGGCAGGGAGCCTGCTTCTGCCTCTGACCCTCCCCCCTCTCATGTGCTCTCTCTCTCTCATTCTCTCTGTCTCAAATAAATAAAAATTTTAAAAAAATCTTTAAAAAAATGAAATAGAAGGAAAGGGTTAATCTTAACAACATATTTAATCCAATACATCAAAAATTTCAACATATGACACTAGCCACGTTTCCAATGTTCAACAGGCCCATGTGGCCAATGGCTGCCGTATTAGACAATACAGACCTACGCAAGATAATGATATATTTCTCTCTCTTCTAGCAGTCCAAGAGTTAGCAATCCAGGGTTGATATGATACCTCCACCGTCTCGAGGAACCATTCTCTCTTGTTGCTTCAACAAGGGCTTCTGTCTGGGATCCAGCATGTGATCCAGATCATACCCCTATGTTGGCATTGCCTCCAGCAGGAAGAGGGGAACAGGGAGAGGTTGGCATTCTTCCTTCTTTTCGAGGGTGTAATCCTGAAATTGCATTGTCCAGAACTTAGCTGCATGACCACGCGGAGCTATAAGGGAGACTGGGGGAATCTAGTCTTCAGCTGGGGAGACATATGTCCAGATAAACCTTCTATTACAGAGGAGAGAAATTGGGGAAAACTACTGATAGGAATAGACTACAACTCATAGAAATAGACTGCAACCCAGATCTGTGCGCTCCAGATGTGTGTTTCCAGGTGCCCCCGTGCCTCCCCGCGGATGACACAGAAGTCCAAACTCAACACATCTACAATGAACAGAAGACCTTTCCTCCAAAAAGGAGGAACACACAGCACACACCACCAGTGAGTATCGCCAGCCCTCATCCAGTTGCAGAAGCCAGAATGCTAAGTCATCACGGATCATCTCAGCCCCTACATCCAGGACACCCCCAAGTCCTGTCATGTTTGCTTCCTGTATTTCCTCTCAGATTCACCAACTTCTGTACATCTCTGTACTAGTCACATATTGCTGGATAATAAATTTCTCCAGAACTCAGTGTGGTTTTGTAATACTTTTTTTTTTTTTGAGAGAGAGAGAGAGAGAGCGGGGGAGGAGCAGAGGGAGAGGAGAGAGAGAGAATCTTTTTTTTTTTTAAAGATTTTATTTATTTGCGAGAGGGAGAATGAGAGACAGAGAGCATGAGAGGGGGGGAGGGTCAGAGGGAGAAGCAGACTCCCTGCCGAGCAGGGAGCCCGATGTGGAACTCGATCCCGGGACTCCAGGATCATGACCTGAGCCGAAGGCAGTCGCTCAACCAACTGAGCCACCCAGGCGCCCGAGAGAGAGAATCTTAAACAGACTCCATGTCCAGCATGGAGCCCGACTTGGAGCTCCATCCCAGGACCCTGAGATCATGACCTAAACCGAAACCAAGATTGAGGCGCTTTACCGACTCAGGCACCCGGGCACCTCAAAACTCAAGTGTTTTAAAGGAAGGAAATTCAGACACCCGCTACAACACAGATGAGCCTGGAGGACATTATGCTACATGAAATAAGCCGGACACAAAAGGGCAAATACTGTGTGATTCCACTTACATGAGACATCTCTAGTAGACAGAGGTATGGATACAGAAAGTGGAATAGTAATTACCAGGGGCTAGAGGCAGGGAGGAATGAGAGTGTTTAAGGGATACAGAGTTTTAGTGTGGGATGTTAAAAAGTTCTGGAAATGTGCAGTGGTGAAGGTTACACAACCATGAGAATGCAGCGGGTCCCGGCTGGCTCAGTGGGAAGAGTGTGCAACTCTTGATCTCAGGGTCATAAGTTTGAGCCCCACAGTGGGTGTAGAAATTACTTAAATAAACCAAAAAAAAAAGACTTACTTTTGAAGCCAAATACTTGAGTGAGTGTTGTGTTGGCACAAAGCTACATGAATAACACAATGGAACAGACTGGAGCTGTCAGAATAGAACAGGAGAAAGTGGAAAAAAGGAAGCACTCTGAACCCCCCCCCTTTTTTAAGGAATGTTTGAGTATTGCAGTGTGATTTGTAAGAAATCTATATTTAGTCCCTCCGATGACCAAATAGATATTTCTCCTATCATCCACAGTTCTGGATCACAACTCCTGAAAGCCTTGGGATTTCCTGTGATAAGAATGATAAATTATCTTTTGTTAATTAAAAGGAGATTTTGGGACCCCACCCAAGGGCGGGGGCTGGTGGCCAGGAGGACCAACCACGTGACTAGAGGGTTGGAATTTTCACTCCCCCTGACCTCTGGGGAGGGGAGAGGTTGCAGGTGGAATCAGCCAGTGGCCAATGAATCAGTCAATCATGCCTATGTAATGAAGCCTCCAAGAGCCCCGAAAGGACTGGGTGGATTCAGAGAGAGCTTCTGGGTTGGGGAGCGTGGGGGGACCTGGGAGAGTGGTGATCCAGAGAGCAGCACGGAAGCCCCACGCCCTTTCCCCACACCTGGCCCCATACATCTCTTCCATCTAGCTATTGATAAATATCCTTTAAAATATCCTTTGAACCTAAGTGTTCCCTGAGTTCTGGGAGCTGCTCTAGCAATTTAAAAGAACCTAAGGGGGGTGTCTGGGTGGCTCAGTTGGTTAAGCATCTGCTTTTGGCTCAGGTCATGATCCCAGGGTCCTGGGATCCAGCCCCGCATCAGGCTCATTGCTCAGCGGGGAGTCTGCTTCGCCCTCTGCCTGCCGCTCTGCCTACTTGTGCTCTCTCTGTGTGTCAAATAAATAAATAAAATCTTGTAAAAAATTAAAAGAATTGGGGCGCCTGGGTGGCTCAGTCGTTAAGCGTCTGCCTTCAGCTCAGGTCATGATCCCAGGGTCCTGGGATCGAGCGCCGCATTGGGCTCTCTGCTCGGCGGGAAGCCTGCTTCTCCCTCTCCCACTCCCCTTGCTTGTGTTCCCTCTTTCGCTGTGTTTCTCTCTGTCAAATAAATAAAAAAATCTTTAAAAAAAAATTAAAAGAACCTAAGGAGGAGGTTGTTGGAACCTCCAATCCATAGCCATTGGTCAGAAGCACAGACAATGGGTTGGGGTGTTGCGGCGGGCATCTGTTGTGGGGGTGGGGGCAGTCTCTGTAGAACTGAGCCTTTAACTTGGGGGATCTGGTGCTATCTCTGGGTAGATAATGTCAGAATTGATTTGAATTCTTGGACACTAGCTGGTGTCCAAGAACTTGTTGTGGGGTGGGGGAACCCCTCCCATGTTGGAATAGGTCCGGGAACCCTAAAAGAGTTGGTGTCAATAGAAGTATGGTAAATAGAATTATCCAAATTTTACTAGAATGGGTTTTTCCAAGGTCCACACTTGCTGGACTGGACTGGCCTACAGCAATCCTCAAGAGTGAATCAGTCCTTAATGTTCTCACGATGACCGGGAAACCCACCCCCTCAGAAGTACCTCTCCAGAGTTCTCAGTATCTCTAGTTCTTAGACCATCTAGCACCAAAGCCTACGAATGAATTTCTGCTTTCTTCCAGAGCAGCACCATCCAATAGAAATATAATGCGAGCCACAAATGTAATTTAAACATTTCTAGTAGCTACATTTTAAAACGTAAAAAGAGACAGGTAAGTTAACTTTAATAACATATTATATATAACCCAAATTATTGATGAGATGTTTTATATCTTTTTTTTTTTTTTTTTTTAGTAATCTCTATACCCAATATGGGGCTCAAACTCACAACCCTGAGATCAAGAGTCCCGCATTTTACCGACTGAGCCAGCTGGGTGCTCCTACATCATTTTTTTTTTTTTTGAAGATTTCTCCGTAAGATCTAGCTGTTGGCCATGGTGATGATGCTGGCCTGTACTCTCTTCAAAATTCAGGGACTATTTTGCATTTTTTTTTAAAGATTTTTTATTTATTTGAGAGAGAGAGCACGAGCCAGGGGGAGGAGCAAAGGGAGAGGGAGAAGCAAACTCCCTGCTGAGCAAGGAGCCTGATGCAGGCAGATTCCAGGAACCTGGGATCATAATCTGAGCCGAAGGCAGATGCTTAACTAACTGAGCCACCCAGACGCCCCACTATTTTGCATTTAGAGCACATCTCAATCTGGATGCTAAGTTTTCAAGGGAAAACGCTTCATCTGTAGGTAGAATTCATAAAATAGCTGAAAAAGTAAATCCCTACGCCCAAGTTGTCCAAACATACTTGGAAGTTATCTAACCGTATCAAGTATCAGCTTTTATTTTATTTTTTATTTCTTAAATTTTTAAAATTTATTTACTCGACAGAGAGAGACACAGCGAAAGAGGGAATACAAGCAGGGGGAGTGGGAGAGGGAGAAGCAGGCTTCCCGCGGAGCAGGGAGCCCGATGTGGGGCTCGATCCCAGGACCCTGGGATCCTGACCTGAGCTGAAGGCAGACGCTTAACGACTCAGCCACCCAGGTGCCCCAAGTATCAGCTTTTAGATTAAACATCAGTAAAATGTTAAACCCAGTTCTTTAGTCCCACTGGCCAAAGCTCAAGACACTCATCATGGCTATCGTATTGGATAGCTCATCCTTAAAGCGTTACTTCCTCACGCTCAGAGTGGAACTCTGTGTTTTTGAAGTGTGCCAGCCTAAACCAGCAAACAGATTCCAGCAGTACTTTTAAAAAATAACAATATAATTGTGGGGCGCCTGGGTGGCTCAGTCGTTAAGCGTCTGCCTTCAGCTCAGGTCATGATCCTAGGGTCCTGGGATCGAGTCCGGCATCGGGCTCCCTGCTCTGCAGGAAGCCTGCTTCTCCCTCTCCCACTCCTCCTGCTTGTGTTCCCTCTCTCGCTGTGTCTCTGTCAAATAAATAAATAAAATCTTTAAAATATATATAATTGTGACCAAGTGGAGTTTACTCTGGAAATGCAATAGAGAATGGCTCAACATGGAAATGGCTCATATTCAGAAACCATTAATGAGATGTTATCACATTCGCAGAGCCGGGTAGGAAGAAAAGCCTATGACGATCCCATCTATACGAAAAGAGTATTTGGCAAAATTGAATCTCTATTAGTGCTTAAAAAACAACAACACTGAATGAGTAGGAAGTTATAGTTGCCAAAGCTGTTAGACATCTGTGGTCCTCCAAGGTTGCTGTTCTGGGAGGGACTTCCCTGGTCTCTGGTATCAGGGCGCGCCTACGGCCCCTACTTCTCGGAATGCTCTTTGCAGGACGTCAGCATATATAAACGCTATAGAGAACACCAGGTATTGTGGGGGCTTCCCGGTATCTAGACCCCCCACCTTCTTACTTTGGGAGTAGTTCCTCGCTGTGGGTACTGTGGTGGGGGCTGGTGTCTGATTTTTTAGGAAGCCTAGGGGAGCCAGACCTGCCTTCCTCCTAACCCTTCGGACGTAGGGATAATTGAAAGCTTCCTCCTGGGCCTCTGATTAGGCAGGAAAGGACATGGGGACATTCAGAGTGCAGGCGGAAGGGAGAAGGCTTCATTCATTGGTCAAGCGAGGAGAGGAGGGGTTGTCCAGTGGAGACGGTGGGCGGTGGCCACCCCGTGGCAGCTTCCCAGCTGCCTGTGGTTTCACATGACTTTAGGGACACTCTGCTGGTCTATTCTTGGCTTCCCACCAAATTCCCAAGCTTGATTGTCTAGCCTTCCCATGCATAATGTGATTTACTCAGGGTCCCTCCCATAAATGCCTTCCCTGCTTCTTAAACCCAGAAGCAATGTCATTTGCAAACCAGGACCTCAGTAGGGAGGAGCCCTCGATGCCGATGCTACCCTGCAGGAGACCCTCAGGAATTACCCTTCGTGGGATCTGAAAGGAGATGTCATGGCCATGATACGATTTTCATTTTCCCCCATAATGCAGATTGGATTAACAGATGGTGACTTTCATCCTCCTTAAGTAAAACAGACTGGAGTCTTCTGTTTTGAAGATGTAGGCTGCATTTGTGGGGCGGAGGGGAGGAGGTGAGGAAGGAAATCTAGTTGATTTGTAAAACTCCCCTGCTAAATGTTCTTATCGGATGGGAAACAAATCAAGTCCCCAGCTATAGGGGACTGGATAAGCGAAGGGAGGTACCTCCAGATAATGCAACAATGTGCATATCTTAAAAAAAAAAAAAAAGGAATTGGAAGAGCTCTGTTTACCTAAGTGGAAAATTTTCCAGGGTATGGATTTAATGAAGAAGGCAAGATGCAGAACGGTGTAAGAGGATTTAACCTTTTGTGTGAGAATATTTAAAATTAGAATAGGTCTATTTGCTGATTTTTTTTTTAAGATTGTATTTATTTATTTGATTAAAGAGAGAGAGCGTGTGCGCACAAGCAGGGGGGAGGGGCAGAGGGAGAGGGAGAAGCAGGCTCCCCACTGAGCAGGGAGCCCGATGCGGGGCTCGGTCCCAGGACCTCAGGATCATGACCTGAGCCGAAGACAGACTTCACTGACTGAGCCACCCAGGTGCCCCTATTTGCTGATGTTTGTCCCTAAAAGCTGAAGCTTGCAAGGGTGGGCAGAAAATGCAATGTGGAGTAGAAGAGGGTGGAAATGGGACTTCTTCATGTGTATGGATACATTGCAAAATTTAAACATATTAACCGATTATTTCCAATTATATCTAAGTGTAGATTATATGACTCAATGCACGTGAAATGCTTAGAAGGATGACTCCATATCGGCAGACATTAATAATGGTATAATACCTAACATATCCTAATATTGTATAAAATACGCTGTGGAAAGTTCCAGGAAGATACAAAAGAAATCGGGTCTGACCAGAGGGACAGGATAACAGGGCAACTGGCAGGCGGGCACGGGCAAGAGACTTATTTTTCACTACCCACCCCTTTTCTGTATTTTCTGAATCCTCTGCCGGGGTAAATATATTACCAAGTCAAAAACGTGTAAGTACGCATGCATGCAATTTAACGGGCTATTTTTAATCTGCCAGGCAAGGAGCCTTATGATGATAAATGAATACAGATGCCTTTTCCTTATTGAGCTCCCTTTCTCCGATTAAAATAGTGGGGATCAAACACGCACAGTTGGAAGGCTTGGAGGCCCAGGCTGATTTATCCCGGTGTCCGTGATCTGCAGGCGTGAGATGCATCCCATACTTGCTGTGGGGTCCCAGGGCTCTGTGAGCCAGGCTGTGGCTCTCGAGGCTGGGGTCACCCCCACCATGATGACCACCTGGCCCCGTTAACTTCTGCATGCCTCTGGGGGACCTAGCGTGGGGCCCAGAGTCAATAAAAATTACCCATCTCGGGTCACCTAGGGCTGAACCTTGGCTTCCACCATTTGTGGTCTCTTTCTAAATCTGTAGTTAAAAGGCGCAGTTCAGGGAAAACTCACAAAAACAATTCCAGATGGCCCAGCCCTGCGGGCGCATCCATGATAGGCCGCCCTCTAGGGGACTGTGAGGGTGGAATGCATTCATCCTGGATTTGGAAGAGGTGCCTTTTCCTTCTTGCTCGTTCCAAGCGAAGGCAGCACCCGGAGGAGAACAGGGCACAGGAGAACAAGACACAAGATCCTCACTGCTCTGTGCACACGATCCTGGGATCGAGTCCCGTATCGGGCTCTTGTGAGAGACGGTGAAGATGCAAACAGACAGTTTGTGTCTGAGAAGTGACATAAAGTATGTGCAGAATATCGGGGGTCTGCTTTAGACAGAGTGGTCAGAGAAGGGCCTCGGGAGGGTGTGACACGTGAGCTCAGTGCTGGAGGATGAAGAGAAGCTGCCTCCCAAAGAGACAGAGGAAGGCGGCACATTCCAGAGCAGGTGCAGGTGCCCTGAGGGAGAGAGAAGAGCAGGAAGGTGACGTGGCTGAGTCCAGAGCCACAGAGGAGCTGGTGGGAGGGAGGCCTCTAATGTGCTTTTCTCACAAAGACAGATGCACAGGTGGATGAAACAGATACACACATAGAAAGTCACTTGGGGGCGCCTGGGTGGCTCGGTTGGTTAAGCATCTGCCTTCGGCTCAGGTCATGATCCCAGGGTCCCGGAATCAAGTCCTGCTCAGCGGGGAGCCTGCTTCTCCCTCTGTCTGCTGCTCTCCCTGCTTACGCTCGCTCTCTGACAAATGAATAAAATATTAAAAAAGAAAGAAAGAAAGTCACAAGACTTACGAACAAACATACACCACATTGCATTGGAGAAAGGAGGGGCTTTTTTTTTTTTTTGAGTCTTGCTGAGCCAATGCCCCTGAGGGAGTTCAGACCAAGTCTCCCCAAAAAGGTCCCACTTTGGCATGTGGACTATTTGGGGCTGAAGGCAATCGAGACCCTGCAGGCTCAAGAGAAACTTTTGCCCCTCCCTTCACTACCTAGAAGACTCTAAATTGGGGGTCTTCCCAGAATTAGAGCTATTACCAAAGATAAGTTTTATCTGAATGCCCATCTGCACGGCAGGGCAAACATCTAGTTACCAAACGTGTTCTTATTGCCCTGCTCCCCTTTGAGGCCCCAGCCCCCAGCCCACTCCTTAGCTCAGCATGGCACAGATACCTACCTCATCTTGCCTCTCTGTCTTGGAACCTCTCGTGTATGTGGGGATCCTGTATGTGTAAAATTAAACTTCATTTTCCCCTGTGACTCTGCCTTGTGTCAGTTTAATTCTTTGACCAGCCAGAAAAACCTTGGAAGGGTAGAGAATTTACCCCAAACAACCCCCACCCATACCATACCCTCGAATAAATTTCCAGATGGCTCTGAGCTAACCGTGAAATATAAAGCAGGGGCGCCTGGGTGTCTCAGTTGGTAGGCCTCTGCCTTTGACTCAGGTCATGATCCAGGGTCCTGGGATTGAGCCCCACATCCGGCTCCCTACTTGGTGGGAAGCCTGCTTCTCCCTCTCCCACTCCCCCTGCTTGTGTTCCTGCTCTCGCTATCACTCTCTCTGTCAAATAAATAAATAAAATCTTTAAAAAAAAAAGTTTAAGTTGAGCTATCTTAAAACAGAACTTTTATTGCTATAGATTAAATGTCTGTACTCCTCAACCTACCCCCCACCCCCGCCCATATACTGAAATCCCCAATGTGATGGTTTGGGGAGGTTTAGATCATGAGGGTGGAGCCCTCGTGAATGGGATTGATGCACTTATAAAAGAGACCCCAGAGATCCCCTTGCCCCTTCCTCCATGTGAGGACACAGGGAAAAGACAGACAGCCCTCTCCAAGCCAGGAGGCGAGCCTTCGCCAGATGCAAAATCGGCCAGCACCTTGATCTCGGGCTTCTCGCTTCCAAAAGTGTGACAAGTAAGTTTGGACTGTTTGTAAGCCACCCGGTCCATGGTATTTTGTTAGAGGGGCCTGAATGGACTAAGGCATCCGCTCATCAAAAGCTACCTTTGAGGGATGCCTGGGTGGCTCAGGTCATGATCCCAGGGTCCTGGGATCGAGTCCCGTATCGGGCTCCCTGATCAGCGGGGAGTTATCGGGGAGTCTGCTTCTCCCTCTACGCCTCTCCCCTGCTCATGATCTCTCTCTCTCAAATAAATAAAATATTTATTTATTTATTTATTTTTAAAGATTTTATTTATTTATTTTGACAGATAGAGACATAGCGAGAGAGAGAGAACACAAGCAGGGGGAGTGGGAGAGGGAGAAGCAGGCTTCCCGCTGAGCAGGGAGCCCGATGGATGTGGGGCTCGATCCCAGGACCCCGGGATCATGACCTGAGCCGAAGGCAGCCGCTTAACCGACCGAGCCACCCAGGCGCCCCTAAAATCTTTTTTTTAAAAAAAGCTACCTTTGATAAGGATCTGGCCCCCAGATTATCCATACCCCACATCCCCATATCGCCCTTCCACACTCAAGTGGTTTTCAGATATGTCCGTGTTACCGGGCGTCTTTGGAGTCAGGAACCACGAAACTCTAACGGGTAACTGGAGGAGCGTTTAGCAATTTGCAAATGTGTGGTCTTGTCAAAATGGAGACAGCAGGTCCAACATGGAGTCACTTGTGCTAAAACCCCAAGACTTAACCCGTAACCTAAATGCAATGCCAGCCCCCAAGAAGGTGACTTTTAATCAGTCAGCTTGGAATGGGATGGGCCCCTCCGTTTCCCTCAGGAGGGTGACCTCGCCTAAAACAATGCATTCTTTGCTAATAATTTACTTTTTTCTGCCTTTAAAAACCCATCCTTTTCTGGGACGCCTGGGTGGCTCAGTCGGTTAAGCGTCTGCTTTCAGCTTGGGCATTGACCCCAGTCAGGGTCCTGGGAGGGAGCCTTGTACTGGGCTCCCTACTCGGTGGGGAGCCTGCTTCTCCCTCTTCCTCGGCTGCTCCCCCTGCCTGTGCTCTCTCTCTCTCTGTGTCAAATAAATAAATAAAATCTTAAAAAAAAATAAATTTACTCAATTGAACTTTTGTTTCTATTTTTAAAATTCTTTTTCAAGTAATCTCTATATCCAACATGGGGTTTGAACTCATGACCCTGAGATCAAGAGACATGTTCTACCAACTGAGCCAGCCAGGTGACCCTACTCAGCTGAGCGACTGTTATTTAACTGGATAGAGCATAGGAAAATCTCCAGGATCTATTTTCTAGTAAGATAAGCAAGGACAGACTAGGATTACATCATCATTTGTGTGAGGAAAGGTTTAAAATGGGAATATATTTTCCTATCTTCTGGGTTTTGCATAAATACTGGAGGGTTGCATAAGAAACTCACCAACATGGTGGCCTGTAAGGGAAGGACGCCTGGCAAGCGTTTAGGTTATGACAGCTCGGGTAAGACCTTTTGATGTGTACCTTTTTGCATTATTGGGGTTTCTTAAACCCATAAATGTGTTTCCCATTTAACAGTTAGGTATTAATTATGAAGCTTAAACCAAGGAGAGCATTTAGGACAGTGCCTCCAAATTGTGACATCTTGTCACTTGCTAACCACTAAATACATTCTTGTATATGCAGTGAATTTCTGGAGAAGATAATGAAGTGGTAAGGGGTGGGGGATTGAGAAACTGGAAAACGGGGATGGGTGGGGGACTTATTCAACTTAAAAAAAATTATTTTTATTGAGATATAACTGACATATAACACTGTGTAAGTTTAAGGTTTATACCATGTTGATTTGATTGATTGATTTTTGGTTTTGTTTTAAGTAGGCTCCACACCCAGTATGGAGTCCAACACAAGCTTGAACTCAACAATCCAGGATCAAGGCGTAAGCTGAGATCAAAAGTCTGATGCTTAACCAACTGAGCCACCCAGGCACCCCAATACATTTATATATTGCAATATTATCACCTGATTTGATACATTCATATGTTGCAATATTGTTACCTGATTTGATACATTTATATATTGCAATATTATCACCTGATTTGATACATTTATATATTGCGATAGCATTAGCTAACATCTCCATCATGTCATAACACTTACCATTTCACTATAGTGAGAATAATTAAGATCTAGTCTTTTAGCAACTCTGAAGTTTATAATACAGCATTACGAATTATAATCACAATGCTGTGGGTTACATCTCCAAGACTTATTTATCTACTAGTTGCAAGTTTGTACCCTTTGACCACATCTCCCCACTTTTCCCACCCCCTGGTAACCGCCATTCTACTCTGAGTTTCTAGGAGGTCAGCTTTTTTATTTTTATTTATTTATTTTTAAGATTTTATTTATTTATTTATTTATTTATTATTTTTTTAAAGATTTTATTTATTTATTTGACAGAGAGACACCCACAGCGAGAGAGGGAACACAAGCAGGGGGAGTGGGAGAGGGAGAAGCAGGCTTCCCGCGGAGCAGAGAGCCCGATGTGGGGCTGGATCCCAGGACCCTGGGATCATGACCTGAGCCGAAGGCAGACGCTTAACGACTGAGCCACCCAGGCGCCCTTATTTATTTATTCATAAGAGACAGAGAGAGAGAGAGGCAGAGGGAGAAGCAGGCTCCCAACTGAGCAGGGAGCCCAATGCAGGATCCGATCCCAGGACCCTGAGAACATGACCTGAGCGGAAGGCACACGCTTAACCATCTGAGCCACCCAGGCACCCAGAGTTGTGCTTTCTCAGATTCCACATGTAAGTGATATCATACGGTATTTGTCTTTTCTCTGGCTTATCTCGGTTTGCATAATGCCCTACAGGTCCATGCATGTTGTTGCAATCTTCTGTTCTTACATGTTGACCATGTACAAAAGTACTTTATTCTTTGCAGTTTACCATGTAAATGATTACTGAGTCAAAGCTGGGCACGGAATAGAATCTGGCCAACAGGGAGCCTTATGCTGGAAAAGGAATGCTTCTGGAAAGAGACTGCAGTGGGATTGCCCCAGGGGAGAAGACACCTGGGCTCATGGCAAAGGTAAAGATAGTGATGAATAGTAGCAGCTGATATGTCCCCAAACAGGCAGCTGGAAGCAAGGCCAGACTTTGACCCCAAGGGTCCATGATCTCCAGACTGGGGCTCCGCCCCGGCATCTGTTGCTGGGACCCCGTGTTCTGTGAGTCAGGCTGTGGCCGCCTCAGCAGACTGGGAGCGGTTCCAGGGCTGGTAAGGGTCCGAGGAGGTTTCCAGAACCACGCCTCATTTCCCAGATAAACTTAGGCCTGGAGGATGAGAGACCAGGCAGGCCCTGGGGCTCTCTCTCCTCCTTAGGTCTCCTGCTATATTGTCAGACACGAGTCTGGGCTGGGGCATTTCGGGAAAGCGGCTGGGTGAATCTGGGTCCTGTGAGGGCTCCTGCATGCTGAGATCTTGCTCTAAGAACTGTGATGAGAAAGTGCATGTACCCTAGATATTGATGAAGATGACAAAGGTTTTTTTATTCTTTCCTTCAGCAAGAATCGGTTGGCTGCGTAGGACGGGCAGATGGCCGTGGATAAGACAGACGTGGCCCATCCAGGGCACACATGATCTGAGGAGAGAGGCAGACAATACAGACGGCAGGGACGTGGATCGGATCCTTTCAAACATGAAAGACGCAACGTGAGGATGCACGAGGGTCCTGACCTGGTGGGAAAGATCACTCGGAGCTGGTGACATCCAAGCCAGAACTGAGGGATTAGGAGAAGCCAGCCACGTAGAGAGTGGAAGAGAAGGAGTCTGGACATTTCAAGCACGGGGAGGAATCAGCTTCAGGACCCTGCATAAAAGGGGTGCAGTCGCAGTGTATGGAAAAAGAGCTTTTAGGCTAATGCAGTGTGGGACAGAGATGGGCAACCGGGAGGCAGGAAATGAGGCCGCTGAGGTGAGCGGGAGCCGGATCGTGGAAGGTGTTTCAGGACATGATAACGACTCTGGCTTTTGTTCAAAGTGGAAAAGGAAGCAATTAGAGGCTTTTTTTTTTTTTAAGATTTTAATTATTTATTCATGAGAGATAGAGAGAGAGAGAGAGAGAGAGAGGCAGAGGGAGAAGCAGGCTCCCAAGGAGCAGAGAGCCCGATGCGGGACTCGATCCCAGAACCCTGGAATCATGACCTGAGCCGAAGACAGACGCTTAACCATCTGAGCCACCCAGGCGCCCGCAATTAGAGGCTTTTAAACCTGCAAATGACATAATCTGATTTCTGTGCTTTATTTATTTTTTTATAAAGACTTTTTTTTTAAGATTTTATTTATTTATTTGACAGAGAGAGACACAGCGAGAGAGGGAACACAAGCAGGGGGAGTGGGAGAGGGAGAAGCAGGCTTCCCACGGAGCAGGGAGCCTGATGCAGGGCTCGATCCCAGGACCCTGGGATCATGACCTGAGCTGAAGGCAGACGCTTAACGCCTGAGCCACCCAGGCGCCCCTGATTTCTGTGCTTTAAACCATCTTGCTAGGCAGAGAAAAGCCAGCAAAGTGGCTGGAGTAGAGACAAGAAGTGAAGTGAGTGAGGAGGCCAGAGCAGGCAGGGGCCCCAGGGAAAGATGCCGGATGGCTGCAGGGGAGTGGGGTCAGTATACTGACCGGGGCGACACCCACCCAGCGGTATTAACAGAGAGCACTGTCCCCGTTACAGGGCCTGCAGGTGAGGCCATGAGGTCCTCATGGGGTCGGACAATATGGAGAAACAGAAAACATCACATGATAGGAGTGACCAGGTGCGGCTCCAGGGTAGGTGATCAGAGAAGGCCTCTCTGCCTGGGGCCTGAATGCCTTAGAGCCGAGCATTCCTGGGAGTGGGAAGAGCAAGTTGAGGTGTGGGGGGTAGGTGTGTGTGTGTGGGGGGGGTTTGCTCGGTCTAAAATGAGTCAAATGGGGGCGCCCGCCTGGCTCAGCAGGTGAAGCATGCGACTCTCGATCCTCGGAGTTGTGCGTTCGAGCCCCACGTCGGGTGTAGAGACCACGTAAAAAAATAAACCTTTAAAAAATAATCATAAAATAGGGGCACCTGGGTGGCTCAGTCGTTAAGCGTCTACCTTCAGCTCAGGTCATGATCCCAGGGTCCTGGGATCGAGCCCCG
Source organism: Mirounga leonina (assembly GCF_011800145.1). Taxonomy (NCBI): domain Eukaryota; kingdom Metazoa; phylum Chordata; class Mammalia; order Carnivora; family Phocidae; genus Mirounga; species Mirounga leonina. The sequence continues at coordinate 8,108,444 of NW_023270718.1, read as the reverse complement.
CATCGGGCTCCCTGCTCAGCGGAGGAGTCTGCTTCTCCCTCTCCCTCTGCCCCTCCCCCTGCTCATGCTCTGTCTCTGTCTCAAAAAAATAAACTCTTTAAAAAAATAAAATGAGTAAAATGAACGGTGTCGTAAGAGGAGAGTGGGGTCTGAGAACAAGCAGAGTTTGAGGGAGATACAGCTGAAAGGTCCCCAGGGAGTTCGTTGGGGGCGGTCTATAGGGAGAGACACACACACACTGAAGGAGGGGACAAGTAGCAGGATTATAGATTCACTCTGTAAGGACACATCCATCCAGGGTTTGTGGGTGAGATCATCTGAGGGGTCCCCTAGCTCCAGGCAATGCTGCCTCAGTGTTTTGATGACCAGGAGGCATCCATTCATGACAAGGTAGCCCAGTCATCCAGCCAGCTGTTTAGGGGCCATGTTGTTGGGAGGGGGTGTCCGTGCGAAGATGCATGGCCCTCCACTGTTCATCGGGCCATTTCTCAGGGCCCGAGCTTGCCACAAGCAACCTTGGAGGGTGAGGGGCTGTCTCCTTCCAGGACAAAGCGTAGAGGCTTGCTCTACCAGAGGTGGGCCCCCAAACCCCCGAGCTCGTGTTCTTCAGCTGTCCCCTCTGCTTGCACAGACGGGACATGGGGGATCCGGAACAACGTGGCACAAACGTGCAGCTCGTACTGTTTGCGGTGCTGTGAGAATAAACCCTTTGGTGGGTTTTTGTTTTGTTTTTTAAGATTTTATTTATTTACTTATTTATTTGTCAGGGAGACACAGCGAGAGAGGGAACACAAGCAGGGGGAGCGGGAGAGGGAGAAGCAGGCTTCCCGCTGAGCAGGGAACCCGATGTGGGGCTCGATCCCAGGACCCTGGGATCATGACCTGAGCCGAAGGCAGACGCTTAACCAACTGAGCCACCCAGGCGCCCCGAGAATAAACTCTTTGTGACTCAGGAGTGCAAGTTTTCTGCCAGCAGCCATGAAACAGGGACACGACAACTCATGAGTCTGTAAGAATTATAAAATGCCAGACCTTGACATGCATGTCCTTGAGGAGTGAACTGCCAGTTCCTCCAGTCTCCAAGGCTCACCAGGGGAGGAGGGCTCAGATGGGACTGTGGTCTTCCTTCCCATTCAGAGTTAGGAGCTCAGTCTCTCAAAAGATTTGGAAGAATGCCTGGGACATAGTAAAAAAGGTTAAGAGAAAGGAGCTATTCTTGGAGTTATTAAATGGTTGTTCTGGAGGCAATGCAGACACACACTGTAAGAGGAAGCAGGGCTCATCTGGGGATATTCTGGGAAGCAAATGAATGCATCCAGGGGATCTGGGCTACAGTTTTATGGGAAGCAGATGAATGCACTTGGGAGTTTGGTCTCCCCCACTTGGAAGAGTTGCTCCTCCAGTGTTCATAGCTGATAGGATGATGACAAGCATGGTTATCTGTGCTTTTATATATATATTAAATTATGTATGTATTTATATGTATATAACATATATAAAATTATGGGGACCAACATGTCCCAAGATCTGCATCCAGCAAACTAGAGACCCAGGAGGGCCGGTGGTGCAGATCTGGTCTGAAGGCTGACAGGTTCGAGACCCAGAAAGAGCCAAAGGCAGGAAACAAAAATGAATTTCCCAGCCCAACGGCAGGCAGGCAGAAAGAATTTTTTTGTTCTATTCAAGTCTTCAACTGATTAGAGGAGGCCCACCCACATTGCGAAGGGCCCATCTGCTTAACTCAGTGTGCTGATTCCAGGGTTGATCTCCTCCAGGAACACCCTCACAGACATGCCTGGAATAATGCTTGACCAAATATCTGTGTACCTCGTGGTCCAGTCAGGCTGACACAAAATTAACGTTCACCTACGAGACTTTATCGGGGACTTCAGAGGAGGTGGCTCTGCTTCTGAGCTATCCTTGACACATGGCTTTGGAAGTGTGCAGGGAGAGGCTGGAGAGCATCACGGTCAGGAACAGGGGTGCTGGTCGAGGTAGCTGAGCTTCCAATCCTGGCTCCACCATTTAAAGGTGACATGCCTGTTGTATACTTTCTTACAAAGATGGTTGCAGACCATTCCTTCCAAATCTGTGGAATCGTGTTGCTTGCCCCACGGAGAGGTGGCGTTTGTTGACCTTCACGTGGTCCGATGACTTGCCTTGGCCAACAGAACATGCTGGGAATGCTACTGTGTCACTCCTCAGCCTCGGCCGTACCAGACATCGCAGCTTCTGATTACATCGGGTTGGAAGCCAGCCACTAGTTACGAAGCCTGGGCTAGACTCTGATGAGTGTACTGGAGAAAGACCCCCGTGCTCCCGTCATTCCCACCAAGGCTCCAGGCATTTGAGGGATGCCATCTTGGACTTTCCGGCTCAGCTTAGTCACCCACTGAACGCAGCTTCCTGAGTCCCTCTCGTCGGCACCGCACGGAGCCGAAGAACCAGCCGGCCGAGAGCCCAGCCAACCCCGGCAACCGTGGGAAGTAAGAAATCATTATTGTTTTAAGCTCTTCCAATTTTGAGAACTCTGTTGCATAGCAACAGATGACTAGCAGATTACTTCAACTCTCTGTGATAACACATACCTCAGATTAAATTATTTAATGCGTGGATAGGATTTGGATCAACTCCTAACACAGTCGGTGCTCAATAACTGTTACCCTATTATGGTTACTCAAGCTTGATGAATAGGAGACATGCCAGGCAAGGACAGTCTCTATCAGAAGTGTGTTTCCGGCTGTCCCCTCGGGGCTTATTAATCCTGTGCAAATAAGAAATACAGATGATAAGCCCTATCCTTTATCAAAATTATCGTGGAAACCAGAGGCCCTGAGTTTCAACATGCAGTTACTGAGGAAAACCATCAATTTAAAAAAAAAATTTTTTTTTTTTAAAGATTTTAGTTACTTATTTGAGAGAGCTGGCACACGAGCGGGGAGGGGGCGCGCTGGTTAGGAGCAGAGGGAGAAGGAGAAGCAGGTTCCCCGCTGAGCAGAGAGCCCAACACGGGGCTCGATCGCAGGACCCTGGGATCATGACCTGAGCTGAACGCAGTCGCTCAACCAACTGAGCCACCCAGGAGCCGCCCCCCCCCCTTTTTTAGATTTTACTTTTTTTTTTAAAGGTTTTATTTATTTATTTGACAGAGAGAGACAGAGCGAAAGAGGGAACACAAGCAGGGGGAGCAGGAGAGGGAGAAGCAGGCTTCCCGCGGAGCAGGGAGCCTGATGTGGGGCTCGATCCCAGGACCCTGGGATCATGACCTGAGCCGAAGGCAGACGCTTAACAACTGAGCCACCCAGGCGCCCCTAAGATTTTACTTTTTTATGTAATCTCTACTCCCAACGTGGGGCTCAAACTCACGACCCTGAGATCAAGAGTCGCACGGCTCCTCTGACTGAGTCAGCCAGGCGCCCTCAGACAATCTTTAAGAAGTGGTTGACAGGAGTGAGCCCACATAGCTGGGTTAGTCATTAACCTTTGTGTAAATGGCTCAGAAAAAAAGTGAGCAAACATTGACATACCAAATGTCTTAAAATTAGAGTCCAAATTATATTTATCCCAAAACTCGCCATCATAAAATACTTGAATAACAGGGCGCCTGGGTGGCTCAGTTGGTTAAGCGACTGCCTTCGGCTCAGGTCATGATCCCGGAGTCCCAGGATCGAGTCCCGCATCGGGCTCCCTGCTCGGCGGGGAGTCTGCTTCTCCCTCTGACCCTCCTCCCTCTCATGCTCTCTGTCTCTCATTCTCTCTCTCTCAAATAAATAAATAAAATCTTAAAAAAAAAAAATACTTGAATAACATTCGTAGATTTAAAAAAAAAATAGTCCTGAGGATCATCACCTCGAAACCTCGAAACTGTGACTCTTAGTAATGGACAGTTAATGTTTGTTGAAATGTTTGTTGTGAAATAGTCTGCCGATCTGAAGCTGTGAACCAAGTTTACAAAAGGAAAGGGAGCTTGTGTAACAAACTTGTGATAATTGCAGATGCCGGCGACGCTTGGAGTGAGCACGGCGTAATGTATACACTTGTGGAATCACTTTGTTGTACCCTTGAAACTACGGTAACATTGTATAACTGTTCTTCTGTTTAGGGGCGCCTGGGTGGCAAGTCAGTTGAGCATCTGACTCTTTTTTTTTTTTTTTAAAGATTTTATTTATTTATTCATGAGAGACAGAGGGAGAGAGGCAGAGGGAGAAGCAGGCTCCCAAGGAGCAGGGAGCCCGATGCGGGACTCGATCCCGGGACCCTGGGATCATGACCTGAGCCGAAGGCAGACGCTTAACCATCTGAGCCACCCAGGCGCCCGAGCATCTGACTCTTGATTTCCGCTCAGGTCACGATCTCAGGGTCATGAGATCGAGCCCCACATGGGCCCTGCGCTCAGTGTGGAGTCCGCTTGAGAGTCTCTCTCTCTCCCTCTGCCCCTCCCCCAACCCGCCCTCTCTCTCTCTCTCTCTCTCTCTTAAAAAAAAGCCAAAATAAAAAGTATACTTCAATTTTTTTTTAAAGATTTTATTTATTTATTTGACAGAGAGATAGAAGAGCACAAGCAGAGGGAGTGGCAGAGGGAGAGGGAGAAGCAGGCTCTGCACTGAGCAGGGAGCCCGATGCGGGACTCGATCCCAAGACCCTGAGATCATGACCTGAGCCGAAGGCAGACACTTAACCATCTGAGCCACCCAGGCGCCCAGTATACTTCAATTTTTAAAAAATGGAAAAAAACACATAAAAACTTGTGATAATTAACCACTGGCTGTGACTTTGCTGATACAGTTTTAAGTATCTCAACCCATATAGAATATTGGGGAGGAAAAATTCTCCCCTACCCTTCAAGGGCTGGTCCAAGAATTAAACCGACATGAGATAGATTAGCAGGAAAAATCTAATTTACTTTCGTACGTATGAGGTTCCAAGACAGAGAGGCAGGATGAGGTAGGTATCCGTGCCATGCTGAGCTAAAGAGTGGGCTGGGGGCTGGGGCCTCAAAGGGGAGCAGGGCAATAAGAACACGTTTGGTAACTAGATGTTTGCCCTGCCGTGCAGATGGGCATTCAGATAAAGCTTATCTCTGATAATAACCTTTATCTGGGGGAAGATTCCAGTGTAGATTCTTCTAGGTAGTTAAGGGAAGGGCAAAATTTCTCTTGAGGCTGCAGGATCTCAACTGCCTTCAGCTCAGAATAATCCACATGCCAAAGTGGCACCTTTTTGGGGAGACCCGTTCTGAATCCCCTCAAGAACACTGCAGAGAGGGGGCGCCTGGGTGGCTCAGTCGTTAAGCGTCTGCCTTCGGCTCAGGTCATGGTCCCAGGATCCTGGGATCGGGCCCCGCATCGGGCTCCCTGCTCGGCGGGAAGCCTGCTTCTCCCTCTCCCACTCCCCCTTGCTTGTGTTCCCTCTCTCGCTGTCTCTGTGTCAAATAAATAAATAAAATCTTTAAAAAAAAAAAAGAAGATCGCTGACAGGGGTTTCTGGTTGGCTCACTAGAGATCTCAAGGTCATGAGTTTGAGCCCCACATTGAGCATAGAAATTATTTTTAAAAAAGCTAACAAACTTAAACTAGACTTGGGGCGCCTGGCTGGCTCAGTCAGAAGAGCATCACACAACTCTTGATCTCTCTGGGTCGTGAGTTCAAGCTCCACATTGGGTGTAGAGGTTACTTAAATAAATAAAACTTAAAAAAAAAAAAAAAGATTGCAGGGGCACCTGGGTGGCTCAGTCGGTTAAGCATCTGCCTTCTGCTCAGGTCATGGTCCCAGGGTCCTGGGATCGAGCCCCACATTGGGCTCTCTGCTCAGCGGGAAGCCTGCTTCTCCCTCTCCCACTCCTCCTGCTGTGTTCCCTCTCTCGCTCTCTGTCAAATAAATAAATAAAATCTTAAAATATAAATAAATAAATGAATAAATAAATAAAAAACAAACAAATAGGGGCTCCTGGGTGGCTCAGTTGGTTGGGCGTCTGCCTTTGGCTCAGGTCATGATCCCAGGGTCCTGAGATCAGGTCCCACATCAGGCTCCTTGCTCAGCGGGGAGCCCGCTTCTCCCTCTGTCTGCTGCTCCCCCTGCTTGTTCTCTCTCTCTCTCTCTCTCTGTGTCAGATAAATAAATAAAATCCTTAAAAATAATAATAAACAAACAAATAAAATGGAGGTTTTACATATGATTTCACTCATAAAACAAATGAGTAAAGGGAAAAAAAAGAGAGAGACAAACCAAGAAACAGACTCTTAACTGTAGAGAACACACTGCCGGTCACCAGAGGGGAGGGGGGGAGGGGGGAACCAGATGATAGGGATGAAGGAGTGCACTTGTTCTGATGAGCACCAGGGGTTGTATGGAAGTGAATCACTATATTGTACACCTGAAACTAATATAACACTGTTGACTAACTGGGATTAAAAGAAAAAAATAGAGGTTTTATTATTCTTCAGGTATGGTGAGGCCAACAGATCAGGACGGTTTTCTGCCATTGAAAACGTAGTTTAGGGGGGCGCCTGGGTGGCTCAGTCATTGAGCGTCTGCCTTCGGCTCAGGTCATGATCCCAGGGTCCTGGGATCGAGCCCCGCTTCGGGCTCCTTGCTCCGCGGGGAGCCTGCTTCTCCGTCTCCCACTCCCTCTGCTTGTGTTCCCTCTCTCGCTGTGTCTCCCTCTCTGTCAAATAAATAAAATCTTTAAAAAAATAAATACATAAAAAATAAAACTGCTGTAATTTCCTGAGTGATAGGGGAGGATAGGAGCATCTTTTGTTCTAATATTTGGTCTTTGTGGGCAGTTCCTGGCACTTGGCTCCCAACAGCCTTGGACTCTCCGGAGTGGTGTCTTTTGCATGCTAAGGAGCTAACTGGTGGCCCCTACATGGCTTCAGCATGGGGACCGGCTGCCACCAAGATCCAGGCGTGGTTAAAGGATTGGAGCCTTCAGCCCCTGCCCCGGGCTGGAGGTCAAGTCCATCACCGATGGCAGGGGGCATGAAGCTCTGTGTCTGCCCCACCCCCCCAACACCTTGCTCTATGCATCTCTCTCTCTTTTTTTATAGAGGTGTTAGAGTCTGGGCACATGGGTCCTTCTAGGAGGCTGTATTTTATTTATTTTTTTAAGTAAACTCTACGCCCAATGTGGGGCTTGAACTCACCACCTTGAGATCAAGAGTTGCACACTCTATCGACTGAGCCAGCCAGGTGCCCCTGTGCATCTCTCCTATTTGGCTATTCCTGAGTTGTATCTTTGATAATAAACTAGTTATCAGCAAAGCACTCTCCTGAGCCCTGCGAGCCATTCCAGCAGATTGTCAAACCCGAGGAGGGGCTCGCGGGAACCCCCGGTTTATAGCCATTCGGTCAGAAGTATGGGTGGCGAATTGGGACTTGTAGCTCCATCTGAAGGTGGGGGGCAGTCTGGTGGTACAGAGCCTCAACTCACAGGGTCTGATGCTGTCTCCAGGTACATAGGTTCAGAAGGGACCTGAATCACCAGACACTCGGCATCTGGAAAGTTAGACAACTGGTGGTGGGTGTGGGAATCCTCCCCACGTTTGCGGTCAGAACTGCCCGTAGTAAAAACAGTCCAGGGAAATTCCCAGATCCCAGGAGGAGGGGGCACGCCACACCAAGGGGAAACACCAGGGTAAGACGTGGGAGGGAGGGGAAGGGGAGGGGAGGGGAGGGGAAGGAAGGGAAGACGTGGGAAGGGGAGGGGAAGACGTGGCCAAGAGCCTGACCGTGGGTTACTGTGGGAAGGCACAGGGGAGGCAGGGTGAACAGATTTAGGATGGGCTCTGGGCCATCAGGGGAGGTCCCTGGTTGTCTGGCCCCTGGGAGAAGAGGGGCCGTGAAGGGGGGCTTCTGCCCAGGAAGGGCACACGCAAAGGCCAGTTTGCTGTTTCTAGGAATTAGCTAGACCAGACAAGGGCGGTCCCTCCAGAGCCAGCCAGACCCCAACATGTCAAAGCATCACAGAATAAAAGATGATTAATACACCCCTCCCTCCAAGGACTTCAATGTCTTGAGACAGTTTGGGGGGTCTCAGTTAGCGGGGGGGAGCTACCGGCACGCAGGGGATAGAGGCCAGACCTGCGAGCAGCCCCCCAGCCCCCGCCATAACCCGCCACAGAATGACTCAGCTCCAGATTCCAGTTATGCTGAGCTTGAGGAACCTTGCTTGAGAACAAACCCAAAGAGCTTATTTTTTCCACAGCTGATTCACAGAATTCAGGAGACTTTTCCCAATGCCTCCCGTGTTCTGGGCCTCGTGCTGGAGCATGAATGGCAGAACGACCCAGGTCCTGCCTTGGGGAGCCCTGTAATCTGCGGGCGCTGGCTGATCCATACCCAGGAGGTCTGAGAGGCCCTTGACAAGAGCCCTAGAAAGAGTGGCATGAAGCGAGGGTTCTCTGTGCCAACTGTTCATATTCTTCTTCCTGAGCCTTTGATTTGATGAGAAACGTGAGTAATTGTTTTGTTCTGCCGAGCACAGAACAATACTTGCCTGCTCCTTCTTGCATCTCCTGAGCTTGCCGTGCATCCTTGGGATGCACTCCGACACGCACCTGTGACCGGCTCTGTGTCTGTTGCGTGTATGAGTACCCTGTGAGTGAGTGAGTGAGTGAACGCATGCCCACGAATCCTGAGTACGTCCCCGAGGAATAATGAATACATGCAGGGAGAGGCAAGAACGATTTGGTTTTGCATCTCCCTCATTCCTTCCTTAACTACAAACACGGCAGAGGAAAATAACCTACAGACAACATCTGCAGGAAAACTAGGTGGGCAAGTGTCCCGATGAACCCTGAAACGCAAGCAGAGGGGCTCAGCCAAATACAGACGTCTTATTTGAAATCACAGCATCACAGAGAAAAGATGATAGCACTCAGGAAATCTCAGGAGGTACCCAAAGAGGCACTGATGGGGGTCAGGAGAGGACTAGGAATGTTTAAGAAGATATCTTAAATGTAAATTAAAAAAAAAAAAAAGAAAAGGAAGATATTTTAAAAATGACAGCTGAACTGTAATAGGAATGAACAGACCCACAGAACACATGGTAGGTGAAATTGAGGATGGAAAGAAGAAGAAGAAAAAAAAAACAGATATAAATGAGGAGGCTACAAACCATTCCCCAGAAAGTGAGAGGAAAGAGGAGAGACGAGGAAATAGCTAAAGAAGAAAAGCCAAAGCAAGGGAGGGAAACAATGAGTAAAGTCAGAATCTAAAAAAAATTTTCCTGAAACTCAAGATTTGGGCCTTCAAACTGAAGGACTGAGGATGTAACTAGAAAAGCCAACCAAGGGGCACCTGGATGGCTCAGTTGGTCAAGCATCTGCCTTCAGCTCAGGTCATGATCCCGGGGTCCTGGGATGGATGGAGCCCCACGTTGGGCTCCCTGCTCAGCACGGAGTCTGCTTCTCCCTCTCCCTGTGCCCCTCCCCCCTGCTTGTGCTCTCTGTCTCAAATAAATAAATAAAATATTAAAATTAAAAAAAAAAAGCCAACCAAAACCAATCGTCAGAATGAGGCATTCTAGAAAAACTACTACTTGGCTTTTTTTTTTTCTTTAAGAGGAAAACAATTATTTAGACATCTGAGCAATAGATCAAGTTGACTTAGAAGGGAAAGAAAATTAGATCAGCATCAAAAGTTCCGACCACAGCACTGTGTTCCAGGAGCGAGTGGTTTGGTAGGCATAGGATACTCAGCAGCATATTAAAACAAGGGAACAAAAATACATCTTGGCTGATTGGGGGATGCAAGGATGACCCAGATTAGGAAATCAGTAATTTATCATCTTAACTGAGATAAGTAGAAACAAAAGCCTACGATCATCCCCAGACACGCTAAAGGGGCATTTGACAAAATGTAATATCTGTTCTTGTTCGCACACAATGTATTAGAATGTGATGGTTCTTTAAAACATTAGATAGCTTGTCCTAAAATTCAGGATCTCAGGGGTGCCTGGGTGGCTCAGTTAAGCGTCTGCCTTCGGCTCAGGTCATTGTCCCAGGGTCCTGGGATCGAGCCCCACATGGGGCTCCCTGCTCAGCGGGAAGCCTGCTTCTCCCTCTCCCTCTCCCCCTGCTTGTGTTCCCTCTCTTGCTGTGTCTCTCTCTGTCAAATAAATAAAATTTAAAAAAATAAAATAAAATTCAGGATCTCAGTGAATAAATATTCGGGTAAATAATACACCAGAAGCTAAACCTAAGTCGGGCACAAGATGAGAACCCCACTGCCTGGGGACAGCATGTTTTCCATTGTGTGCCGGTGAGGAGGACTTCCTACCCACATGTCAGCATTTGGGAAAATCTGTTGATTTTTCGGGTCTGCCTGCAGGTTTCCCCACGCTTCGTGCAACCAACCGACGAGTGAAAGGAATCCAGTTGCAAATGACCCAGCACGACCATTTGCCCCATATTCTGTGCCCGCCTGCGGTGCATCAGGAACTCGGCCAGGGCGAGCCCCGACCGATGGGGGCGGGGATGGGGGGTCATGGTAACAGCTGGCCACCCATCTTATCTCGCTTCCTGGAGGGGTTCTAACGGCACAAACCGCGGCTACTTTCCTCCTGACTCCAGATGAGATTATCTGCATCTGGGGAAAGCCATCTAGGGGGACGCAACCTCATCCTTTTGCCCCCACCATCTCCTGGGTGATCAGTCTCCTGAGGGCATTGTGGGCTGCTTAGTGCAGCCACGGTCTAGGGGACAAAGGGACGCTGGCCCAGCCGGTGCTCTCTTCCTCTCGCTCCCTGGTTCCTTCCCTCCTTCCCCTCCTTGGGTCCGTCTCCCTTCCAACCTCCCTGTCTCCCTTCCTCTTTACAGAAGTTAATGGCTTGGGGCGCCTGGGTGGCTCAGTTGGTTAAGCGACTGCCTTCAGCTCAGGTCATGATCCCAGGGTCCTGGGATCGAGCCCCGCATCGGGCTCCCTGCTCTGCAGGGAGCCTGCTTCTCCCTCTCCCACTCCCCCTGCTTGTGTTCCCTCTCTTGCTGAGTCTGTCTCTGTCAAATGAATAAATTTTTAAAAAATCTTAAAAATAAATAAATAAGGGGCGCCTGGGTGGCTCAGTTGGTTAAGCATCTGCCTTAGGCTCAGGTCATGGTCCCAGGGTCCTGCGATCCAGCCCCGCATCGGGCTCCCTGCCCAGCGGGGAGCCTGCTTCTCCCTCTCCCACTCCCCCTGCTTGTGTTCCCTCTCTCGCTGTGTCTGTCAAATAAATAAAATCTTCTTTTAAAAAAAGAGTTGGGGGGCGCCTGGGTGGCTCAGTTGGTTAAGCGACTGCCTTCAGCTCAGGTCATGATCCCAGGGTCCTGGGATCGGGCCCCGCATCGGGCTCCCTGCTCGGCGGGAGGCCTGCTTCTCCCTCTCCCACT
>NW_023270718.1:8083999-8097065 GCF_011800145.1 Mirounga leonina | reverse complement strand
CTCCCTCTCCCACTCCCCCTGCCTGTGTTCCCTCTCTCGCTGTGTCTCTCTCTGTCAAATAAATAAATAAAATCTTAAAAAAAAAAAAAAAAAAGAAGTTAATGGCTTGCCCTGCCTTTAAATCACCACGGTATCCGCTGGCATTGAAAATACCTGTTTCCTTACTCAGAGTTGCATCCTTGATGGGAGTCCCCTCCGCACATGGTCTGCTGAGTAAAGCTGTCTCACCTGCTGCCCAGGTCCCACCCTCAGTTTTGCCCAAGAGAACGGTGGCAGGCTTCCACCGGCATTCCTCAGCGTTTTATCCTGTTACGGGAACTTTGCTTACCTTGCCTCTTGGCCACTAGCCTCGCTGCTCACAGATGATTTCCAGGAGCGGCCGCTCGGGTTACCCAGCCGGGAGTCATTTGCAGGTTGACGGGTCCGCTCACCTGGCTTCCGCTCCCACCGCGAGAGCGGCCGGGTTGGCACCTGCTGTGTCGGAGCGCCCTCTGCTGGCGGCGCGGGCCCTCTGCAGCCGCGGGCGGCCGCGCGGCGGAGGTCACAGGTCAGCCTGCAAAACCCAGCCAGGGCCCGCCCGCCACCCCCCACCCCGCAACCGCCGCCTCCTGGGCCCCTAGGGGCGTAACCCCGAATCTGGAGGCCACTGCCCTCGGGAGCTCGGCGGCTTTTGTTTTCGATTTTCTTTTTCAAATTTATTAATTTTCTAATTTTTTATATTTTTAATTTTTATTTTGTTATTTTTTGCCCTGATTGACTGCTGGGCAATTCGACTTAAGATAATATCCTGTAAGGGGTGCCTGGCAGGCTCAGTCAGAAGGGCATGCGGCTCTTGGGGCGCCTGGGTGGCTCAGTCGGTTAAGCGACTGCCTTCGGCTCAGGTCATGATGCTGGAGTCCCTGGATCGAGTCCCATATCGGGCTCCTTGCTCGGCAGGGGGTCTGCTTCTCCCTCTGACCCTCCCCCCTCTCATGCTCTCTCTCTATCTCATTCTCTCTCAAATAAATAAAATCTTTATTAAAAAAAAAAAGAAAGATGGGGCGCCTGGGTGGCTCAGTCGGTTAAGCGACTGCCTTTGGCTTGGGTCATGATCCTGGGGTCCTGGGATGGAGCCTCTCTGCTCAGTGGGGAGCCTGCTTCTCCCTCTCTTGCTCGTTATCTCTGTGGCTATCTCTGTCTCTCTCACATAAATAAATAAAATCTTAAAAAAATAAAAAATAGGGCACCTGGGTGGCTCAGTTGGTTAAGCGACTGCCTTCGGCTCAGGTCATGATCCTGGGGTCCCGGGATCGAGTCCCGCATCGGGCTCCCTGCTCGGCGGGGAGTCTGCTTCTCCCTCTGACCCTCCTCCCTCTCATGCTCTCTGTCTCTCATTCTCTCTGTCTCAAATAAATAAATAAATAAAATCTTTAAAAAAAAAAAAGAAGGGCATGCGACTCTTGATCTCCGGGCTGTGAGCTTGAGCCCCACGTTGGGTATAGCGATGGCTTCAGTAAATAAATAAACACACAAATATATGTAACATTGTTTATGATTTTCAGCGACCGTTAACTATGTGACTCGTACCCCACTGTGCTCAGCTGTAAAGGATGACTCCCACCTGCCCTGCGTTGTGTCCATTAACTTTCTCGAGTGTGCAGATGTGCGGGGCCGGCGCTGGTCCGAGCAGGTTTTCATACTAACTTTGACCAGTAGAATTGCTCCTAAAACTAGCTGGATGGAAGAGTTAATTCTGCGGAGATCAGTCTCCGCTCGGCAATAAAACCAGGGCACTTTTTATTGGAGGCCCGAATGGAGAACGCGCAACATTTTGGATAAGACGACTGAATGCTTTTTAAAGGTCTGCAATATTGGGGCACCTGGGTGGCTCAGTCATTAAGCGTCTGCCTTCGGCTCAGGTCATGATCTCAGGGTCCTGGGATCGAGTCCCGCATCGGGCTCCCTGCTCCACGGGGAGCCTGCTTCTCCCTCTTCCACTCCCCCTGCTTGTGTTCCCTCTCTCACTGTGTCTCTCTCTCAAATAAATAAATAAAATCTTTAAAAAAAAAAAAAAAAGGTCTGCAATATGCTTTTAGAGAATCAATTGATTTTTTTCCCCATTTGTTGGGCTCCACATATGGACCTTTGTTTTTTCGTTGCTAAGCCACTTTGAGGGAGTTAGAGTGTGAGCCCTCTCTTGTTATAAATCATAATATCACAGACCCTCGTTCACTGCTTCCCAAGGCACTGGGCCAAGATAACATTCGCTTACCTACACGTCCTCACCCAGCTAAGAAGGGCCATATCAGCAGTTATGTCCTCCGAGCACCCCAGCAACAAACATACCTTCCTTTCAAGGCTTCTCATCAAATCCCCGTGTAATGCAGGGTATCCGTTCATTTTAACCAAAGCTAATTCAGATTTTTAAAAAAGATTTTATTTATTTATTAGAAAGAGAAAGAGAGCAGGAGCCTGGGGGAGGGGCAAAGGGAGAGGGAGAAACAGACTCCCTGCTGAGCCGGGGGCTCAATCCCAGGACCCCGAGATCACGACCTGAGCTGAAGGCAGGCACTTAACTGACTTAGGCGCCCAGGCGCCCCAAGCCTAATTCATATTTTTAAGGCTTAGAGGATAATCTTTTCTGAAATGTGAAATCATAGTGTCCATACGAATGTAAAAAGGAAATGTGTCAAAGATTTTATTTAATTAATGAATGAGGGAACTAGTAAGATGTTATCAGTTCCGAGTGTTTTTTTATAAACAACATATATATGCATATGTGTGTGTGAATACATATCCCAGATTTTTTATTTATTTTATTACTATTATTATTGGTGCAAAAAAAGTGGTTTTATTAAAGCACGGGGACACGACCCATGGACACAAAGTGCTGTCTTCCCAGATATCTTATAAGATGACACCCCAGCCAGCCCACCCTGTGGAGCCAGGCCTGGATATCGTCTGTGTATAATGAATGAAGTCCATAATGAACCTGCATATGATGAATGGAATATGCAATGAATATCTAATGAGTGAAGATGCCGGCCAAGACAGAGAGCCGGCTCAAATGCAGGTGGCCGCCTCCTGGGCTGCAAACCTACCCATCAGTCTCTGCTCCAGCCAACCCCAGCCCCCTGCAGCTGGAGCCCTTCCTGGTGGCCATGGCCAGCCTGTCCCACAGTGACATCCCCAGCACTGTCCGTCACCTGCCTTCCTCAGGGGCTCCTCATTGGCCTGCTCCTCCTGCATCCCGGTGGCCTCCCTCATCTACGGGAGCTGCCTCATCACGTCCCTGAACCCCATGCAGACCTCAGCAACGGGGCTGCATTCTCCAACACCACAGTGTCCCCCCTGTGAGCCCCTCCGTCTGCTGCCTTAGTAAATGAGCTGGTGCAGGGATTTGCTGATCACGGGAAGAAGGTTTTCTTCTAAGAAGCTCAGGGCATAAGCTTTGCAGATGACTGCTTGTTACTTGCTTTTTGTTTTTGTGTGGTTTTTTTTCCCAACGGAGGCAATTCCTCCCCACCCCCCAACTTGAATAGGGAGGAAAAAAATCGCTAGTTTAAGAGCTGACTGTGGTTATAGTTGTGCATTCCAGGAGAATGGAAGATGGGGAAAAAATTGCTTTTTTGCTTCGGAAAACATAACCTCTGGCATAATGCTGGAGGCTGTTAGTCACTCCACCCCCCCCCCCCAGTCTCTAGCAAAAGAACACTTTGAATTTTATCTGGGCACCTGATGGCCCATTAGAGGCATTTGCCATTCCCCACCTTGCAGCTACCTTGGTCATGTGACTGGGGGGACTGGGGTAGAAGGGGGATGATCTGTGTAATGTATGGACCGTGGTTTCCTAAGAAAATTGCTTGCTCTCCGTTTTTTGTTTTTTTTTCCTTCCGTCCGCCTGCAGCCTGGGATCTGGTGAGAGCCAGTGGCTGCCCTAGGCTGGGGCGTGGAGGCAATACGCGGAGCGGCGTGGAGGCTTCCAGCAGCCTGGTCCCCGATGAGTCTGGAACAGAGCCACCTGCTGGCCTTGTACCAAACACAGACTTCTCTTGGGGGAGGAAGACAGGCCTGTCCTAGCTAGCCGTGTGGATTCTGGGATCCTGCGTTACATCAGCTTGGCAAGCTTTCCCCTACTCATTCGGCTCGCAAAGCTGATTCCCAGAGCAGAGCCCGGAGGGGGCAAGTCCGGATGAAGGGACAGAATGGACAGGGTGCAATCCTGGAACTCGGGGAGAGCGGGTGGGAGGGGTCCACTCTCAACTCCCAGAGCTGATTCCCAGAGCAGAGCCCGGAGGGGGCAAGTCCGGATGAAGGGACAGAATGGACAGGGTGGAATCCTGGAACTCGGGGAGAGCGGGTGGGAGGGGTCCACTCTCCACTCCCAGAGCTTGATCCCCAGCTCAGGCCTCACCCCACTTCTCCTGGAACCAGCCTGACTTAGCCGGCCAACGGGTGGGCTCCTGGTGGTCGTAGACTAACTGGGCGAGGACAGTATGGAATTCTATGCCACGCTCACTTCTGCAAAGTGTCCCCCTCCTGCATTTGCGAAGAGAGCTTGTAACGGAGAGGCGTGACCTGGTTGGAGGCGTTAGGAACGGAACAGACTGTCTGAGTGCCTCGCACTACTGTGTTTTAATGTCCTCAGCAAGTGGCCTACTCCGCCTGGCTGGTCAGGGCAGAGTCAGTGGGATCCCGGAGGGCTGGGCTCGGGAGGACTGTCCCTGAGCCCCGTGGGGGAGGGGCCCGCCGGACTGGGCACTTCCTCCAGGGTCTGTGGTCAGAGCTGGTGAGGACACAGCTGTGTGGGACGTTTCACAACCCCGTGCACAGGCCCCCGGTGAACAGTGACTGTGACCGCTGGACAGAGAGGCCCTGGGCACTGGGGACTGGTGACCTTGGCAGCTTTGGGGTGCTAAAGGATGGCCTGCAGGTGACTTCGCTTCTTCAGGCCCCAGCGGACCCCAAATTGGAGGAGTCGCCTGGTAGGTCTGTAAGTGTCCTTCCAGCGGACAAGGCGTGTAAACGCTGGACTGCGGAGCCAGACAGATGTGAGTTCGGAAGTCATGTCCCCTCATTGCCGGGCTCTGCCAAACAGGTGTTCTCTGGGGCTCCCCCCGGGCCTTGGCTTCCCCATCTGTAGGCTGGAAGGATGACTTCCATCTTATGGCCAGCTGCCCAATGGTGGTGGTGACCCCAGTGGTGAGTGCCCGAAGGGTGACACTCGATGTCCTCCTACGTGACAACGGGGTGAGGGTTAACCGCCCCCCGTGGCCCCCGGCAGGGCGGCCTCTGGTCTCATCCAGTGCCGCCTACGGACTCGGACTCGGCATGCTGTCACATGCAGATCGTGCTGCTGACGGGAGTGGGGGCACAGAGAGCTTTCATCGTTCACCATAGAGCACAGCAGTTAAAACCCCGTGAGTCACCTCCATAAACCCACCAAAAGTTCCCTCCAGGCACCTGACACCTATTTCTTTTCCCTCTGGCTTTCCCCACCTGGCTTCTAAAATTCCTTTTTACCCTGGATGATTTAGCACTGTCGGCAAACACTCACGCCTCGCACCTCAAAATCTGTGCGGTGAACAGGTCTCGTACCTAAGTGACTTTTCAAAATGTTCCCTCGACAGAAACGGATCTCTTCTAGGACGGGGACAAGGGAATTCTATTGCTAGGAAAAGTATAATTTCTCTGTGCCTTTACGGTATGAACATAAATATGTGCTTCTCGGCAGAATTACTTGGGGAGTTTTTTTGAAAACGTGTATTTGATGGCCTCACATCCCACCCTCCAGGCTCCCCAACAAAGATGCTGACTCAGGAGGGCGGAGAAGGGGCCAATTTAATATATATATTATGTTCATGTATTTATAAATTATGATTTATATATAATTATAATTTCATATATAAATATAAAATATTTACACTGTATATGTACATTTTTAAACTTGATATATGTGTATACACGCATATATACAGATATACATATACATATATTATTATATATAATTTTTTAAAATTTCCCTGGGGGCGCCTGGGGGGTCTGAGTGGAGTGTTGGACTCTTGATTTCGGTTGAGGTCATGATTTCGGGATCCTGGGATTGAGCCCCGCATCGGGCTCCCCGCAGAGTGCGGAGTCTACTTGAGATTCTCTCTCTCCTTCTCCCCCTCCCTCCTGCTCTCTCTCTCAAATTAAAAAAAAAGAAATTGTGCGCCTGGGTGGCCCAGTCCTGCCTTCGGCTCAGGTCAGGATCCCAGGGTCCTGGGATCGAGCCCCACATCGGGCTCCCTGCTCGGCGGGAAGCCTGCTTCTCTCTCTCCCACTCCCCCAGCTTGTGTTCCCTCTCTCGCTCTCTGTCAAATATATAAATAAAATCTTAAAAAAAAAAAACAAAAAACAGAAAAAGAAATTTCCCTTGGCAATCATGATCTTCACCTCTAGCTGAGAACCAAGAGGAGGAAGATAACACTAGCTTTGAATGGGTTTAGACCTGGATCGGCCTTTTACTATATTGGTCATGTGACATTGATCAAGTCTTCTTTATGGACTTATTTTCTCACACATACAAGGCGTCGACAACAGTCCCTGCTTAAGGGCTATAGTGCAGATTCCGTGAGATAATATCGTCATGTACTCTGTGCCTGGCACACATTCATTTATTGATCCACTCATTCACGCATTCATCTATTTATAGAATTCATTTATTCGAGCAGTGAGAGAATCTCCTGTATGCCAGGTGCTGGGAAAACGGTGGTAAATGTGGGCAGACACCATTCTGCTCTCATGCTGGAGACGGGGAGTCTGTGTCACCCAGAAGCCCATGGCCAGCCTCACCCACTGTCTGCTGGCTCCCACTATAAGAATTAGTCACAGGAGCGCCTGGGTGGCTCAGTCGTTAAGCGTCTGCCTTGGGCTCAGGTCATGATCCCGGGGTCCTGGGTTCTAGCCCCACAGCAGGCTCCCTGCTCGGCGGGAAGCCTGCTTCTCCTTCTCCCGCTCCCCCTGTTTGTGTTCCCTGTCTCGCTCTGTCTCTCTCTGTCAAATAAATAAATTAAATTAAAAAAAAAAAAAGAATCAGTCACAGCAAAAACAAACACCTGACGTTTATAGACGACCTGTCATGTAGTTCATTAGATCTTCACACCGATACTATGAAGGACGTGATGTTATCATGCTCATTTTTTCAGGGAGGAAACTTGCAGAAGGGAGTGGTTTGCCCAAGGTCCCAGGGCTAGCACAAGGCAGAGCCGAAATTCACACTCAGCCTGTCTGACTCCAGGACCGTGGTCTTTCCACTGCATCACACCATTGCAGGCTTGAACTTTCGTGACAAGAATTTTAGAGTTTGTCATCATGACCACCTTGACGCTAGATTCAGGAATTGAGGACTGGGTCAGTCTTGAGTCTGGAAACATGATAGGAGCAAATGGACTGAGGTGGAAGAGCATAGCAAGAATCCTTTTACCTGTTGAACTCTACACCAGGTGCCAGGTGCCCGGTTTGGCCAGTGAAATGTAAGTCAAAGTATGCTGTCTTCTGAGCAGGAATTGGCTCTTCCTGATAAAATGATAGCACCCTTTCCTACTGACGTCTGCCCTGATCATGGTTGGGATGCTCAAAGCTGTGGCAACCATCTTAGGATGAGGCGTCAAGCATGACGATGGAGGTAGATGCCAGGGATGGAGAGGAATACACAATGGAAAGAGCTGGGGTCCCTGAGAGTGCCGGTGAGCAACTGAGCAGCTAACCCTCAGCTTTGTTATACAGGAAAAATAAAACCTACTTACTTAAATCACAGTGGAATTGACGGGTAAATACCAAATCTAAGTTGTATAAATCATCAAAATTTATGGTGCGCCCAATGAGACAAACCATGAAATACGCTATTTTTGTCATATCTAAAAGCAACCCTATCTGGATAGTGGATGATATTCTTAACCTTAATGTTGGCTTCCTTGACCTTGATCTAAGAAACTTCTCTTGAACCTCTGCCAACTACATTGCTCTCTAGCAAAGTGTCTACAAACGGTGGAAGGATTAGAATGTTCTAGAGCTTCCTTTGCCTACCGGGGGTATTATTTCACACATGCGTTCCCTGATTCCCCAAAAAGGAGACTCAAGGGAAATCCACTCACACAAAACATTCCTGAGAACAGCAGACTTTACTGAAGATTTCGTGGAGGAACAGAGGAGGGATTTATACCACTGAAATGACAGAGATATTTTAATGACAGTTTGCAGAACATCCATCACTGTTAAAAGTGTTTGCAAGAGGGGACGGGGTGGGGGATGGGGTAACTGGGTGATGATGGGCATTAAGGAGGGCACCTGTGGTGATGAGCACTGGGTGTTATACCCAACTGATAATTTACTGAACACTACATCTGAAACTAATGATGTACTATATGCCGGCCAACTGAACATAATAAAAAAATTAAAAAATAGGGCACCTGGGTGGCTCAGTCGTTAAGCATCTGCCTTCGGCTCAGGTCATGATCCCCGGGGTCCCGGGATCGAGCCCCACATCGGGCTCCCTGCTCGGTGGGAAGCCTGCTTCTCCCTCTCCCTCTCCCCCTGCTTGTGTTCCTGCACTCGCTATCTCTCTCTCTGTCAAATAAATTTAAAAATATATTTTAAAAAATTAAAAAATAAATAAAAATAAAGTAAAATAAAAAATAAAGTGTTCGCAGGGGCTCTCATGGGTACCTCGACTTGTTCTAGCCTTTCCTTCTGTCTTTCATTCCCCTTCTCGCCATCGTATGGACACCTGCTCAGCATCTGGATCCCACTCTTCTGGTTACAGAAGTGTCTCCCAACCCCCCAACCCACCTCCCCCTAACTTTCAGGCCACATGGAGCACAGCCTTTGGCACCAGGCTTTGGCTGATCAATCAGAAGCAGGTGGGCATGTGACTGAATCTGGCCAATGAGAGCTGTGGGAAAGCGGGGCTCCCCTTCCGGGACACAGCGGGCAGAATCTTACCTGGCAGGTGTTGCTCAGTGAGCTGACATGGGATGCGGAGATCTGTAGGCAACGAAACAAATGCAGAAGAAAGCAGAGCAAAGAGCTTCCCCATGGCTAGGTTGTCTACCTAGGTCAGCTGTGCCCCTAGCAAGGACTGTCCCTGGACTTAACTTTTTTTTTTTTTTAAGATTTTATTTATTTATTTGAGAGAGAGAGAATGAGAGAGAGAGAACACATGAGAGGGGATAGGGTCAGAGGACGAAGCAGACTCCCTGCCGAGCAGGGAGCCCAATGCGGGACTCATCCAGGGACTCCAGGATCATGACCTGAGCCGAAGGCAGTCGCTTAACCAACTGAGCCACCCAGGCGCCCCAACTTTTTTTTTTTAAGATTTTATTTATTTATTTGAGAGAGAGAGAATGAGAGACAGCATGAGAGGGAGGAGGGTCAGAGGGAGAAGCAGACTCCCTGCCGAGCGGGGAGCCTAATGCGGGACTCGATCCAGGGACTCCAGGATCATGACCTGAGCCGAAGGCAGACCCTTAACGACTGAGCCACCCAGGTGCCCCCAGAATCCTTATTTTAATAAGATCCCCAGCTGATTCATGTACAATTGAGGCTTGAGAAGCACTGGGCTCATGATTTTGAGATCGTACCCAGCAGTGATCACTAATCCCAATCCCACTCTTTAAATAACCTCCTCCGAAGCTATGGTCTTTGTGTATTGTGAGTGCTGCTGTATTCTGAGTCCAGAAAGCATTTACTGGCTCTCATAGTCCCTCCCCTCCCCTTTGAGCATAGCTGTCCCGTCCCTGCCTCTAACAGCAAATGCGGCTGGACGGGTAGCCTCATGGAGGACACAGTAGTTAGTGAAAGTAGGAAAAGTAGGTCACATTTGAGGGTCAGATCCCAATACTTCACCTCTGAGATTCCCATTTTACATAGGTTATGTAAAGACTTGTCCTGCGTCCTATTTCTTCATTCCTTGGCTGAGCCTTCAGAGGTTTGGAGTGAAGGTAAGGTGACTCTTCCAGGGGCACACTCCTAATGAGGTGGTGGGGTACAGGGTGGGGGAGAGAGACACATGCGGGGATCTCCACGTTGCACTGCTGTCCCCAGAAAGTCAGGAGCAGGAACTCCCCCAAATGCTGTCTTCACGTTGTTGGCATGCGCAGAAGCACTCACCGACTCCCTGCTACCTATGGGAGCCACTCACATTTATGAGTCCTGGTGGAAAAACATTCCTAATCCCCTGTCTCCTGTTTCAGGTCGATCATTTTATCTTCCTAAGCAATCCAGACCAATAATAAGAATATAAAAATCCCTTCACAACTTTCCACCAGAGTTCCCCACCCCCATCAAGCATTCCACAATTTTCATATGCAAGTGAGGAAGGTATTATCATCTCACAGAAAGCCTTCCCCACTTTCTCTATCCCCTTCCCCCCATTTTTCTCTGCTTTCCTTTTCGCACGCAGGATGATCTAGCCTGCACTGCCCATAGGCTGGACATAGCTTTAAGGTCTCTTTTTCATTCCAAGTAGTTTAACAAAATACATATATTTTTTCTTCAAATACTGTGCCCTCCCTTAGGTGATGTCTCCACCTTGGGTCACATAAAATGTTATATGTATGTGTGATTCATTCATTATATATCTCATCAAACACAACGGGGCATTTACAGCATTTCCGGTGCTGGTCTAGTCGTCAGGAAGAGAATGGCAATCAAAACTGTTGGGGCTGAATTGGACCCCCTTCCCAGGGCAACTGATACCTTAACTCCTAACACTGTTCATTGGTTTTACCTGTTTTTGAATTTCATACAAATGTAATTATATAGAACACACTTCTTAATATCTGCCTTCTGTTGTTTAACATTATGCCCATAGGATCCATCCATATTATTTCTTGTAGTTGTAGTTTGTTTCTCCTTATTGTTTAAGGCACTGAAATTAGGATCCCTAGTTTCAGCCCAAGGCATCCTAAGTGAAGCACTGCTGCTTTGACCGCCCTCCCAAAATCATTAAATCCCTATGCCAGTCAGTCTTGGCTGAGGTACGCCGCAGTAAGGAACAAGCCCTTCCTCTTCATGACCTACATCAACATGTTTCCCCACAAGTTCACTGTGAGTCTGTTAGCCCTGGTTACATCTACGTTCTTTTCATTTCTGGTCGAGCACAGACAAAAGAGTCTGTATCAGTTTTTCATGCTGCTGTAACAAATCCCCACTACACACATCCACTATTTTACAGTTTGGGAGGTCAGAAGTTCGAAAGGCAGCTAAAATCAGGGTGTCAGGGGCGCCTGGGTGGCTCAGACGGTTAAGCGTCTGCCTTCGGCTCAGGTCATGATCCCAGAGTCCTGGGATCGAGTCCCGCATTGGGCTCCCTGCTCCTTGGGAGCCTGCTTCTCCCTCTGCTTCTCTCTCTCTCTCTCTGTCTCTCATGAATAAATAAATAAAATCTTAAAAAATAAAAATAAAATCAGGGTGTCAGCAGGCTGTTCCTCTGGAGGTTCCAGATGAGAATCCATTTCTTGCCTTTTCCAGCCAGATATCAGTCATATCACTCCTTCCTCTGCTTCCATCTCTCTTGCCTCTGACTCTGGTCCTCTTTGTGATGACACCAAGCCCACCGGGACAATTCACGGCGATGTCCCTGTCTCAAGAGCCTTACATTTAATCACGTCTGCAAAGCAGCCCCTTCTGCTACCTAAGGTAGCATTTCAGAGATTCGGGGATTGGAACACAGACATCTTTGGGGGACCATTACCCTACCATACAGTGGTAGGTATATGGCAGTGTTGGGGCCAAGAAAAGAGAAAACAGCAGGCCCCTGCAAGTTAAGGTTCTTCATGCTTCTACCTGGAAGGGGGGTTTGCTCACATTTGCCCGCATTTCACGTCCCTCTGGCTCAGGGGCCATCTGCCATTGCAGGTTCCCTGTCCAAGTCCGATACCAGCAGAGAGGATCCCGCGAGGAGGGGCGGTAGCTCGTTTGATCATAACCCGAAGGACCACAGGCACAGGAGCGCCAAGAGAAACAGCGGGAAGGATCAAGGAAGGAGTAGGGCTCTTGGCCAAGGGACCCGGGAAGAGGGGAGCAGAAGTGAAAGCCTTTCTCGCGGTGGAATGGCTCCTGGGATTTCCTAATCTGACCAAGTTCCTCTTCTTGGAAGGGAACCCCACTGGTGCGTCGTGGGGCAGGGCAGGCGTCCCCTGCGGGTGGCGGGGGGGGGGGGGGGGGGGGCTCTATTTCAACACTAGGACTTGGCTCTCTCGCTCCTGCAGCCCGGCCTGAGGAGCGGCAGACGGTGGGCGTGCTGGCATCGCTCACGCTGGGCTCCGGCTTCTGCCCTTCGCGGGGCACGACACCCCCATGCCCCGAGCCCCGGTCAGCGACGGCCTCTGTCGCCTCTCGGCCTACCTGGAAGAACTGGAGGCCGTGGAGCTGAAGAAATGCAAGCTGTACCTGGGCACCGAGGTGGAGGCGGGCAGGATCCCCTGGGGGCGGCTGGAGGCGGCCGGGCCGCTTGACACGCGCAGCTGCTGGTGGTGCACTGCGGGCCGGACGCCGCCTGGCCGCTGGCGCTGGGCCTCTTCCAGCGCATCAACCGACGGGACCTGTGGGAGAGAGGACAGAGGGAGGACCCGGTGAGGGGTAAGGACGCCGCAGGCCCCGCCGGGGGCCCTTCCGCCAGCGACAGTCGCCGCGCGCACGAGACCCGGCTCTCGCTTCTGCCCTTGGCCTTGCTCGCGCTGCGTTCTGCCCGCGACGCCCTCGCTCTGCCCGGAAAACCCCTGCTTCGCCATCAGAACCCAGGAGGCACTATCTCGTGCGCGGGTTCTTTCCTCCCCCCACCCCCCCGGGCCTGCCCCTGGCCCTCAACCACCCCGGCTGGCTTCTGCAGCGCCCGGATTTCTCTTACTGTATCTCCTGTCCTATGAGATAATCCGGGTGCTGCCAACACCCACTCCCTCCCATAACACGCGTCCGTGCTTTCCACGGTGCACAAGGACGCGCGCTCCGCGCTTTCCACGGCGCACAAGGACGCGCTCCGTGCTTTCCACGGTGCACAAGGACGCGCGCTCCGCTTTCCACGGTGCACAGGGACGCGCGCTCCGCG
>NW_023270718.1:8070702-8083989 GCF_011800145.1 Mirounga leonina | reverse complement strand
CTTTCCACGGTGCACAAAGACGCACTCTGTGCTTTCAGTGCTGTGTGAGAGATATTGTTATGATCACCCCTGTTATAGAGATAAGGAAACTGAGGCTCAGAAAAACACGATTTGCCCCCAGACGAGAGCTCCTGGGTTAAAACCCGCAGAGGGTTTCAGGCGGCGCGCAGTGGATACCAGCTGCTGTTGAGGGTGGCGCGGATGAGAAAACAGAGACCCTGCTTTGTAGAATTTGCTACTCTGCATGGTGTAAATACTCCCCGGAGGGCTGATTTGAAGTTCCCAATGTGATGCCCACTGGCTTGTAATTCACAGAAATTTAGCGGCAGACTCTCTTGAGCTGGTGAGGCGTGATGACAAGAGGCCTCCTCAGATCCGGTCTCAGGTGGCTCCTTCTCTCCCTGTCTCCATCGTCGGAGAACATTGCAGAGGCCTCGGACTGCGGGAGTGTGAGACGTTCCATCTTTACTCAAGGACACCTATGAAAATGAAAGCGCTATCAGCAATAAAGAAAAAAGGATAAATGTATTCACTTATGATCTCATATAATTGTTCTACTTATAGAAGTTCTACATACTCCTTATAGGAAATTCAAATAATATACAAGTATGAAGTGCCCCCCCTTCTCCCACTGCACCTAAACCTCTCCCCAGCATCACAACTGATGACTTTGGCAAGCATCCTTTTCCAGACCGTGTCCTTTCAATTCATCGAAAGGCAGCCCCATGGTCTGAAGCTTAGCTTATTTCCAGCTGTGTGGTGCTGGAAAATCCGTGTACCTCTCTGGGCCTCTGTTGCCTCATCAGTAAGACAAAAGGGACTGGATTAGTTCAGGGGTTCTCGCATGTTAATGTGCGTGGGAATCATCCAGACACCCTGCTGGGAAGGTAGAATCCAAGACCAGCAGGTTAGGGGCACCAGGAATCTGCATTTGGATGTGGGTGGTGTTCATGGCACACTTCAGAAAATACTAAGCTAAAACATCTCTGGGGGGGCGCCTGGGTGGCTCAGTCGTTAAGCGTCTGCCTTCAGCTCAGGTCATGATCCCAGGGTCCTGGGATCGAGCCCCGCATCGGGCTCCCTGCTCCGCGGGAAGCCTGCTTCTCTCTCTCCCACTCCCCCCTGCTGGTGTTCCCTCTCTCGCTGTGTCTCTCTGTCAAATAAATAAATAAAATCTTTAAAAAAAAAAAAAAAAGAGGTAGGATGACTTCTTTCTAAAAAAAAATCTCTGGGGGCACCTGGGTGGCTCAGTCAGTTAAGCGGCTGCCTTTGGCTCAGGTCATGATCCTAGGGTCCTGGGATCGAGCCGCACATCGGGCTCCTGGCTCAGCAGGGAGCCTGCTTCTCCCTCTGCCTCTGCCACTCCCCATGCCTCTCCCCCTGCTCGTGCTCTCTCTCTGTATCTCTGGGTGTCTCAAATGAATAAATAAAATCTTAAAAAAAAAACCCAAAAAACCAAAAAAATATCTCTGATGTCTTTGTCAGCTGTAATATTCACTGATTGCCTTATTTTATTTTATTTTATTTTATTTTATTTTATTTTATTTTATTTATTTATTTTTAAAGATTTTGTTTATTTGACAGAGAGATAGAGAGAGCACAAGTAGGCAGAGCGGCTGGCAGAGGGAGAGGGAGAAGCAGACCCCCCACTGAGCAGGGAGCCCGACATGCGACTCAATCCCAGGACCCTGGGATCATGACCTGAGCCGAAGGCAGACGCTTTACTGACTGAGCCACCCAGGCGCCCGCTTTTTTTTTTAATTGTGGTAAAATACACATAACAAAATTATTATAAATGAATTGGACTCTTCTAGATATGTCATAGAAGTGGATTCTTTTTGTGACTGTCTTATTTCACCCAGCATAATAGTTTCAAGATTCATCCATGTTATAGCATGTGTCCGAGTTTTCTTCCTTTTTAAGGCTGAATAATATTCCATCGTGTGGAATACACACACACACACACACACATTACATTTTAATTCATTTAATTCATTCATCTCTTGATGAGCCCTTGGGTTGCTCTTACCTTTTGGTTATTGTAAATAACGCTGTTGTTAACATGGGTGTACAAATATCTCTTCTAGACTCTGCTTTCAATTATTCTGAGTGTGTACTCAGAAATGAAATTGCTGGATCAAATGGTAATTCTATTTTAATATTTTAAGGAATGCATAGTTTTCCATCGTGGCTGCCCCATTTTACATTCTACCACAGTACACGAGGTTTCCAATTTTCCCACATCCCCACCAACACCTATCTCTAGATTTTTGTGTCTTTTTTTTCCCCCCCCATTTTTTAAAAAGAGTAATCTCTGTGCCCCAGGTGGGGCTCAAACTCATTGCCCTGGGCTAAGGAGCTGCACAATCCACCCGTTGAGCAGCAATGCTAGCCCTCTGTTATATTTGTTTAAAGCAGCCATCCTAATGAGCGTGAAGTCTGATTTCTGTCATTTGTGATTAGTTTTCCCTGCGCATCACCTCAAGTCCTTGTTTCCTACAACCTCACACATCCGGTTTGGGGCAAATCCCAGTACTTCCAGCTCCAAGCATTGCCTCCCACTCTGCTGCCACCCAGTGGGTAACCCACCTTGCGCTTGGCTAACTGCCCCTAGCTGGGCTTTGCTTCCCACCCCACCCCCATCCCCCACGGCTTCTTACAGGCTTTCCCCACTCAGCAGGCACAATAATCTTTACAACCATTGATTAAATCATTCCCCTCCCTTGTTTTGAATCCTCCAAAGGCCTCTGTTGTGAACAGAATGTAATCCAAACTCCTCAACCTGCTCCCACAAGATCTGGCTGAGCCTGTCTCTCCAAACCCACCCAGCACTTACCCTGAAGCTCATTCCACTCCAACTTCATTCCTCTCTTGTGTCATTGTGTTCTTCCCCAGGACTTTTACCCTTGCTGTGTTTTTTGTTTTTTGTTTTATGTTTCCTGCTTAGAACAACTTTGCTCATATATCTGGCCCCTTGCCATTTGGATCTTGGATTAAGTGTCTTATACCGTGTTCTGATTACCCCCCTATTCACCCCATTGATGGAGGAGGGATAGCCCTCCCTAAATGGTTTTGGATAGCTGGACACATGACACCAAACCCAGGACAGATGAGACTGACAACAGTCACATGCACTCACAGCCCAGGGGAGGAGACCCCATGCACCACGCAGGTCTCACAGGGTTGCACTCAGGAATACAGTGAACCCGCAGGGGCTGTGCGAGGCAGGCTTTGTAGACACAGGAGCATGGGGTGCTTTGTGATTCCTGAAAAAAGGATGAGATTGACTTGTTTGAATGATTTCATGGGCCCGCAGGGAACTGGAACTTTCGAGAATGAGGGCCACCAGGTGAGGTGGACTGGGTCTAGGAGATAGGGGATGAGGTGGGGGGCAGCTGGTCAACTTCTGCTAGGAAAACTAGTCAAGTGGGGAGGCTGCCCCACTAGGTGAGCGCATACCTGGCCAGAGCACCAGAACTCACACTTAGGCTCACATTTTGGGGTCCAGTGAGGCTCAAAGATGCCCAGGAAACATTGGCAATTTTTGATCTTACAATACATCCACAGAAAAGCCTTTCCTGGCCACCTAAACCAAAATACTACTTTCAATCACTCTGTTATGTACCCTTGTTTAATTGTAGATAACAACTTTCATCATTATCCGAAGTTATATGAAGTGCTTATTTGTAAAATTTTTTTAAAGATTTTATTCAGGGCACCTGGGTGGCTCAGTTGGTTAAGCGACTGCCTTCGGCTCAGGTCATGATCCTGGAGTCCCCGGATCGAGTCCCGCATCGGGCTCCCTGCTCGGCAGAGAGTCTGCTTCTCCCTCTGACCCTCCTCCCTCTCGTGCTCTCTGTCTTTCATTCTCTCTCTCTCTCTCAAATAAATAAATAAAATCTTAAAAAAAAAAAAGATTTTATTCATTTATTTGAGGGAGAGACAGAGCATGAGCAGGGGGAGGGGCAGAGGGAGAGGGAGAAGCAGACTCCCCGCTGAGCCCAGAGCAGCTAACCTGGGTCTGGATCCCAGGACCCCTAGATCATGACCTGAGCCAAAGTGAGGTGCTTAACTGCCTGAGCCACCCAGGTGCCTGAAGTGTTCGTTTTTGATGTACTCAACTCCCCACACCGCTAGAATGTAAGGTCCATGGAGCAGAGCCCTTGTTTATTGCTGTGTATCCAATGCTAGCAAAATGCCTGGATAACATTGGTGCCCAATATATGTATATTTGTTGGATGGATGGATGGATGGATTGATGGATGGGTAGGTGGGTGCATGCATGGATGGATGAGACATGGCCAAGGACTGAAGGAGAGGGAGGGAATCCAAGCTGACTCACAACTTCCTGCCTGAGGGGATTTGTTGGATGGATGGAGGTGCCAATCACCATGATGTGCACCCAGGAAGGAGAGTGGGTTACGAAGCACAAGTGTTTTCAACAGTGCATGTGAGGTGACTGCCAAACATTCGGGGTGTGGGTGGGCAGAGAATTATCATGTAGACAGTTTGATGTAATAGTAACTAATATTTTTAAATTGACATATGAGTTATATTTGTTTCAGGCATGCACAGTAGCTAATATTATAGCGAGCTAGCCAGAAAAATACTAGCTGATCTCCTAAAATGTCTCTTCCAGATACTCCGCCTGGTGGCCCATCCTCACTGGGAAGCCAGTCAGCATGTTCTCTGGAAGTCTTTCCTGGACCTCCAAGAAGAGGTGAGCTATGAGCCATGTAGCTTGTAGAATGCACAAGCCACATGAATCAGACTACCCGACACAGTAGATCAAGCAAAAAAAAAAAAAAAGACATTTATTTAATGTTTGCATATAATAAGAAATCTTGGGCTGGGTGGTTGCAGAGTTGATGTAGTAGATCAACAACACCGTAGGGGCACCTGGGTGGCTCAGTCGGTTAAGCGTCTGCCTTGGGCTCAGGTCATGATCCCAGGGTCTTGGGACCGAGCTCCGCATCAGGCTCCCTGCTCAGTGGGGAGCCTGCTTCTCCCTCTCCCTCTGCCTGCTTGTGCGCTCTCTCTCACTGTGTCTCTCTCTGTCAAATAAATAAATAAAATCTTAAAAAAAAAAAACACCATCAAAGCCCCAACTTCTTACTGGTTCATTTGTCCTGAGACTTGTCACCTCATGTTGCAGGGTGGCAACCAAACCATGCAAGTCAATTCCAAGCAGGGGAGAAAAGAGAGACAGAGGTTTTCTTCCTCGACAGGGTATCGTTTTATTCAGGAATAAAATCCTTTCAATGCGCTTCCCCCTTCCCAGTGGTCATCCCCCTCCCCCCCTTGGTGGGGACTGGGGCACATTCCCAGACTAGCCACTGGCAACAGGCAATGAGATTGCTCACTACTGGTTTAGCCAACATTCATCCTCCCGGGCTTGTGAAGGGACAGCATTCACTGGAACCAAGGGATCAGCACCATTACCTTAATAAAATCAGGATTGTTGGCAAGGAACAAATGAGAATGGGTTGCGGGACAGACAGCACCATCAACAATAACACCAATGATTCTGGACACTTTTCAAGGCTCCTTAATGCACTGGGCATAGCACATGGCCAAATATTGTAACTCCATCTTTGTTCTCATCCTTATTTTAAGCTTTTCTATTTTCCTAATGTTCTCTGTGTCTCAAAATAAGAACACTTTCTCTACAGGAAAAGACTAAGACTTTTACAGAATCCGAACATTACTGTCACAATTATCTTTGTTCAATTGAAAAATGTTTTCTACATGAAATAGAATCACTGTTGACAAAAGAGAAGGACAATTGGTGTGTATTTATGAATCTAGAAGTATTAATATTTATTAATACACATTAAGGGAGCTAATAAGATGACTT
Source organism: Mirounga leonina (assembly GCF_011800145.1). Classification (NCBI taxonomy): domain Eukaryota; kingdom Metazoa; phylum Chordata; class Mammalia; order Carnivora; family Phocidae; genus Mirounga; species Mirounga leonina. The sequence goes on along the minus strand of NW_023270718.1, from coordinate 8,078,132 downwards.
TATCAACAGATGAATGGATAAACAAAATATGGTGTATATATATATGTATCTATTCCATATACATGTATACCATATGCATACAATGGAATATTATTCAGACTTAAAAAGGAATGAAATTCTGATACTTGCTACAGCATGGATATACTTTGAAAGCATTATGCGGGTGCCTGGGTGGCTCAGTTGGTTGAGCGACTGCCTTCGGCTCAGGTCATGAGCCTGGAGTCCCGGGATCGAGTCCCGCATCGGGCTCCCTGCTCAGCGGGGAGTCTGCTTCTCCCTCTGACCCTCCCCCCTCTCATGTGCTCTCTCTCATTCTCTCTCTCTCAAATAAATAAATAAAATCTTAAAAAAAAAAATAAAAATAAAGCATTATGCTAAGTCAAATGAGCCAACACAAAAAGAGACTGTGTGATTTCACTTATATGAGATACCTAAAGTAGTCATATTCATGAGACAACAAGTGGTCGCCAGGGACTGGGGTAGAGGGAGGACTGAGGAGTTAGTGTTTAATAGGCACAGAGTTTCTGTTGAGCATGATGGGAAAGTTCTGGAAATGCATAGTGGTGATGATTGCACAAGTTTGCAAATGCACGTAATGTCACTGAGTCCATCAAACACTTTTTAAGTAAAAATGCTAAATTTTAGGTTGTGTATATCTTACTACAGTTAAAAATATGAGTACACGCATTCCTTTCGAGAGAGTCCTGGGATCACATTTAGATCTCTTGTTTACCTTCCTTTGGGCAGACAGTATGGGCCTCTGGTGACATCCAAATATAAAAGGATACATTATTATCTGGACCAGGGTTCCCCCGCCTGGGCACCACTAGCAGTTTGGGCTGGATCATTCTCTGGTGTGGGGTATCCTGGGCACCGTAGGATGTTGAGCAGCATCCCTGGCCTCCACCCACCAGATGGCAGGAGCCTGTCCGCCCCCCATTCCCTAGTTGCTGCAGCCCAAAATATCTCCAGACCGTGCCAGCAATCCCCTAGGGGGGACCCCATCACCCTGCTGAGCACCCCTGTTCTAGGTTACGCATTCACTTCCATACCAAGTTGATTTCCCAGAGACTTTAAGCACGGAACTTACAGAACAGGTAAGTTCTCTGGTGCAGATACGAATCTGCCTTTTTTCAAAGGGGGCAGCCCTGCCTTCTCAAACTGAAACGTGCATGCAAATCACGCAGCAGTCTTGTTAGAAATGCAGTTTCTGATCCAGCAGGTGGGGGAGTGAGGCTCACGTTTGCATTTCCCACCAGCTCCTTGTGAGCCCACAGGGGATTTCAGTGTCTCTTCACCGGGAGGACCCGAGCGAACCGGTGGCTGAGATTGACGCGTGCCTTAGGTGCCCTTGTGGTCTTCCATCAGCTCCTGGGCGTGGACCACCGTTTGAGTAGCAAGGATAGAATAGTCTGTAAGGATAGTTCCCATGTTAGCGCCTCTGCTTCCCAAGGAAAGGGGAGATCTTGATAGAGAAGTACCAAGGTTCCCAGGCTCCATCCAGAAAACCGTCCCATGGATATTGCAGAACAAGTAGGCACTAGACTGTGGTTTGCTTTAACTCATGAGTCCGTGAACGGTTGCTGATGAGTGTCCCACGCACCCCTCATTCCTGCCCATTAGATCCCCGGGAAGCCTACAGGGACTATGTCCGCAGGAAGTTCCGGCTGATGGAAGACCGCAATGCGTGCCTAGGGGAGTGCGTCAACCTCAGCCACAGATACACCCGTCTCCTCCTGGTGAAGGAACACTCAAACCCCATGTGGGCCCAGCAGAAGCTTTTGGACACTGGCTGGGGACAGGCGAGAACCGTGGGACACCAGGCCAGCTTCATCCAGATGGAGACCCTCTTTGAGCCCGACGAGGAGCGCCCCGAGCCGCCACGCACTGTGGTCCTGCAGGGAGCAGCGGGGATGGGCAAGTCCATGGTGGCCCACAAGGTGATGCTGGACTGGGCCGACGGGAGGCTCTTCCAGGACAGGTTTGATTACGTCTTCTACATCAACTGCAGGGAGATGAACCAGAGCACCACCGAGCAGAGCGCCCAAGACCTCATCTCCAGCTGCTGGCCTGAGCCCAGCGTGCCCCTCCAGGAGCTTGTCCGAGTGCCTGAGCGCCTCCTATTCATTATTGATGGCTTTGATGAGCTAAAACCCTCTTTCCACGACCCTCAGGGCCCCTGGTGCCTCTGTTGGGAGGAGAAACGGCCCACAGAGCTTCTCCTTTGCAGCCTGATTCGGAAGAAGCTGCTGCCCGAGCTGTCGGTGCTCATCACCACCAGGCCCACCGCTTTGGAGAAGCTCCACCACTGGCTGGAGCACCCCAGGCATGTGGCGATCCTGGGCTTCTCTGAGGCAGAAAGGAAGGAGTACTTCTACAAGTATTTCCACAACGTGGAGCAGGCTGACCAAGTCTTCCATTTCGTGAGGGACAACGAGCCCCTCTTCACTTTGTGCTTCGTCCCCATGGTGTGCTGGGTCGTTTGCACCTGCCTCAAGCAGCAGCTGGAGGATGGGGGGCTCCCAAGGCAGACATCCAAGACCACCACAGCGGTGTACATGCTGTACCTCCTGAGTCTGATGCAGCCCAAGCCGGGGAGCCCAACCCTCCAGCCCCCACCCAACCAGAGAGGGCTGTGCTCCTTGGCAGCAGATGGCCTCTGGAATCAGAAGATCCTGTTTGAGGAGCAGGACCTCCGGAAGCATGGCCTAGATGGGGCAGACGTATCTTCCTTCCTCAACATGAACATCTTCCAGAAGGATATCAACTGTGAAAAGTTCTACAGCTTCATCCACCTGAGCTTCCAGGAATTCTTCGCTGCCATGTACTATCTCCTGGATCCCGGGGAGGGTGGGTCCGGAGCAGACCGTGACAAGGCTGCTGGCTGAGTACGGGTTTTCAGAACGGAGCTTCTTGGCCCTTACCGTCCGTTTCCTGTTTGGACTCCTGAATGAGGAGATGAGAAGCTACCTGGAGAAGAGTCTTTGCTGGAAAGTCTCGCCTCACATCAAGGTAGAGCTACTGCGGTGGATCCAAAGCAAAGCTCAGAGCGAGGGCTCTACTCTGCAGCAGGGCTCCCTGGAGCTCTTCAGCTGTCTGTACGAGATCCAGGAGGAGGATTTTATCCAACAGGCCCTGAGCCACTACCAAGTGGTCGTGGTCAGCAACATGGCCACCAAGATGGAGCACGTGATTTCCTCCTTTTGTGTGAAGAACTGCAGGAGCACCCTGGTGCTGCATTTGCACGGGGCTGCCTACAGCATGGACGAGGACGATGGGGGGAGATGGGCTTCGGGGCCCCAGACGCTGCCGGCACAGTCGTAAGTACTCGGTGGGGCTCACTCTCCAAGTTCTTGCTCTCAACCGCGTTGGTGTCCTCAACTGGGGTTGATGTTGTCGCCACCCCAGGAGATACTTGGCAATATCTGGAGAAATGTTGGGTCGTCACAACTAGAGGAGGTAGGGGGTTGCTGTGGCATTTGGGGGATGCAGGCCAGGGATGCTGCAAAGACACCCCAGAGTGCCCAGGACGGCCCCCACCACAGAGGATGGTCTGGCCCCCCAATGTCAACAGTGTCCTATCTTAAACAGTACCCATTTGGACTAAATTGGGGCCCCAGTCAAGGACAGCGTATCCAGCCGACAAATATTATCCAGGGTGTTTTTCTATCGGGTGCAGGCAGTGTGAGTAAGCCAACAGTGCCCCCGCCAACCCAGACATCCTAATGGGAAGGGAGAGAGACAATGAACAGTAAATAAAGAAACAGGCAAACAAGCAAAAAAAAAAAAAAAAAAAAAGATCATTCAGGTAGTTTCAGATGGAGAGAAGCATTATAAGGACAATAAAATAGGGTGGTGTTAAGAGAAAGTGATCTGGAGGGCTGGGGGATGGAAGAAGGAAGCTCGGAAGAAGTGACTCTTATGGCTTTTTGGCTAAGACCTTGTGTTGGTTTGGGTTCCCCAAGGAGTAATCTTAGACACAAAGATTTGAATGTAAGTAAAACAGAGGAGGGAAATCATCCTTTTTCCTTCTACCCTCTTAGGTCTTGTATGGAGGCCTGTAAATTAAACAGACAAAAGACAGATTAACAGAGAAAAGCAAAGATGTTATTAGATGTTTATTAGTTCTGGGTGGTTCAGTCAGTAGAGCATGTGACTTTTAATCTCAGGGTCATGAGTTCAAGCACCACATTGGGCATAAAAAAAAAAAGTGAATTAATTCGTCCTCACTTACACCTGGGAGTCCCCAGAGATGAGTAACTCAAAGGGCTGGTTAGAACCTGGGCTTTTATAGCGTCCTAACACAAGAACAATACATTTTTAGAGAAGTGGCAAGACAAAGGAAAAGGACACTGAGTTTCTCCGGAGGTTAATTGTGGGAAGGCAGAAATATGGGGGGAACTAATGGCTGATGTGTTTGTGCAGGTTTGTCTTGGAGCTGTAGGGGTGGAAAATTCTCTTCTTCTCTCTTTGGGTCTCTGGCTGGGCCTAAGAACTAAACTGACATATGACAGATTCACAGGAGAAAAGCAGACACAGTTTATTGAATTTTCACATGTGCTTGGGAGCTTGCACCACAGCAGGAAGCTCTCATTCATTCGGATAAAAAACAATCAACTTGGAAAGAATTGACAGGCCATCTGAGGACACGTCAGGCTGAATTTCCAATCAGCTTTATCATGTCACTACATAGAAAGCTACATTAAAGGATCTCTGAAATTAGGGGCTCCTGGGTGGCTCAGTCAGTTAAGCGTCCGACTCTTGATTTCGGCTTGGGTCATGATCTCAGGGTCCTGGGATCGAGCCCTGCGTGGGGCTCCCCGCTCTGTGGGGCGACTTCTTGTCTCCCTCTCCCTCTGCCCCTCCCCCACTTCACATGCACTTGCTTGGGTGTGCCCTCTCTAAAATAAATAAAATCTTTAAACATAAATAAATAAAATGAAAGATCTTTGCAATTAGGGGTGCGCCTGGCTCAGTCAGTGGAACATGTGACTCTTGGACTTGGGGTCATAAGTTTGAGCCCATTGGGTGTAGAGTTTACTTAAAAGAAAAAAGAAAAGAATTGACAAGACAAAGGGCTTTGGGCTGGGGGGCAGTGCAAGGTGACGAAGTAACAAGGTTGTTTATATAGACTTCTTGGCCCGAAATTCACTCTCTGGTGATCAGCACGCCCCTCTTCCTTCTGGTACAGGGAGGAGACCCTTCACGACGGAGATTGATCCGCTCTCAGGGAAGAAGGGCCAGATGGTGGTGGGGTAGGGGGTCAGTGACCCTCCTGCCTCTGCCTCTTTCTCAGACTCCTTCAGCTCAAGACATCTGAGGTGCCACCACCTCTTGGGGTAGTGTGTTCTGAGCCACCCAGGCGCCTCTAAACGTAGGTTTTAAGACAGACTGTGTAACTGGAAGTAAATCAGGAGGCCCTACTGGCCGCATGTCATACCCTGTGCCGTGTGGTTCAGCCCGTTCTCCATCCCAGGCTGATTCAGAGGGACTGTCATAAAGATTTTAGAGATTCCAAAATTACATATCTCCCAAAATTCCCCAGAAAGTGCAAAGCTTCTAATTATAGCTTGGTCTTTCTGGTCACCAGCCCCACCCAGAAGCTCACCCCAAGTCACCTCATGAGAACAAAAGCTTCTCCTATCACCCAAAAAGTCCAAAGGATTTAGGAGCCCTGGGTCAGGGATGGGGTCAAAGACCACATATTAGAATGAGATGGTCCTAGTGCCCTTACCACTTAGGAAATCACAAAAGTATTAGGGGCTCTGTGCCAGGAACCAGAGGCAGAGACCAATATATATACTTTCTATTCTCTCCTAAGTGGTAATTATAAATGCAAATGCTCGCCAAGGCTAGAGTGGGGGGTGGAATAATGCCCCTGCCCCCAAAGACACCCACACCCTAATCCTGGAATCTGTGACTAGGTCACCTCCCAGGTTAAAAGGGACTTTGCAGGTGTGATTAAATTCAGGATCTTGAGCGGGGGAGATTGTCTTGGATTATCCAGGTGAGACACCCGCCTGGACGCTCACCCCGTGAGACTCCTTTCAGACTTGGGACCTCCAGAACTAGAAGATAACTGACTGAGTTGTTTCAAGCTGCTATGCTCGGGGAACAGGAGTCAGATATCAGCAGGCTGGCCACCATGAAACCATTGAGGTTTCATGGAACAAGGTCATCACACACCCGGCTAGGGGGCTCCGCAGTTGCCTCGTGCTCATGAGGTCCCTGTGCAGCTGGACTTGTTGTTTGTTTTTTTTTAATGTTTTATTTATTTATTCATGAGAGTCAGAGAGAGAGAGAGAGAGAGGCAGAGGCAGAGGGAGAAGCAGGCTCCCCGCCTAGCAGGGAGCCCAATGCAGGACTCGATCCCAGGACCCTGGGATCATGACCCGAGCCGAAGGCAGACGCTTAACTGACTGAGCCACCCAGGCGCCCGGACTTGGTTTTTGAAGAAAGTGTGGAAACCCCTATTTTCACGTGAGGCCTCCTGATGTATAAATCATTGGAGGAATTCAGTTCCCAGGCCACAGGCTCATGATTTCGGGCTCTGGATCTTCAGTAGAGACCTTTGTAATTTCATTAGCTGGGAAGAAAGGGAGGGACTACAGAAAACCAGTAGGTTCATCTGTGTTTCTGGAACGCGAGCAGAACCCCCGGGAGGCTGTCCGAAACACAGATTTCAGGGATGCACCCCGAGAATCTCTGATGAAGTGGGGCTCAGTGCCGGGGCACCTGGCCTCCCCCCCCCACTCTGCTGATTAGTGGAAAAGGATGGAAAAGGGTGGAAAAGGGCTCCCCGGTGTTAAATCAACAAGGAGCAAAGCCTGAACATTTTCTGCCCTGTCTGGGTGGGCTGCTAATGCTTGTGAAAAAAAATATATATAATAATAATAATTACAGTGGGATATTTAAAATACACGCATGAGGGGCGCCTGGCCAGCTCAGTCCGTAGAGCGTGCAACTCCTGCCTCAGGGTTGGGAGTTCAAGCCCTGAGTGGGGCTGGAGCCCACTTCAGAAAAGTAACCAGTAAAGATGACAAACGCTTCGCAAAGCGGGAGGTGACACACGGTCCCCGCACAATCGCTGTGCCGCGTCGGGCACAGCCAGGCTTTGTCCTGTGTCCCCTCCTTGCAGACCCGAGAAGAACGTTTTGCCAGAGGCCTACAGCAAACAGCTTGCTGCCTCTCTGAGCACCAGTCCGAACCTGACGGAGCTGGTTCTGCACCGCAACGCGCTGGGCAGCCGGGGCGTGAGGCTGCTGTGTCGGGGGCCCCGACACCCCGACTGCAAACTTCAGAACCTGAGGTGAGTCCAGGCGGGCCTGCACCCCCGTCTTCAGGGGGCCCCGTCAGAGAGACTAGACGGTGGTGCTCGCGCTCACTGCCCTCACGAAGCACCACAGACTTGGGGGCTTAACCAACAGAAA
>NW_023270718.1:8048071-8070692 GCF_011800145.1 Mirounga leonina | reverse complement strand
GCTGGGTTCCGGGTCCAGGTGTGGGCGGGGCTGCTGGGTTCCGGGTCCAGGTGTGGGCGGGGCTGCTGGGTTCCGAATCCAGGTGTGGGCGGGGCGGCTTTCCCCTCTGCAGTCTCCTCGCTGTGTGTTCACACCTGCGTGTCTGTGTCCATTTCCTTTTCCTGTAAGGACACCAGGCACAGCGGTGACCTCATTTTAATTACTTCTTTAAAGACCCTATTTCCAGGGCGCCTGGGTGGCTCAGTTGGTTGAGCGACTGCCTTTGGCTCAGGTCATGATCCTGGAGTCCTGGGATTGAGTCCCGCATCGGGCTCCCTGCTCAGCGGGGAGTCTGCTTCTCCCTCTGACCCTCTTCCCTCTCATGCTCTCTGTCTCTCTTTCTCTCAAATAAATAAATAAAATCTTTTAAAAAAATAAATAAATAAATAAATAAAAATTTAAAAAAATAAAGACCCTATTTCCAAATACAGGCACACTCGGAGGTACGGGGGTTAGGATGTCAGTGTATGAATGTTGGGGGACGCGACGCAGCCCATACCTACCAGAAGCAGTCAGTAGAAATTCCAGCATCATTATCTCCTGCTTCTCTTATTTTATCTCCTCTTTTCCAGGCTTCCCACCTCAAATCACACTCCCCGATTTCAAAGCGGAGTGCACAAAGCCTTAGTAATTAAAACAGTCTGGTGCTGGGGGCGCCTGGCTGACCCAGTCGGAGGAGCAGGGGACTCTTGACCTCGGGATCCTGAGTTCCAGCCCCACGTTGGGCAGAGATTACTTAAAAAAAAAAAAAAGTGAAGATGGTAAATTTTACGTTATGCATATTCTACCGTGCTATTACCAAACATGGCACTATTAAGGCATGGCTTAGAGAAATTAGATGACAGCCGGCTGAGGGAACCAGGGGTGTCTGGACCCTGACCCAGAACACAGCCCTGCTCCCCTAGCCCGAGTCCTGAAGGGCAGACACAGGGATCAGAGCCCAGTAAAGCAGGCAACCATTTTGTGAGCAGGATATGGGTCCGATCCCAAAGACATAATAATAAATAATACCATACTTTCTTGAACTCATGCCACGTGCAAGGAACCGTGCCAAGAACTTACATTACGTATGTCACCAGCTCATTCAGGTCAATGCCATCAGCCTTGCTTTCCTGCAGCTCAGGGAGAGATGCAGTGATGAGCGAGCTTCCACGGGGCGGGCGCGTTCCTTGGGACCCACTGGCCACACGCACCTCCTTCTCCAAGTGAAGGAAAAGCCGCAGAACAGAGCCAGTAGGACGGTCTCGAATTCCTCTCTAAGGGCACCTCTGTGACAGCATTTCCTTCACTGCAAAGCACCAAGACATCTTATGTCATTCTTGTTGCTTTTATTTATTTATTTATAATTTTTTTATTCTTATGTTAATCCCCATACATTACATCATTAGTTTTAGATGAAGTGTTCCATGATTCATTGTTTGTGCATAACACCCAGTGCTCCATGCAGAATGTGATATTTATTTTTTTTATTGGCGTATCATTGACATACTGGAAAACTCAGCGGTGGTTTTTCTTTAGGGTATGCACAAGCTTGTGCAAATGTCCCCACAAACTCCAGGCAATCTTCCCCACAGCAGAAAGAGACACCCTAGCCCTTAGCAGGCACTCCCCAATCCCCCCCCCGCCCCTGGCACCCCCTGATCTCCTTTCTTTTACTTTAGAAAAGGGGGAGAATAGGTATAGACCAAAGGAAGCGGGGAGACAAAGGACGAGGGGCAGAATCCACCACCATGGTGACCTGGCCCTTCTCCCCTCCCTCCCACCCAGCCTGAAGAGGTGCCGCGTGGCCAGCTCTGCGTGCCAGGACCTCGCGGCCGCCCTGATGGCCAACCAGAACCTAACGAGGGTGGACCTAAGCTGCAACGGGCTGGGGCTGCCGGGAGTGAGGCTGCTCTGCGAGGGGCTCCTCGCAGATGCAGGCTGCAGGTGATCCAGTGAGTCTCCGCACCCTCTTGATGCAAGCCACCCAGCATCCCCTGGGGGGCTGCTTCTCTCCCCTCTGACACTTCTGGTCACAAATGTGTGGGGTTTCCCGCAGCAAGCAACTCTGCCCCGCCGGGGGGGGGGGGGGGGGTCCTACAGTTCCCTAACTGTTCAAGTCCATTCTGCCACCATCTACCTGGAGGTGGCGTCATGTCCCACAGGTGAGGGCTTGGTCCCCTGAGATGGCCCCCACCCCCAGCTTCACTGTCAGTTACAAACCCCGGTTGTCACCTGGCCTTTTTTTTTTTTTTTTTTTAATTTATTTATTCGACAGAGAGAGAGAGAGAAGCGAGAGAGGGAACACAAGCAGGGGGAGTGGGAGAGGGAGAAACAGGCTTCCCGCCGAGCAAGGAGCCCGATGCGGGGCTCAATCCCAGGACCCTGGGATCATGACCTGAGCTGAAGGCAGCCGCTTAACGACTGAGCCACCCAGGCGCCCCTGTCACCTGGCTTCTGAACCTGCCTCGGGTTTGATTAATCTTCTGGGGTGGCTCAGCGAACTCAGGGAAACACTTACCTGTTTATTAAAGAATATGGTGAAGGATGCAGATGAACAGCTGGTGGAAGAGCCACATGGCGTGAGGTCTGGGAGGGTCCCAGAGCAGGAGCTTCTGCCCCACGGAGCTGGGGTGCGTCACTCTCTCAGCATGGACGTGTTCACCGGCCTGGAACCTCCGAGCTGTGTGCTCTTGGGGTTTTATGGAGCCTTCCTCTGTGGGCCACAGATCATTAACTCCATTTCCAGCCCCTCCCCCCTCTCTGGAGGAGGGTGGGAGGCAGGGCTGAACGTTGCCAGCCTCTCATCCTGGCGTGGTCTCTCTGGTGCCCAGCTGCCCACGGGAGCCCACCTTTTAGAACCAGAGACACTCCTAGCATTTTTGTCACATAGAAAATGCAGGGGTTTCAGGAGCCCTGTGTCAGGAACGGGGTGGGGGCAGAGACCAGCACATGAGTTTTCTACTGTCTCCTGCCACGTCTCATCCTGTTGCTGACAGTGAACTCCTACTCAGCCTTTCGAGAACCATCTCAAACTCCCCAGAGAGTCTTCCCTAACTGTGCACGGTTTGCCAAGCCCGAGTTAGGCGTCCCCTCCACCGTGATGGTTTTATTTATTTATTTATTTATTTGAGAGAGAATGAGAGACAGAGAGCACAAGAGGGAAGAGGATCAGAGGGAGAAGCAGACCCCCCGCCGAGCAGGGAGCCCGATGCGGGACTCGATCCCGGGACTCCAGGATCATGACCTGAGCCGAAGGCAGTGGCTTAACCACCTGAGCCACCCAGGCGCCCCACCGTGATGGTTTTAATAAACAGTAGCTCACTGTCTGAGCACCTACTGTGTGCCCTGCATGGTTCTACACCCTGTCCCTCTAGTAAAGTATGTAGTCCTTGCAACAACCTTAGGAAGCAGGTGCGATTGTTATCCTTATTTTAGAGGCAACGAACCTAAGGCACAGCGGCAGCTCCCTGAAACATGAAACAGACTTGCTGACCGCTTGCTGGAGGGCGCAGGGCTAGTGAGTGGCAGAGATGGACGTACCCAGGTCTTGAGCTCTAGAGGCCCCACCCTGAGCCATGGTGCACTCCAGCCTCAATGACATCACCTTCACTAGAGGATACTTGCTTACCCCTCTGCATCATCAGACGGGACGCTCCTTGCTGGAAATGATGAAGTCTTGTTCATCTCTGAGCTGTAGTGACCCGTGTAGGTTTGTGTTGGGTGATTCAAGGGGCTAGGGGATGAGCCGGCAGGATAGAGGACAGCAAGATGGCGGCCTCTTCAACGTGTCTTTCCTCCTGAGGTTGAGGAAGTGTCAGCTGGAGCCTGGGGCTTGCCAGGAGATCGCCTCCGTGCTCAGCACCAATCGACACCTGGTGGAGTTGGACCTGATGGGAAACGCACTGGAGGATTTGGGTCTGAGGCTGTTATGTCAAGGCTTGAGGCACCCAGTGTGTAGGCTGCAGATCCTGTGGTGAGTTCTTCATGGGGTCAACTTAAAACACAAGTCTCCTTGTATTGAGGGATGGTATAAAAATCCATCCACTGTCTGTGCACCCGTTTGTAACAGCCTTATTCACAAGAGCCCAAAGGTGGAAACAGCCCAAATGTCCATCCACAGGTGTATGGGTAAACAAAATATGGCATATACATACGAGGGATATTACTCTATCTTTAAAAAAAAAGCGTGAAATTCTGACGCATGCTCCGACGTGGGCGAACCTGGAAGACATGATGTTAAGTGAAATGTCAATCACAAAAGGACAAAGATGATATGATTCCACTTATGACATCCCTAGAATAGTCAAATCCAGACAGAACGTAGAACAGTGGTTGCCATGGGACCAGGGCAGGAGGGAATGGGGAACTGTGCGGAGTTTGTGTTTGGGACCATGCAAAGTTTTGGACATGGATGGTGGTAATGGTTGCAGAGCCTTGAGAATGTACTTAATGCCGCTGAGTCTTACACTTAAAAATGGTTAAACGGGGCTGGTTCAGTTGGAAGAGGGTGTGACTCTTGATCCTGGGGGCATGAGTTCGAGCCCCATATTGGGTTGGGTATAGAGATGACTACATAAAAAGGTTAGAATGGTATAAAGTAAGCTTTACACTCAACGTGGGGCTCAAACTCAAGACCCCATCAAGAGTTGCACGCTCTGGGCGCCTGGGTGGCTCAGTCATTAAGCGTCTGCCTTCGGCTCAGGTCATGATCCCGGGGTCCTGGGATCGAGCCCCGCATCGGGCTCCCTGCTGGGCGGGAAGTCTGCTTCTCCCTTTCCCACTCCCCCTGCTTGTGTCCCCTCTCTTGCTCTCTCTGTCAAATAAATCAATAAAAAATATATATATATATTTTTTAAGATTTTATTTATTTATTTGAGACAGAGAGCACATGAGAGTGGGTAGGGTCAGAGGGAGAAGCAGGCTCCTCGCCGAGCAGGGAGCCCGATGCGGGACTCGATCCCGGGACTCCAGGATCATGACCTGAGCTGAAGGCAGTCGCTTAACCAACTGAGCCACCCAGGCGCCCAAAAATATATATATTTTTAAAAAAAAGAGTTGCACGCTCTACCGACTGAGCCAGCCAGGCACCCCACGTGATATATATTTTACCACAATAAAGCATAAATAAACAAACATCAAGGGGACAGTAACATCAGTGACGAGCACCATAGAGCCCCCTAAAATAAAGTCCTCCCGCAAAAACTCCTGTGGTCGCCAGTGACAGACACCCCATCTCAGTGTGGTTGAAGACAAGTGAATTTGTTGGCCTCTGTGACCAAGAAGTCCGGAGGGAAATACTGGTTTCAAGCACAGCTGAATCCAGGGACTCACGTGGTAAAATCAGGACTCTGTCTCTGTCTTCCCTTTCTATATATAGGAAGACACTTTGCTGAATGTCAACCAGGGACATCTTTGAGGGACAATAGTGTTTTCCTGCTCTATATTTGTATAAGTTAAGGCACTTCTAACAGCACCCCAAACACATCACTACAAACTTACGGCGTAGCACCGAAGATAGGTTGAGGAATCACACGTGACGAGCACAGAAATGTTGTTCTGTATTTTCTTGATTATTTTAGCCAAGAAAATGCATTGCACTAAAAATAAAATAAAATGCACATGTCATAAAATTTACTGTCTTACGATTTTTTTTTAAAGTAGTCTCTGCACCCGGGCGCCTGGGTGGCTCAGTCGTTAAGCGTCTGCCTTCAGCTCAGGTCATGATCCCAGGGTCCTGGGATCGAGCCCCGCATCGGGCTCCCTGCTCAGGGGGGAAAGCCTGCTTCCCCCTCTCCCACTCTCCCTGCTTGTGTTCCCTCTCTCACTGTGTCTCTCTCTGTCAAATAAATAAATAAAATCTTAAAAAAAAAAGTAGTCTCTGCACCCAACGTGAGGCTCAAACTCACCACCCCAAGATCAAGAGTCGCACGCTCTACCAGCTGAGCCAGCCAGGCGCCCCTATCATCTCACCATTTTGAGGCACATAGTTCCGTGGTATTAAGCATTAACATTCACACTGTTGTGCAAACATCACCACCGTCCATCTCCTGAACTTTTCATCTTGCAAAACTGAAACTGTCCGTTCAACACGGACTCCCCATCTCCCTCCCCCGGCCCCTGATAACCTCTGTTCTACTTTCTGTCTTTATGAATTTGACTACTGTAGGTACCTCTTATAAGTAGAATCACAAAGTGTGTGTGTGTGTGTGTGACTGGTTTATTTTCTCAGTATCTTTTCAAGGTTCATCCACACTGTAGCGTGTTTTAGAGGTTCCTTCCTTCTTACGGCTGAATAACATTACGTTGCATGGATATACCACAGTTTGCTTATCCATTCAATTCATCCACCGATGGACACTTGGGTTGCTTCTACCTTTTGGCTATTTTGAATAATGCTGTAAACACTGGGGTACAAATATTTCTTTGAGCCCTTACTTTCAATTCTTTGGGATATGCAACCAGAAATGGAATGGATGGATCATGTGGTTATTCTTTAATTTTTTTTTCTTTTTTTTTTAAAGAGAGAGAGGCAGAGGGAGAAGCAGGCTCCCCGCTGAGCAGGGAGCCCGATGCGGGACTCGATCCCAGGACCCTGGGATCATGACCCGAGCCGAAGGCAGACGCTTAACCATCTGAGCCACCCAGGCGCCCATTTTTTAATTTTTTTTAAAGTTTTCATTTATTTATTTATTTGACAGAGAGAGACACAGCGAGAGAGGGAACACAAGCAGGGGGAGTGGGAGAGGGAGAAGCAGGCTTCCTGCGGAGCAGGGAGCCCAGTGCAGGGCTCGATCCCAGGACGCTGGGACCATGACCTGAGCCGAAGGCAGACGCTTAACGACTGAGCCACCCAGGCGTCTCTATTTTTTAATTTTTCATGGAGCTGCCATATTGTTTCCCACCGCCACTGTACCATTATTCATTCTTACCGACAGTGCATAAAGTTTCCAATTTCTTCACGTCCTTGCCAACGCTTGTGATTTTCAGGTTCTTTTTTTTTTAATTCTTAAAAAAACTGTATTATTATCATTTTTTATAATGGCTATCCTAATGGATGTGACTTGGTGTCTCGTGGTGGTCTTGATTTGCATTTTCCTAGTGATGAGTGGTGCAGAGCATTTTTCATGTGATTTTGGACCACTTGTTTCCTCTCTGTGGAGAAATGTCTATTCAAAGCTTTTGCCCATTTCTTAAAAAAATGAGTTGTTTGTTTGAAAACTATTACGATTGGGGATAGGGAGGATAAAATTGGCGCTGTGTGGAAAACACTCCATGATGCATGCTGAATTGGATTTTCTGCAGGTTGAAGATTTGCCGCCTCACTGCGGCTGCCTGTGAGGATCTCGCCTCCACCCTCACTCAGCGTGAACCAGAACCTGATGGAGCTGGATCTAAGCCTGAATGACCTGGGGGACCCTGGGGTGCTGCTGCTGTGTGAGGGCCTCAGGCATCCCCAGTGCAAGCTTCAGACCCTCCGGAAGTGAGTCCTGCTTTGCTCACCATCATCCGAGTCCAAATCCACAGTCCTTGCTCTTATATCTGGGCTCACTGGGGTCATGCTCACTCCCCTCTTCTCGTAACTAACCTCTTAAGATTTTTCTGCCACAGGGCCTTTGTACAAGCTGTTCTTTCTTCCTGGGATGCCCTTCTGCTTTGCTAACCCCCCTTTTACCCTGGTGACATCTGTTTTATCTGTTAGGACTCAAAACAAATGCTTCTTCCCCATGCATGCCTTCCCTAACCCTTGAATAGGGTCTAGATTCCTAGCTGTGGGATTTAATTTGATCTTATGCTTCTCAGCATCACTCATTAAAACTCGTCATTCTTGTGCATGGGTGTGATCTTCCAAAAGTGCAGGAGCTGTGTCAGTTCTATACTCTGATGGCCACTATAAGACCTGGCTCAGGGGTGTTTGGAAATACATATATTTTATTTTAATTTTTTTATTAAGTTTTTTTGTTTTAAGTCCAAGTTAGTTAACTTATTTTTTTAAAGATTTTTATTTATTTATTTGACAGATAGAGACATAGCGAGAGAGAGAACACAAGTAGGGGGAGTGGGAGAGGGGGAAGCAGGCTTCCCGCGGAGCAGGGAGCCCAATGCGGGGCTCGATCCCAGGACCCTGGGATCATGACCTGAGCCGAAGGCAGACGCTTAACGACTGAGCCACCCACGCGCCCTAGTTAGCATATTTTTAAATGAGTGAATGCATGAATACACCCAAGGAACAAAAAGAAAATGCAGAAGGCTGTCAATTTTCAGAAAATCATTTTTGGGGGCGTCAAAGGAGAGTCTGTCTGTCCTACAAAAGCCTCATCTACTATCTGATGTCGTTCACGCTGGAGGGATTTTTTTTCCTTTCGAGACATTGTGAATCGCGTAGCTTCTATTGCTTTTGTTACGTTTGGAGAAGTGCCCTGTTTCTTCCCATTCTTCTCTCCACCTCATCCGGTACCACAATATCACTATGGACCCACACATGCCTCTGCTTTAATTCTGTCTCCTTCTTTGGCACCCCAAAGCTCATCTGCAGGCATGCCTGTCTCAATTTGATGTAAACGATACATCTCACCAATGTCCCCGCCCCACTTACCATTATCCATTCAGGATGTGCTGACCTGGTCCAGACATATCTACCGCGTTCCTTTGAGCTGACCTGCATGCCATCCTCTGCAAACACCAGAGGCTGTGGAGTCGTGCCCCTCCCCCCACCCCCACTCTGCTGTTCCTTCTTGTCCGTGTCCCTTTCTGAACCCCAGTGAGATCCCACCCCAGGGGCAGAGTCGCACACTCAGCCTTCATTTGCATCCTTGGTATCGCAACCCTTCTGAATAGCTCTCTAGAAAGATCGGCAGTTTACTCTTCCACCCGCAATTTAGGAAAGCTACTTTGCCGGTTATCTTTATGGTTATTCGACTTTCTATCTTTAAAGCCCTGGTGGGTGTAAAATGTTCTTAAATGGCATTTCCGTGTTGAGTATCTCTTCATGTGCTTATCAGCTTTTTCGGTTTCCCCATTCTGTGAATTGCCTATTCGTGTAATTTATTGATTTCTTTGGTATGTGTCCTACATTTCTCTTGATGTGCAGATGTTCCCTGTTTCAGACGTTAATCTTTTGTTGACTGCATACCTTGGAAGTGTCTGCTCAGCAGGTCACCAATCTGTCAAATTGTGGATGCTTTCATCAAACGTTTGAGGTCAAATCCATATGTATTTCTATGATTTATATTCTTTTTTTTATTCTTATGTTAATCCCCATACATTACATCATTAGTTTTAGATGAAGTGTTCCATGATTCATTGTTTGTGCATAACACCCAGTGCTCCATGCAGAACGTGCCCTCCTCAATACCCATTACCAGGCTAACCCATCCTCCCACCCCCCTCCCCTCTAGAACCCTCAGTTTGTTTTTCAGAGTCTATCGTCTCTCATGGTTCGTCTCCCCCTCCGATTTCCCCCGCTTCATTCTTCCCCTCCCGCTACCTTCTTTTTTTTTCCTTAACATATATTGCATTATTTGTTTCAGAGGTACAGATCTGAGATTCAACAGTCTTGCACAATTCACAGTGCTTACCAGCGAACATACCCTCCCCAGTGTCTATCACCCAGTCACCCCATCCCTCCCACCCACCCCCCACTCCAGCAACCCTCAGTTTGTTTCCTGCGATTAAGAATTCCTCATATCAGTGAGATCATATGATACATGTCTTTCTCTGTTTGACTTATTTCACTCTATGATTTATATTCTTGTGACAGGTCTAAGAAATCCTTTGCCAGGCACCTGGCTGGCTCAGTTGGTGAAGCAGGCTGACTCTTGATCTCGAGGTTGTGAGTTCAAGCCCCACGTTGGGTGTCGATTACTAAAATAAATAAGTAAAACTTAAAAAAAAAAAAAAAGGAATTCTCTGCTAGTACACTATCGCAGGTGTATTCAGTTTCTTCTTTGTGTTTACAGTTTGCTTAGGCACGGTTCAATTTTCTATTTCTAATTTTTGCGATGCCATTTAATAAAGGACCATGCTTTCCTTGCTGATTTGTGACGCCAGCCCTATTGCAAACTATCTTCCCATATTGCAGTGGTTTTTTTTTAGGTTTATTTATTTAAGTAATCTCTACATCTAACACAGGGCTCGAACTCAAGATCCTGATATCAAGAGTCCCTTGCTCTTCCGCCTAAGCCAACCAGGCGCCCTCTCCCTCAGTCCATGCTCTCCACGTGTCTGTGCTCCTAATCTAATTTCCTGCTGTTGTAATTTCTGTAATTTGTTACATGCTCCACTGTTAGGAAGAGTCTGTCTTTTGCTTTTTGTTTTTGCAGATTTTCAGTTATTCATAGATATTTATTCTGCCATTAAATTTTATTTTATTTATTTAAGAAAAAGATTTTATTTATTTATTAGAGAGAGAGAACGAGCAGTGGGGGGAGGGGCAGAGGGAGAGAGAGAAGCCAACTCCCGGCTAAGCAGGAAGCCCAACGTGATGTGGGGGTGGTGGTGGGGCCTCCGGCTGAATCCCAGGACCGGGAGATCATGACCTAAGGCGAAGGCAGATGCTTAACCATCTGAGCCACCCAGGCGCCCTTCTGCCATTAAATTTTAGGATGCATTAAAAAAAAATTCTTTTTAGAACACATCGGTCCAGTTACCCCAGCGTGGCTCTTACTGACTGAGGCCAGGCTCCTTCTCTTGTCCAGACACATCAGGCCAGCCAGACGTTTACATTTACACAGATCCTGCGCGTCACCCTCGAAGGAAAGGAGAGTTCAGGGTTTCACCGCATGGGAGCTCTATCTCAGGCAGAAATGTCTGAAAACTAGAAAAAAAATACTATACTATGAAATATAGCACTTCTGGCTCTCTGAAGCTCCTGCACAGTCTTCCGACCGTGGCTGAGGGCGCCCCAGGTCTGTGACCTTGAGCAGTGCATGGCGTCTGTCTGTCGGGGCCTAGGAGCTCACAGGTGTTGTAACAACAGGTGTGACACCATTTTCCACCCAGCGGCTATCGCCAGGAGCAAAGGAAGTAATGCTTACAAATCACTTGCTGTTAGGGAGCCTGGCTGGCTCAGTCAGAAGAGCATCTGACTCTTGATTTTGGGGTCGCGAGTTTGAGCCCCACGTTGGGTGTGGGGATTACTTAAAATAAAGACAAGACAAGACAGGGAGACCTATGTAAATCACTTGTTGTTACCGGTCCATGTGTTCAGAAAATCCCCGTGTTGAAGTCTCAGCCTCCAGGCCCTCAGGGGGTGGCCTCCGGTGGAAATTCGGTTCTGGAGGCTGGAAGCTGGGAGATCAGGTGTCGGCTAGGGCTCCATTATCGAAATTGGGAGGGGCACAACCCAGCCCATTACGGGGCTGTTGCAGATAAAATTAGTTCAGGTGGGGCGCCTGGGTGGCTCAGTCGGTTGAGCGTCTGCCTTCAGCTCAGGTCATGATCCCGGGGTCCTGGGATCGAGCCCCATGTCAGGCTCTCTGCTTAGCAGGGGAGTCTGCTTCTCACTCTCCCTCTGCCTCTCCCCCTACTTGTGCTCTCTCTCTGTCTCTCTCAAATAAATAAATAAAAACTTAAAAAAAATAATATAGGGGCGCCTGGGTGGCTCAGTCGTTAAGCGTCTGCCTTCGGCTCAGGTCATGATCCCGGGGTCCTGGGATCGAGTCCCACATCAGGCTCCCTGCTCCGCGGGAAGCCTGCTTCTCCCTCTACCACTCCCCCTGCTTGTGTTCCCTCTCTTGCTGTGTCTTTATCAAATAAATAAATAAATAAAATCTTTAAAAAAAAATAGGCAGTTGAAGGGTGGCTCAGTCGGTTAGGTGTCTGCCTTCAGCTCAGGGTCCTGGGATCGAGCCCCACATCCCACATCAGGCTCCCTGCTCAGTGGAGAGCCTGCTTCTCCCTCTCCCTCTGCCGCTCCCCTTGCTTGTGCTCTCTCTGTCAAATAAATAAATAAAATCTTAAAAAAAAAATTAGTTCAGGTGAGGGCCTGCTGGAGCGGGCCAGCCCCGAATAAGGTGTCCTCACGAAGAGGGAAGAGGGGAAATTCGGACACAGGGCACACACGGGAGGCCGCAGTGCGAACATGGGGGCAGAGATCGGGGTGACGCTTCTACAGGGCAGGGAACGCCAAAGACCCCCCGGGGCAGAGCCTGGAGCAGGTTCTCAGGGCCGCGGGGGGAACCAGGCTCCCAGCGCCGTGAGACAGTCAGTTTCTACCATGTGAGTCACCAGCGGGGGTACTTGTTACAGTAGCTGCCGGACGCTCATACCCTGGCACCCATCCGATGCCCAACCCATACCAAATATTCCTGTGTTCCTTCCTTCCCGCTCCCCTCTTTCTTGTTTCTCTCTCCCTTCTGCCTGCCCACCCGCCTGCCCCTTGCTTCTCCCTTCTTCTGTCTGGGGGCGCCCGGCACGAGAGCCCTCCCCGGGGACGTCTGCGGGCCGAGTGCGCTGGGCTCTGGGCGTCCTGCCTTCCAGGTTGGGCATTTGCAGGCTCAGCTCGGCCGCCTGTGAGGGTGTCTGCTCGGTGCTCCAGGTCAACCGCCACCTTCGGGAACTGGACCTGAGCTTCAATGACCTGGGGGACGCAGGCATGTGGCCGCTGTGCGAGGGGCTGCGACACCCCACCTGCAGGCTCCAGAAACTGTGGTGAGCCCCGGGCGCCGGGACGGGTGGGGTCCCGGTGGTGGGGGGCGTCCTTGTCCTTGTGTTCTCTTCATGGAAGGGCCATCCCTCCACGGCCCTGGAAGACACCGGGAGCCCCGAGAGGTGGACAGAAAAGCTGCAAACAGCTCGCAGAGGAATTCGTTCTCTGTGGGGTGCAAACGCAAAATGCCTCACTTTCCCTTCGCCCATTGCCTGTAAACATTTTCTGTAAAATTCCCCTTTCTGTTGACATTTACTTGCGCAGATGCCTGGCTCTTCAGTGACCTTTATAGAATAAAAAATCAGTCTGCTGCAGTGTGAATTCCAGCCAAATGTGAATGGTCCCTTCCTCCCTCTTCTTTCTCCCTGGAACCTGCCTGGCCCCCACCCCAAATGACTGTCTGTTTCTACTGTGGGCGTTTCTGAGTCTCTCGATTATCTGGGGCCCTGGGTAGGTGGGCATCGAGACGGGGGCTCAGGGACAGCACTTTCCCCTTATTGGTGCTGCTAGGGTCCCGGGGTGTCAGTATCTCCCCCCCCATCTGGCAGGTATCCAAAGGCCACCTCTGTCTTTGGGATCACATGCGTGTTCTTACGGGACCCCCCCCCACAGGAAGTGCCCCAACTGCCCAGTCTCCTGACATGGAATCTGGGTCAACCTCCTTGCATAGCCCCCTCCCCCACCACGGGTCTCACCCTAACCTTCCTCTCCTGACCCTTCTGCACCACGCTGGTTTTTTCTCTTCCTCTGCAAGTCCAGAGCTGTTGTCTTGTACCTCCTTTTGGAAGCTGGTGTCTCTTGTCTCACAAGCTCAGCCAAACTAAGATTAAAATATTTCCACTTAGCATCCCAGCTGTGATGGTACTGCTTTCCGACGGTTGCTGTGAGGAATAAATGACGAAGCAAACAAAGCCCTTAGCAAGGTGCTCAGCACAGAGTTGGCCTTCAGCATATCCTGCTACCTGTTCTTATTGTAACAGCAGAGAATGCAGGGAAGAAACACAATGGGAGGCAGATCGGAAATCAGAGAGAATCAGATGGCACACTGTTCGGGCAGGTGGCAGCCCAATTCATACTGGCTCCTGGGGGGAAAAAAAAGGAGGGCTTATTGACGTGTCACTGATCTTGCTTCAGGCATGGCTTGATCTAAGTGTTTGGACACTTTTTTTTTTAAGATTTTATTTATTTATTTGATATAGAAAGGGAGAGCACAAGCAGGTGGAGTGGCAGGCAGAGGGAGAAGCAGGCTCCCCGCTGAGGAAGAAGTCCGACGTGGGGCTCGATCCCAG
The DNA here is from genome assembly GCF_011800145.1 of Mirounga leonina. Classification (NCBI taxonomy): domain Eukaryota; kingdom Metazoa; phylum Chordata; class Mammalia; order Carnivora; family Phocidae; genus Mirounga; species Mirounga leonina. Next base: position 8,056,736 of record NW_023270718.1, on the reverse strand, counting down.
GACCCTGGGATCATGACCTGAGCCAAAGGCAGCCCTCCACCGCCTGAGCCACCTAGGCGCCCCTAGGTGTTTGGACTTGTGATCTCTATTATCTTCCGTACTTTTTGCTGTATTGATTCCTCTGTTGAGTAAGTTTAGCCTTGATCCTGCTTGATGGCAAAACACCTGCAGCTCTAAGGAGGACTTCTTCTTACCAGGTCTAAGTTCTGAAAGAAAAGCTCCAGGAAGCAAGTAAGGTTCTGATTCACCCATTTTGGGTGGGTCCTCTGTCCACCTGAAACCATTCATGGTAACTGGAGACATGGAAACCAACCAACTCAGGCCTGGATCCTGAGCTTAAGGACAGTGTGAACCCCAGATGGACAGAGACTGAGGTTTCAATGAGAAACTGGCTCCTGGGGTAGAATTACCAGGAAGGGAAGTGGTACTTGACCTTCAGTGGGCATCCTAGAGAGATGGAGCTGTGAATTAACAAGCGTCCTTAAATGCCTCTTTTAAATGTTTTCCATCACCACGTTGGCCTTAACCAGGACCAGCTGGGTTCTACTCTGCTTTCTCTTAAATTGGTCCCCTGAAAACATCACCCTGAATCCCTCTCAAGAGACTTTCCAAAATAGCTCCTTATGTTTCTTTAACCACTCCTGGTCTTCCACAGGCTGGATAGCTGTGGTCTCACAACCAAAGCTTGTGAGGATCTTTCTTCTGCCCTCGGGGTCAGCCAGACCCTGACGGAGCTCTATCTGACCCACAACGCCCTGGGGAACGCAGGGGTCAGGCTGCTCTGCAAGGGGCTGAGTCATCCCGGCTGCAAACTTCGAGTCCTCTGGTGAGAGACGGGTTTCTAGTTCTGAAGGAGGCAGGGGCGTGGGGCTTGGGGGTGGGAGTGAGGGTCAGTAATCGAGATCCATGGTTCAGATGGACAAATAAGCTAGAAAATTTGGAAACATTTCCTTCGTGCGCTAATGTGTGCAATTAGCGTGGATTGCCCTCGCCAGCTGGGTGACTTTGGGTAATTCACTGGGGACCGACCTCCTAATCTGTCAGATGAGGCCGTTGTAGCTTAGAGAGAATCTGGAATTACTTAAGCAGGCCTCAAGTTCTAATTCTGTCACTTGGCAGTTTTGTGATGGGTTTCTGCAAATCGTTCCACCTCTTGGCTCCTCAGCATCCCCCAGACTGAATGAGCCGGCACAGCTCAGGGACATACGCTGGTGTATAGCTTAGAGTCCAGCCTGGTTCCCGATGAGATCTGGTTTCCAACGAAGTACCAGATAATGAAATTATCGTAATAAGGCAGGAGGCGTGATAGATTCGAATGCCACAGCAGTGGCCTGGAATGATGTGTCCCGCTCTGTGTCCTAAGGTTATTTGGAATGGACCTGAATAAAATGACCCACAGAAGACTGGCAGCCCTTCAGCTAACGAAACCTCACCTGGACATCGGTTGCTGAACAACCACTGGCTGTTCTCTTGGAGTCAGGACAGAGGAAGGTGATCCCAGGACCAGCGCGTTAGTCAACGTGATGATCAGGCTCTTTTATCTCCTGCAAACTCCCACGCAGGATAAATCCCTTCTGCTTGGGGACTGTCATCAATGTGTGATGGAGCGTGGAGCATTAGTTTTGGGAATGCGGATGTCATGGAGAGAACTTAGGACAGGGCCCCAGATGGTTCTCAGCAGAGGGTGATTTTGCACCCCTGTCCCTCCCCGGGGCACTTGGCAATGTCAGGAGACATTGGGGTGCTGCTGGGAGCTATTGGATGTAGTGGGTGGAGGCCACGGATCCTCCCAAACATCCCGCAAAGGACAAGACAGCCCCCTACGGCTAGAGTGTTTAGTTAAAATGACATTTGTGCGAGGCTGAGAAACCTCGTTCAAGGACCAGCGGTGCAACGGGGGTGCCAGGCAGCGTGACTTAGGACGCTGGTCATGCCAGTGGGCACACCCGCACCCTCGCAGTCTTGTTCTGCAGGTGGTCCTGCCGCCGGGCTGGAGGCAGGTGCACGGCGGTTGGACCCCTTGCCAGGGTTAGCCGACTGTGGGCCGGCCAAGCATCTGTACTGTGCTGTGGATAAGAACTCGAACAAACCCAGGTTTTCCCTGTTGGGAGATAGGGAACCTCAGCCCAAGCCGGTGACGGGCAGGAACCCCCAAGGACACCGGGAGCATGCCGCTCGCACTGAAGCCCTAAGTGAAGGTGTCTGGGAAAGACTGGAACTTCCTAGGAAGCAGAGGTAATTTGTCGAGGAACCCGTGACTTGTAATCCATGGATGTCTGGAAAGGGAGGTAAATCAGATTCCTCAGACGTCATTCCTGTGGGCATCAATAAACGTCCCACGAATGGTCACATCACACTCGGCTCCTGGAAATCCAGCCCTTCCCATGACTGAGCCCCCTGTAGCCTGTCTGGCCCCTAGCCCCCCCCTCCCAAAGAGCCCCACGGGTCATGACCGAGGCACTTAGAGCTGAAGCAGAAACCTGGGCCCGATGCCCAGACTCTGGGCTGCCTCTCGCGGAGGGCCCAGTAAGGTCCGTGGGAGGCTCTTGGGAGGACTAAGGTTCAACAGGATGCCTTGTAAGGCGGCGTTTGGGGGTCCTGGTTAGTGGCATGGTGGAAGGGACGAGGCAGCTCCCTAGGCCTGACTTTGGGGACCATACTGCAGTACTTTGGGGAGACCCACGGGGCACAGCCCTCCAGGACCAGGGAGGGTCTGTTCCATTGAAATGGTTATGAAGCCTAGCAGTCCATTCCCAGTAAAAGCTCTTAAAAACCAGCAGCTAAGTTTAGCGTGTGCTGAGCATTTTCCGTTAACAGGCAGGAAAAATGGCATTTTAGGACAGCCTAAAATAGCAGCCCTGCTGGATGCACCCCCCAGCACAGGCAGCATTACATTTTCCCACTGTGAAACTCGAGGTCCTGCATCCACTTGAATCCTACAAAGGGGAACCACAAGGCGCTCATTCCTGACACCCTCCTTCCATTGCCCTTTCTCAGTATGACCACTGTCTTGAGCTTAGCTTATCATCTCGACCCATTTGGGATTGTGGAGGTGGTGCAGGAGGAGGGAAGTTATTCTCTAAGTATCAGGGTGACTCCTTAATGGGAGAATAGACCGTGGCACGTGTCCCCATGTTGGGGTGGGGAACTGCAGCCATTTGGGGCTTTCCGTGCACGTTCTTTCACACCTGCATGTGAGCAGGCATTTCATTTTCGGCAATAGTGTTAAGCATACACAGATGTGAAGCCCAAGAAGCAGCTCCTCCCTCCCCTCCCCACTGCACAGGGCCAATTCTCAGGCTAGTCAAACCACACAGAAGCAACGTACTCAGTTCCTATTTTATTGGGCTGATTCGATTGATTTTCACCATTTGAGATGTAAAGGTAACAGGACTGAGAATGTCAGCAGCAAAGAAGCCACCAACAGGGCGCGCCTTGGTGGCTCAGTTGGTTAAGCGACTGCCTTCGGCTCAGGTCATGATCCTGGAGTCCCGGGATCGAGTCCCACGTCGGTCTCCCTGCTGAGCAGGGAGTCTGCCTCTCTGACCCTCCGCCCCTCATGCTCTCTTTCTCGCTCTCAAATAAAACTTTAAAAAAAAGCCACCCACAAAGGAGCCAACTGGAAAGGTTCATGTTAAATCTTTGGATTGGAATGGAGGGGAAAAGCTGTTCAGAGCTGGAGGAAGGTCCTTAAATCTCAAGACTACTGATACAAGGGTCAGTTTGTGGAAATAAAGTCCCGAATTGCACAAATACCCACTAGGCAGGACAGAAGGGCGTGGGCTGTGGGGACAGCTGTCTGCAGCAGGGTCGGCTGGGCTGTGCCCCAGAGGTAGGAGGCTGGAAGTCTAGAGGCAGGTTGCCACATTCACCCCAAAATCCTTGCTTCCCAGTCCGTCTCGAGGATGCAGCCGTTTTCCTCAGACAAGGATACACAAAAATGGGAGCACTTTCCAGACAAGAGAACGGGGAGTGCCCTCATTTTGTGTATCCCAGTGTGAGCAGTTGGATTCTGCTCCTGGAAGCCAAAGGGAAAGCGTGCCGAGCCACACGCGGCATTGGGAAGCCTAAGAGAGAAATAGGTTAAACACGTTAACACTGAAACGTCCCCAGCTCCACGGTTGGGTGTGCGTGTCCAGGTTTCCTGAATCCTAAAAACCCCATTTCCCCACGGATAGAGGTCTCAGTTGTTGATCCAGAAAGCCCCCGAAGACAGCTGGGACCAGAGCAGGATCGGGGGGTCCCCTGATGGTGCCCACCAGTAACACCCAAATGTTGTAGCACTTTTCACTGAGTTATCCGAAGAGTGCTTCCACATTTGAGTGACACGGGAGAGCTGCAGGGACGTGGCCTGGATGGGGCTCCCGCTTGACCCAGGCCGTGGCTCAGGACGGTCAAGGAGCAGAGCTGCTCAATCGGGGACCCTCAAAAAATGGCGGCACTTCCCTCCTTAGAACAGAAAGTGCCCCCACAGTTTGAGTGCCACAGGTCGAGTATCCACGGGTGGCCACGAAGGGAACCACTCAGCAGGAGGAAGCCCTGCGGGGCCAGTGATTAGACCCGCCTTGCCCCTAAAGGTCTGGCAGGCGGAAGGGGACGATGAAGCAAACAGATAAAAAGTCACCAACACCCCCCCCCAAGTTTAGCACATTAAACATCCATTGAAAACACATTACATATGGGCGCCTGGGTGGCTCAGTTGGTTGAGCGACTGCCTTTGGCTCAGGTCATGGTCCCGGGGTCCTGGGATGGAGCCCCGTATCGGGCTCCCTGCTCTGCGGGGAGCCTGTTTGTCCCTCTCCCACTCCCCCTGCTTGTGTTCCCTCTCTCGCTGTGTCTCTCTCTGTCAAATAAATAAAATCTTTAAAAAAAAAATTAAAAAAAAAAAAGCACATTACATGTAATCCCACTCAAGGTCAAACACTTAAGGTTTGGTGACGTTGAACAGGCCTGGTTCGCAGTTTTTGCTGACACTGGACATGTGAGATTCAAAGAACTGCCTTTTTCACCCCAAAGGGCAAGGAAGAACCAACTTTCCCACTCATTAACATTGTAAAAGAACCCCACACTCACAACCATTCATCTGAATAGAAACCCACAGGGGAACCCACAGGATATGGCAAGGTTGCAGAAGCTGGGGTGGGGGGGACTCAGGGGAAAGCGGTAGAGAGTGGGAGAAAGTTGGCAACCTCAGAAATGAAAGGCCTTGGAAGGGAAGGCCCTACAAGACGGGAAGAGGGAGGAGGAAGGAGCAGAAGAGGAACAGGTCATACTCACAACGGAAGAGAAGGCGGTCACGCGGCTTCCGAGGGCAGGTAGCACTGCTGGGCTCTTATAAAGGCTGATGGCCCGCTCTCCCTTGACTCTGGGGGAGGACCCTTCCCTCCTCCCCCTCTCCGCCCAGACCCACCTGAGTGCCTCTGATTGGAGCTGGTCTGGGTCAGACACTCCCTTACCTGTTTGTTAAACAGTTTACCCTTTTGTTGGATGTCTCTCCTGGGGAAATGCGGACAAGTGACCGGAGGAAAGTAATTCCGTCTCCTGGGGTGGGGGTCGGTTATGGATTCAGCAAACATTTAAGCATGATCTGTATTAGATTTACTGAACTTACGAGATTTACCAGGCACTTTGCTAAGCTCTAGCGGTGGGAGGGATGAATAAGACCATGGGAGGTATCGTCTAGAACAGTGGTTTCCAACCAGGGGTGGGTTTCTTTCTCCCCAGGGGACAGTTGGCAATGTCTAGGGACCTTTTTGGTTGTCAAATTGGGTTGTGGGGGGCAGAGTGTGCTCGGAGCTTCTAGTGCCTGGGGGCCAGGACTGCTGGTAAGCATCCTCCAGCGCGGGCAGCCCCTCGAAGAGGAGTCCCCAGCTCCAAAGATGAGGAACTGATTTAGCACAAGGCTGATTACCAGGAAAAAAAAAAAAATACAGCTCCCCCCATAACAAGCACACATACATATAATTGCTGTTAAACAATTTCATCTCAGTGTTGCAGCATACTCGTACAAATGTTGGTGTTGGGAGTTCACCTCTGCGTTCTTAAAATTCAATAGTCTGTTACAAAGTATTTAAAAGGGGCACCTGGCTGGCTCAGTCCATGGAGCAGGAGAAGCTTGATCTCGGGGGTTGTGAGATCTGAGCCTCGTGTGGTGTGTAGAGATTACTTACAAATAAAAAATTTTAAAAATCCTAAAAAGTGGGCGCCTGGATGGCTCAGTTAAGCGTCTGCCTTCAGCTCAGTTCATGATCTCAGGGTTCCGGGATCGAGCCCCACGTCAGGCTCCCTGCTCTCGGGGCCTGCTTCTCCCTCTCCTCCCAGCTCAGTGCTCTCTCTTGCTGTCTCTCTCTCTCAAATAAATAAGCAAAATCTTAAAAAAAAAAAAAAAAAATCTTAAAAAAAATGTTTTAACAACCATGAATTTGATACCTTTTAAAAGCGTGCACCAGGGGCATCTGGGTGCCTCAGTCGTTAAGCGTCTGCCTTTGGCTCAGGTCACGATCCCGGGGTCCTGGAATCGAGACTCGCATCGGGCTCCCTGCTCCGCGGGGAGCCTGCTTCTCCCTCTCCCACTCCCCCTGCTTGTGTTCCTTCTCTCGCTGTCTCTGTCAAATAAATATCTTAATACATACATACATACATACATACAAGTGTGCACGTTTTACTCAATTCATGCACCTTGCTGAGGTCTGAGGCCTTACTGGAATTCTCCCCATGGCAGATCTTGGAGGTATACCTGAAGCCCATGGGACCTGCTAAAGGAGGTTGGGGGAATTAAAATATGTACGTAAAACAATAGAGAAATAGATAAAATGTATTTGGGTTTTTTTTTTAAGATTTTTATTTATTTATCAGAGAGAGAGAGACAGAGGGAAGGCAGGCAGAGGGAGAAGCAGGTTCCCTGCTCAGCAAGGAGCCCGATGTGGGACTCGATCTCAGGACCCGGGGATCATGACCTGAGCCGAAGGCAGACGCTTAACCGACTGAGCCACCCAGGCGTCCCGATAAAATGTGTTTTAAAGGCTGAAGGGCAATGTACAGAATGCTTTAATTGTAATTTCATGAATCCCCTAATGTTAGACATTTTCAATTTTTAAAAGAATTTAGGATAATTTTTTTTTAAGTATGCTCCACGCCTACTGTGGGCCTGCAACTCCGACCCCGAGATCAGGAGTCGGATGTTCTACCGACTGGGCCAGCCGGGCACTCACTCCAAAATTTTAGGATAATTTAAAAAAACTATCCAAACTTTTCTGAGAGCATTTGTAAGAGTGCAGTCATTTCTGATGTCGTCTAGGAATCCGAGTTAACCCTCCAAAGGCTGTGGGCAGTTGACAGATGCGACCATGGAGATGCAGTGATTCGCCCGGGGAAAGCAAGGGCCAGAAAGAAGCAGGGTGTTGTAGAAGTCCAGGCTCCGAATTCTTGCTCTGGTCCTTGTCGTGTTGCTGGAGAGCCCTGCTTATGACCTGCTCCAGATTCAGATCCGAACTGGCCACTCTCCCCTCCCACCACACCTGGACGCCTGGACGCCTGGACCTTCAGGTGTTTCTCCAAACTCAGCAAGCTCTCTCCCATCACGTCACCTTGTCCTTGCACGTTTCTGGGCCAGTGGCAGCTTTCTGCTCCCGCCCTTGACCCCCATAGGCCTTTCTCCTCCTACTGAAAGTCACCTGGTCTGGGGGGCTCCCCTGGGTGCTGCACAGATAGCATCCTGGACCCCGCGTTGACTGCAGACTCCACCAGCTTACCAGTCCTATTTCTCTAATAAAGCACTTACCACTTCTGGTTATTTGCCAGTTTTTTTACTTGCCTCTCGTGCTTAGCTCCTGGGGAACCGTGGCTTGTCTGTCTTATTCACCTGCCCACCCCCAAAATCCCCATCCCCAAAATCAGTCCTGGGTCTGATACACGGTAAAGATGCAGCGAGCATTTTTCCCCCAGGGTGATACATGTGGTCAATGCAATTGAATTTAAGGAACATTAAACAAAGACTATATGCAAAGATGATTTTAAGTGAATTGATAGTAAAAGACCCCATTTGAAACTTTCGCCAGCGATCTGTGATGTTTGTGGTGAGACAGTGCAAGAGCCCCTCTCGCCTTCCTCAGGTGCGCCAATTCCAAGCTGGTCTAACCCTTGCTATTTTGACAATTTAACGAGTCCATTGGAAGTTTCAAGTTAATATCATTGTTAGCTATTTTACCCCCCAGCGTTTTGCTTTCTTTTCTTCCCCAGCTTGATTGACTTAAAGTCTCAAGTTAATATGCTAAAGATTTTTGGGAGTGGTTTTTTTTGGGGGGGGAGGGAATTCCTGATGGAAAGAATCAGAAATTCCATAGACTCAATTTGATAGCCTGAGGTGGAGGTGGTTGGGGGAGGTCCGGGATACACCGAAGCAGTTTTGCCTAATCAGGAATTCTTCCGGCAGAATTGGAAGACCTTCATTTGCAAGTCACTAGATCTCGTTGTCATTACAATCACCCTGGACGCCTTCCCCTGCACCCTCCCCACCCAGTCCTCAGCACTATCTGGCTGGTCTCCATACCAATGAGAATAGATTCTTTTGTGACGATCGCGACGGTTTTTGAAATCCTTTTACGTTGGTATTGTTCCCTCTAATCTCATATCTATCGGTCCACAGTTACCTGCAGCCCCAGGGGTG
>NW_023270718.1:7995355-8048061 GCF_011800145.1 Mirounga leonina | reverse complement strand
ACAGGACGTCTGCTGATGCCTATCCTGTTTACCTGTGTGCCCGACCTCGCCAAGACTCAGTACACGTCCCTTCATATATCCTGAGACTTAGGGATGCTGCCCTCGGGCCTGAGTGCTGGCAATACAGTGGTACCTAAGAAACACTAAAGCAAAGTCCTGACTCTCCTGGAGTTGGCATTCGAGCGGGGAAGAGAGTGGGCAAGGAGCATCATCAACCAACAAAGCATGCGGTTACATTTGGACGTCACACCCCATGGAATGGACATCGGGACGCCTGGAACGGTGGACACGCAGACACGGGAGGGTCCACGTGTCCGAACGTTACCTCCCTGGCCCCACGCAAGGCTGCGGATCAAATCGTGCCTCCTTCTGGAAGCTTCCTCCAGTGGGATTTTCTAGAGGAGCAGTTCCTGATGCTCTCCCCCACGCTGCGTCTAGAATACGTGTGATTATTACACTGACATCATAAACCCACATGTTTATTTGTTGTCTGTCTCCACAACTAGAATGGGAGCTTGTTGAGGGTAGAGCGTTCTCCTGTTTTGTTCAGGGATGTATTTCCCAGTGCCTGGGATGTCATAGAGGCTCGAGAATATTTACCGAGTAAAGGAATCTGTCAAAAGAAAACAAACAAAAAAGATAAAGTCTGGGGGAACACTTTAGTAACTGAAGGAATCCAGGTGAATGTGCTGTGGTGATCATTTGAAAAGCATAAGCAAGCCTCTACTTTTAGGAACAGCCTCTGAGCACCTAGCAGAAGCCTTTGGGAGCACAGGGCTTAGAGCGTGGTGGGCATTGAATGAAACAGCCCATTTGGAACATTTTTGGGGGCATCTTTTTTTAGTAGACCCGAGTGTGGGGTCAGTGGGGTGGGGGGGCTCGAATTCATGACCCCAAGATCAAGAGTCGCATGCTCTACCCACTGAGCCAGCCAGGAGTCCCTTGCTTAGAGGCATCTTTGCAAGTTTTGTGCTGGTTTTCACCTTGATACATTGTATTTCCGCCAGGATGCATGCATACCTTGTGTGGTTAGGAAATCAGGAAAGAGGGTGAGTTTCTGTCTCTCTCAGATGTGCTGAGGGGCTGAGGGAAGGAAACTCAGCATCTGTAATGTCAGGCCTCCCGACCCCAGAGTCGCTTTCAAAGACTGAAAGATGCTGAAGTTAAAAAATGGACATGACCCACAACATGTAAGTCCGTTACATTCCCAGGCCGGTGGAGGTAACCCCCAGGAAGTTGACTTGGTAGGAAATCGAGGTTTCTGGTGCTAGAATGGGGGGCCCCTCAGACCGGGGTGTCCCCTCAGACCGGTGGTGGTCCTGCCCTCTGGATTGAGGGAATTGGGTAAAGCAAGTCCCTTTGGTCATCAGCCTGAAGTGCTCAGTTTGAGGCCGACAAGGATCTGGCCTCCAAGGTTACTCCAGGTCCCTGGACCTCTGCGTCCATCTGAGGAAGCCGGTGATGATACTCTGCAGGTGGTCTGGGGGTCTTGTAGGCAATCCTGTTGTGGACACCGTCCTGGGGTCTGTTCACTCACTGGGTTAGGGTTAGGGTAACCCTCTCCCATCCTTCAAACCTCCCCTGAAATACCCCTCATGAGAACGTCCATGACCTCAGGATCCTAGCCTGCCACCCCCCATCCCGCCACCTCACGCCGCTTTATTTCTCCTCAATACCCTCGTTGGATGAACTGTACATTTTTGGTTTTGTGGGCCAGTGTTGGGCTTTCCCAGTGTTCTGAAAGCAGGGATGGTGAAGAAGTCCCTTCCGGACACTTCCGTGTTCTGGGAAAAGACTTTCTGCAAACCACTGCCCTTCTCCATATGCCCAGGGAACGCCCCTGTCCCAAGACAAGGCCAAACACTGACCTCTGCCCTTTCAGCCTGAATGCGCAGACAAGGCCAAACCCAGACCCCAGGTTCCCTATTCTGTGTTCCCAGGATGCTTTAGCTGAAGTGAAAATCCTAGAACAAGAGAGGGTAATTAATGCTCCCTGGCTGGGGGCCCCCTCAGACCTGCCCGTTCCTTCCTAAAATCTTCCCTGGCAAAGCCACTCTGCCCAGATGCTCCGATCATTGCTTGGGTCTGAAATGTTCTCCCAGCTGCAAGAGCGTGAATACAACCAGTTTCCTTCTGTGTTTGGCTCTTGTCCTTGATCATTGCTTTGTTGACTTTCTCTCCCACCAACAACCAAAATGTTGTCAGAAAACGGCTATTCTGGGGACACCTGGGTGGCTCGGTCGGTTGAGCGTCTGCTTTCAGCTCAGGTCATGATGCCGGGGTCCTGAGATCAAGTCCTGCATCATCGGCTTCCCTGCTCAGTGGGGAGTCTGCTTCTTCCTCTCCCTCCGCTTCCTCCCCTCTGTTCCTGCTCTCTCTGTCAAATAAATAAATAAAATCTTAAAAAAAGAAAACGGCTGGGGCGCCTGGGTGGCTCAATCGTCAAGCGTCTGCCTTCGGCTCAGGTCATGATCCCAGGGTCCCGGGATGGAGCCACACATGGGGCTCCCTGCTCAGTCTACTGCTCCCTCTGCCCTTCCCCCCTGCTCATGGGCTCGCTCTCTCTGTCTCAAATAAATAAATAAAATCTTAAAAATATATTATTCTTTTCAGTATGAAGGGGCAGCGGGTTGCCTCCATTGGTGGAGACTCTTTTTTTTTTTTTTTTTTTTAAAGATTTTATTTATTTGACAGAGAGAGACACAGCGAGAGAGGGAACACAAGCAGGGGGAGTGGGAGAGGGAGAAGCAGGCTCCCCACTGAGCAGGGAGCCTGATGCGGGGCTCGATCCCAGGATCCTGGGATCATGACCCGAGTGGAAGGCAGATGCTTAACGACTGAGCCACCCAGGCGCCCCCATTGGTGGAGACTCTTGATCTCGGGGTTGTGAGTTCAAGCCCCACATTGGGCATAGAGAGTACTTAAATTACACACACACACACACAAAACAAACCCCCCCACTCTATCATTGTCATCTGCAAGAGAAGTGCTCATCCATGGCAATTTATGTAACAATTTTTAATTTTTCTGTGACCCTTGTTCTAAGTGTGAAATCGGAGACTTCTGGCCTGGGTTGTAATTACAAATCTGTTGGTTCAGAGGTGACCAGACGAAGCCACATACATTCCACTTTAAGTGAAGAGTAAAATCCAATTTCAAAAGGACATGATAATGAGATGAACAGTTTCTCTCCCAAATAGATGACGTAGCTAGACTAAAAGAGAGTTCCATATTTCATTCTTATTTTTCACTTCCATGATGTCAGTTCTCAGAAAGTTTGTTCACGTAAGTAGATGAGAATGGGAGAGTTTGGGCACAGTGAAATGCTCCTCAATATTTTTAATTATTTTTATTTTTATTTTATTTTATTTTTTTAAAAGATTTTATTTATTTATTTATTTGAGACAGAGAGAATGAGAGAGACAGAGAGCACATGAGGGGGGGGAGGGTCAGAGGCAGAAGCAGGCTCCCTGCCGAGCAGGGAGCCCGATGCGGGACTCGATCCCGGGACTCCAGGATCATGACCTGAGCCGAAGGCAGTCGCTTAACCAACTGAGCCACCCAGGCGCCCTAAAAATTTATTTTTTTTCCCACAAAACTGAGTGCATTTTATTTTTTATTTTTATTATTTATTATTATTATTTTTAGTAAAGCCATAGAAGTTTATTAAGTGAAGATACAGAAAAAGCTCTCCAGAGTGAGAGGGGTCCCAACATGGTTGCCCAAAAATTAAAAAAAAAAAAAATCTTTAAACATGTTCACCTTTTATATGTGGCTCACACTCTTTATTTCCACCGGGCAGCCCCGGGCTGTGTCTTTGTCAAGTTTCCAGAAACACACGTGTGGCCTCACAGGCTGCTGGCTCCAGCTTGCAGGACGTGTAGTGTTGGGGAAACCTGAAGATTTGAGAGGCTGTAAGCAGGGGCTGAGATGGGGGCGGGGAGAGACTGCGGGCTTTAAAATCCGGGCTCTGGCACTGACCACCTGTGGGACCTCCACCCTCCACGTCCCCATTCATGAAATAGGGACAGTCCCAACTTCTCACGCTGGACAACAGTATGGCTTTCCTTCGGAGAGGGAGAGGACGTCATCTTTCATCCGGAAATTCCATCTCCCTCTTTTCAGAAAAAAAAGAGTGCTTTTTTGTGGATTTGCTGTGTTTCAGGTGTCTTTCATTCGAAATAGCCAGTAATGCAGAGCCTAGCGGCTTAGTTTGGCATGGCACGTTCTGAAATCCCTCAGGGTCCAGACTCAGTGGAGCAGACAGATTGAACTCAACGCTCAACGTAACAGGGAGAAGTGGGGATTTGCAGCTGGGGAGGGGGTCAGCGGTTGGAAATTTGTGAGAGGGACACCTCGGGTCCAGGGGGATTCCTACTGACCAGGCCTCACAGGCCTTTGGCAGAGGACGGGGACATCAAGAGCAGGGATGGGAACTCCATCAGATATCGAGGGTCATCAGATATCCAGGGTGGGGGTGACAGCAGGATTCTTTATCAAGACTGGGCTGGGCAGGCCTAAAAGGTCGGACGCCAAGGTCGAGGTCAGGGGAGCCCGGGTACAGTCCGATCAGGGACAGAGTCCTCATGCTCAAAATACATGAATCCCAAAGGAGGAAGAGATCCGAGAGCTTGGGCTAGAAGCAAAGTGGGTGCCGAGCCTTGAGGACCGTCTGTGACCGGCCGTCTCCTCACCCACAAAGTCCCATCTCTGGGGCCTCGGGAACCCACGGATGGCCCAGGGTGATGGGGGTGGGGCGGGGGTGATCTAAACGGGACTGGGAACCAGAGGTGGGAACTCCTGCCTCCACAGGATTCGGGAAAAGACAGTTGGACCCTCATTCCGTGCAAAGGAGACTTGAGGTGTTTAGGGAATATTTCGAATACCAGGGAATACAAAGGGTAGGCATGCGTCAGTTAATAATGGAAAATTCAGTTCTGTTTACTAAGCCCTGGGGGTTGGAGGGTTGGGGGGTTGGGGGTGGGGAATGAAAGACACTCCCAGACGCTGGATTTCTAAGAATTTGCCAAGCCAGAGACCTTTTTTTTTAATTTAAAGATTTTTATCTTTAAGTAATCCATACACCCAACGTGGGGCTCGAACTCAAAACAATCAAGAGTCTCACGCTCCAGCAACCGAGCCAGCCAGGCTGGTCCTCAGACTTTTTTTTTTTTTAAACAAAACTTTAAATTTTAGAACAAGTTTAGATTTATAGAAAACCTGGAAAGATAGCACAGAGTTCCCATGACACTCTGTATGGCCAGTTTCTCCTATTATAAATACATTCGTATTTGTTACAATTCAAGAACCAATATTATTAATCTTGACCATGGATCATAGGTTTTTCAATTTCCTTAGGGCTTTTGGTTTTTTTTTTTTGTTTCTTCTCCTAAAGTCCGGGCTCCCACCCAGGAGACAATACATTTCGTCTTCATGACAATTCCTCAGACTTCACTTCTCTTTGATGACAATGACTGGGCTGAGGCATCCTGGTCAGACTTTGTAGAAAGTGCTTCTATTGGGATTTTTTTTTTTTTTTTTAAGATTTTATTTATTTGAGAGAGAGAGAATGAGAGAGAGAGCACATGAGAGGGGGGTAGGGAAGAGGGAGAAGTAGACTCCCTGCTGAGCAGGGAGCCTGATGCGGGACTCCATCCCAGGACTCCAGGATCATGACCTGAGCTGAGGCAGTCGCTTAACCAACTGAGCCACCCAGGTGCCCTCTCTTGGGATTTGTCTTGTCTTTTTGGTCCTGATTAGCCTGGGATCATGGGTTTTGGGGAGAACGACCATGAACATGCATGCTTTTTCATCACGCCTCAGCTTCAAGGGGACATCCTGACCCAGACGCTTCCCATGACCAAACTTGAGTCGGGCTCCCCAGTCCTCCTAACTAGGCCTTGACCTTGGCCCCAACCTGTCTGGGGCCTGCCCCACCCGTTTTAGCAAAGAATCCTGCTGTCACCTCTCCCACCCTTGGTATCTGATGACCCCTGATAGCTGATCGAGTTGCTCATCCTCCACCTTTGATGTCCACATCCTCGCCTACCGTCAGCAAGAAGCCTGAGGCCAGTCCTGCAGGAATCGCCCTCCCTGTGGCCCCCCTCAGTAATTTCCTACCCACGGACCCCCTCACTCTGTTCCTTGGCTGTACCTTCCTCCCTGCCTTCCTTATGCAGTTGAGCCCAGCCCAATAGCGCCCCACTAATGCAATCCTCATGACCCTGTAGGGTTCAGAATGTGTCACCCTAAAATAGACCACTTTGTCATATTGCTTATTTTGAATTAAAGGTACATGAGGGACCCGCAGGTGCAAGAATGTCATTTCGACCTTCCTCTGTCCCCCTGAAAGCAGGACATAAATCTCTCAGGGGAAGGACACCTTCCAGCGCAGGAAGGCACACAACCACCTTCCCCAGCAGAGAGGGGGAACCGAGGGCCAAGGGGGCTGTTAACGACCCCAAGCCCAAACCCCTTTCTCTTGTCAATTCTTCACAACTTTCTTTTTCTAAAAGGTCTAATAGCTTCCCGCTCTGGTCACCTTTGAGTCTTGTATCTTTGTGGGCCTCCCACATGTACGTTATGGGCACACACCAATTTGTTGTACCTGTTCATTTTTTTATTATGTGCGGGGGTCCAGCTGGGGGATGTCTCAGCCCAGAACCTGGAAGGGTCCTAGAGAATTATTAAGAATTATTTACCCTTCCTGGGACGCCTGGGTGGCTCAGTCGGTTAAGCGTCTGCCTTCGGCTCAGGTATGATCCCAGGGTCCTGGGATCGAGTCCCACATTGGGCTCCCTGCTCAGTGGGAAGCCTGCTTCTCCCTCTCCCACTCCCCCTGCTTGTGTTCCCTCTTTCGCTGAGTCTGTCTCTGTCAAATGAATAAATTTTTTAAAAAATCTTAAATAAATAAGGGGCGCCTGGGTGGCTCAGTCGTTAAGCGTCTGCCTTCAGCTCAGGTCATGATCCCAGCGTCCTGGGATCGAGTCCCGCATCGGGCTCCCCGCTCCACAGGGAGCCTGCTTCTCCCTCTGCCTCTCTATCTCTCATGAATAAATAAATAAAAAATCTTAAAAAAAAATTATTTATCCTTCCTGACAATCCCTAGTCATTTGTCTTGAATACACTCTTAACATCTTTTTTTAAAGTAAGGTCTAGGCCCAACGTGGGGCTCACCCTCACGACCCCAAGATAACGAGTCACCTGCTCCATCGGCTGAGCCGCCAGGCACCCCTGGTGTGAGTTTTTAGTTCCAAGGAGAGCAAGCCTGCCTGAGGCGCACGTGTGCCCTAAAGCTGAGGGCCCTCCTCAGGCACCGCAGCCCCGGCTAGGCTCGACTGGACACCAGAGGCTCGTGCCCCGTGCAGGACAGGATGGATGCACATCTGCATCCTCGCTGGAGGTCTGGATGGGTAGGGAGGTGCCAAGTGGCTGGTGTGGACACCGTCAGACGTGCAGACGTGGAGGGACAGGGCAGAGGGGACAGAGCCGGAAGGGAGGGCAGGGATGGCGGCGGTCTGGGAAATGGGAGGAGACTGCAAGTCACGAATCACACAACTTACAGCTTCTGCAAAAAGAGCTTTCAGGTGCTGGTGCCTTCAAAGAATAGCTTCTGATGAGCTTGATGCAAAAAGGTCTTTTGTTCTGTTCTGCTTTTTTTAAGTGCACAGATCAGCAACAGCTCTGTTCACCACGGGGAAGTCCTTTCAGATTACTGCAGAAACCTAGAGAGGATTGAGGTGGGGCAGAAATTTCCTTTCTGCCTCTTGAGGATTTGCTAGGCGGGACCAGGTTTAAGTTTCCAGAGCCCACTCTTTTTTTTTTTTTATTTGCGAGAGAGAGAATGAGCGAGAGCACGAGAGGGAGGAGGGTCAGAGGGAGAAGCAGGCTCCCCGCCGAGCAGGGAGCCCGATGCGGGACTCGATCCCGGGACTCCAGGATCATGACCTGAGCCGAAGGCAGTCGCTTCACCAACTGAGCCACCCAGGCGCCCATCCAGAGCCCACTCTTAAAGATTCCTGTGATGCACTTAGCTGTTCAGCAAGTATCCCTCCACATCTACCACTTTCCAGGCCCAACAGTAAAGGAGAGATGGAGTTCCTTCATACCTGGGGCCCAACGTCCAGAGCTCAGAATCTGAAAAGGCTGGGAACTGAGGCAGTGGGGGGCAGGGTAGCGCCCTGGGGCTTGGGAAGTTGCGGAAGGTGTTCCGGAGAAAAGGTCGGGAGGGAAAACTTTCCTCTTCCAGCCCGAGTCCAGTGCTTGGGGGCCTGGAAATTAACTGACAATGGTTAGATTAACAGGAGAAAAGACAGGTTTATTTACACGTGCATGAGGGACCTCCCAGTAAACTGGAGGAATGGCCTGAAGGAAAGTTTGTATGTATCAACTTAACAAAAGGAGGGGTGTTCGGGCTTCAATGGGAGAGGATGGAAGATTCTTTGGGGCTTTTTGATGCTAACCGAAATGGGCAGACGAGTCCATCCTGGCAGCCGACTTTGCCGGAAACTCCCCCGGAGCGGGGTTGAAGGCAGCTGGGTTTTTTTGTTTTGTTTTGTTTTTTTCCCAGGAGGGAAGTTCATCTAAGATTTCTTTCTGCATCTTCTCTAGCTCAGATGTTTTCACTAGGGGACAAAGATACAATAATCTCGAATGGCAGCTCCGGGGCTCCACGTGGGTCCCTGCTTCCCAGCCTGGTGAGACAGGCAGCAAGGTGCGTGGGGGTGCGTGGGGGTGGTTTGTAGGAAACGCTGCTAACATTTGCATTAGCGGGATAAAGGGCTGGTTCTGAAAGACTGGAGTGTTTTCTCAGGGCATTATGCTAAGTAAAGTTAAGTATGGCAGAGAAAGACAAATACCATATGGTCTCACTTATATGTGGAATCTAAAAAATTTTTTTTTAAAAAAATAGAAACAACCCAAACTCATCAATACAGAGAACAGATTTGAGGCTATGGGGTGCGGGGGGTGGGGAATGGGAGAAGGGGTTAAAAAGTACCAACTCGCAGCTATATGGTCAGTCAGTCATGGGGATGTAATGCACAGCATGAGGACTACAGTTAATAATACTCGGTTGTATATTTGAAAGTTTTCATCACAAGGAAAACAAGATCACAACTATGTATGGCGATGGAAGCGAATGCTGGAGGAGACCTTCCTGAGGCTGGGGATGGAGTAGTGGGGCCCGTGAGCAGGGCTGAAGCTTCATGAATAGGAACCTGGTCTCTGAAACAGAAGCTCCATGAGAGGAACAGAGATCAGGCCTGAATGAATTAACCATGTCTCCCCAGCGCAGTTGCATCTGTGATCAATATCTGATGAGTCATTTATGAGTATTACCCTAAGGGTTTTTTTCAATCGTGTGTCAATTGGAAATTCAATAAACTATGTTCCTGCTTAGACTACTGCTGTCCCCATTTTGCAGATGGCTCACTGAGATCCCGGCAGGGAGGGTGTGAGGTCCCAGTTGCCATCTCAGGTAACGGACCAGGGAGCACATCTGGGGGCCCACCGGGAAGAGGCCGGTGGAGACTAGAAATAAGCCCCCAGGAAGATGCACATCTGCAAATACAGTTCCTTTTGGGGTGAGGACTTGTGTTTATTTTGTTTAGAAGTGTCCTTTGTGACTCACTTTGTCCACTGCTCGGGCCACCCTGGGCTGTGGCTGCCTTCCCCTCAGTCGGGGACTGTCTCAGACACATCCTTGGTGTCATTTGGCTTCGATGCTGGCCTGCAGAAAGCTGACTGAATGTGCACAGACGGATGGCTGGATGGACGGATGGACGGATGGACGGACGGACTGATCAGTGAGTCAAAGAGCCCCACTACAGCAGATCCCAGGGAGGAGCCACCAGCCACAAGGACCCCACTAGGTGGCTCAGTTAACGGAGGCTCCGTTTCCTGAGTAGGGAGTGTTTGCTAATTGGCATGCCCAGCGCCCGAGGCACATACTTTCCTGTATTTGTCCCCCCAGTGAGGAAGGCATGGGGTATTTGAGAAGTCAAGCCGTTTGCTCAAGGTCATGGCGGATGGAGGCTTCCTACAGTTCTTGGGCAATGGCACGCCTGGTACCTCAGGGTGTAGTCCAAGAAGTGTAGGAAAATCTCTGTCCCTGCCCAGCTCAGAGCTAACGGCCGGGGAGCGTCTCCTTTGGCTGGAGAAGGAGGGCAGGGCAGAGAGTGGTTGGTAGAGTCTTCCTCCAAGGCCCATGAGACTGGAATTCAGAAAATAATAGTGATATTTATTATACTACGTAATAATAAGAGCAACGGTGATAATACTAATATGTTACTAGAAAAACAGCAACACTTCTTGGGGCGCCTGGGTGGCTCAGTTGGTTAAGCGACTGCCTTCGGCTCAGGTCATGATCCTGGAGTCCCGGGATCGAGTCCCCCATCGGGCTCCCTGCTCAGTAGGGAGTCTGCTTCTCCCTCTGACCCTCCCCCCTCTCATGCTCGCTCTCTATCTCATTCTCTCAAATAAATAAATAAAATCTTTATTAAAAAAAAAAAGAAAGATGGGGCGCCTGGGTGGCTCAGTCGGTTAAGCGACTGCCTTCGGCTCAGGTCATGATCCTGGAGTCCCGGGATCGAGTCCTGCATCGGGCTCCCTGCTCGGCAGGGAGCCTGCTTCTGCCTCTGACCCTCCTCCCTCTCATGCTCTCTGTCTCTCATTCTCTCTCTCGCAAATAAATAAATAAAAAATCTTAAAAAAAACCCAACAACACTTCTAAGGAATAACTAACAGTGATAACGGCAATGCTTATGACTATAATAACAGTAACACTGTGATAGTCTAGTAACACTGTATCGTCTTCCAGTCAGTGAGAACTTATTACAAGAAAGACAAGATACCAAGCGGGCTGCGCAGAGATGCTTTCCCCCATGCACAGCCTCATTTCGTACATCTCCCGAATGGGGATCCTAAAGATGGTGATTTCGTGGTGTTACAGTGAGGGCCAGGAGGTGCGAAATGAGATAAGGAGGTGTCAGGCTTTCAGATCAGTGTCCCGTGAAGTGAACAGAGATGACTGCCCCCCCCAAAACAGATGGTCAAACATTTGGAATTCTGGGTCCCCAGTGGGCAAAGGATATGAACAAGCAGTCTGTGGAACTAAACTCACTCTGTTGGAAGAGCAGCGAGGAAACAGAATTGCTCACTGAGGCTATAGTGCACAATGGCCAGAAGCTGGGGTGGGGGGCCTGGTCATTAAAATGACAAAAGCATTTGCCCTTTTTACCATTTCTTGCTACTTAGCCTGCAGGTACAACAGCACAAACACAGAATGTAATGAGCACGAGGTTATTAACTGCAGCATAAATAGGAGGAACAATCTGTCAGGGCACCTGGTGGGCTCCGACGGTGGAGTGTGCAACTCTTGATCTTGGGGTCGTGAGTTCGAGCCCCAGGTTGGGTGCAGAGATGACTTAAAAAAATAAAACCTTAGAAACAATCTGTCAATGAGGGACTACATAAACATGATGATCCACACACACATACTGGAATGGAATGGAATTGCTATGCAAAAAAGTGAGGAAGCTCGGATTTGGAAAGTTCTGCAGACACTCCTGAATTAAAATTTTTTTTAAAGATTTTATTTATTTGAGAGAGAGAGAGAGAGAACAAGCAGGGAGAGCAGCAGAGGGAGAGGCAGGCTCCCCGCTGAGCAGGGAGCCGGACATGGGGCTGAATCCCAGGAAGGATCATGACCTGAGCCAAAGGCAGATGCTCAACCAACTGAGCCACCCAGGCGCCCCCCACACCCAATTTTTTAAAAAGGTGTAGGCGAAGGCATATAGTAATGGGAGAAAATCCTGTTCAATATGGGGCAGCAGGAGATACAGTAAGTGGGGCCCGCAGGGCCTACATTTGTATGGGGGGGGGCTGCGCATGACTGAGAGCAGAGAAACAAGGTGGATGGGAGAGACGCCTGTCAATTTTCATCTTCTACAAACCCTTTTAAAAACCTGGAACCAGGTAAATGTAATCAAAGATATCCTTTTATTTATCAAAACGTAGAGAACAAGAAAACAGATTGGGTAAATGCTGGATCCTACTTTCTCCCTTTTGGAGAGTCACAACTACAGAGGTGAGGACAGAAGAGAAAAACAGGGCGCCTGGGGGGCTCAGTGGTTAGGCGACTGCCTTCGGCTCAGGTCATGATCCTGGAGTCCCGGGATCGAGTCCCGCATCGGGCTCCCTGCTCGGCGGGGGGTCTGCTTCTCCCTCTGACCCTCCCCCCTCTCATGCTCTCTCTCAAATAAATAAAATCTTAAAAAAAAAAACGAAAGAAATATATTTGGGGATTTATGCAAAGGCAGTAACATAAAGATGAGCAAGGGAATACATACTCATAGGGACAACAGTAGTCTCCACTTGGGGTCTGCAGGCAACACCTGTAGGTACAGACATGTGTTGTAGGGCATTTAATAAACTTGTAATGGGCCTGGATGGTGAGTATGTGGCTCTTAAGACTTCTGTGTATGGGGGCGCCTGGGTGGCTCAGTCGTTACTGCCTTCGGCTCAGGTCATGGTCCCAGGGTCCTGGGATCGAGCCCCGCATCGGGCTCCCTGCTCTGCAGGGAGCCTGCTTCTCCCTCTGACCCTCCCCCCTCTCATGTGCTCTCTCGCTCTCATTCTCTCTCAAATAAATAAATCTTAAAAAAAAAGAAGAAAGGGGGGTCATGTGGTCACCTGGGGGCCAGGACTCAGGGGCTAACATCTGCGCACAGCTGAACAGGGTCTGGCTCGTTTTATAACAGGAGGAAATGAAGCACGGAGGTAGATACTAAAAGGCGTCCGTGGCTGGCCTGGGGGCGCAGCCGGTCTCGAACCCAGGACCCTGGCTCCGAAAGCGCGCTTGCGCCGCGGGGCGAGTCCGGCCTGGCTCTTGTTCTCCCCCTACTGGCGGAAGAAGGAAGGGCCCGCGGCCTCGGCGCCTCCGCTTTACCGGACGGCCTGGCTCGGCGCGCCCCCTGGTGGCCGCGGCGGGAAAGCGCATCCCGGCTCCGGGGCTCGCCAAGCGCTCGCCGCGATCTGCACGCAGGCAGTTCGGTTTCCTGATCCGCATCCACACGCTCCCTCTGGTGTGGAGCACTCTCATCTCCCCTACCGTCCCGGAGGGGGTGGGGGGCGAGCTCAAACGCACAGTGCCTGTGAGCCGCCCCCCCTGCGAGCCCCTCCGCACCCCCGCGGCCTCCCGCGGGGCGGCCCGGTCGCACCTGCGGACCCATCAGCGCGCTGCGCTCGCCCTACATCCAGGCAGGCCTCCCCGGGATCCGTGCTCGAGCTGGACCAGAAGGTTCTCCAAAGGCAAATAATTATCCTGACATGAAAGCAGCCAGAAAGACCTTACTGGTCCCCGGTGTCCTTGGAAAAGCGCATTCTCCCCCGCGCTCGGTTAGACCTCAGTCACCTTGTCCCTGTTAGTTCTCCAACGTAATTACCTGCTCTCGGCCCCCTCCTCGTTCCGTTTCAGCCGCGCGGGCTGCCCTTCATCCCTTTTCTGACCGAGGGCCGTCAGCGTAGGATTTTCTCTGCCTGCCACGGTTTTCCCTAGCTCATCACCGGGCCGGCCTCTGTGCATCTCTTACACCGAGAGGCAATGCGATTTCCTTAGAAAAGCTGCTCCCCCCACAAAACCAAGTGCCCCATTCTTCTCTTCTGCAAAACCGATCACTGTCTCGTTTTGTTCTTAATTCTCAGAAGCTTCTATTATATAGCTCTGCTTTATTTCAGACAAAACGGTGCAGCATGAACAAGAGCATACTGGGCATGCTGACCTTGCTGTTGCTTGGCAGGACATTTAGAAGACACGGGAACAGAGTGAATCACACTGAGGGTGCGCAGCCAGGAAGATGCAGACCCCGGGACACCTTTATAGTCATGGCTCAGGTGCCCCTGCGCGGACAGTAACAAAGGCAATCGGATGCCCAGAAGGGTCTGGCTGGTGGAGCGGCATCAGAAAAGGAAGAAATATTCTCTCTCCATGCATGCTTTAGGGTGGTGCTCACCTTCTCTATTTTTTTTTTTTTTAAGATTTTATTTATTCATGAGAGACAGAGGCAGAGGGAGAAGCAGGCTCCCCGCGGAGCAGGGAGGCCGATGCGGGACTCGATCCCAGGACCCTGGGATCATGACCTGAGCCGAAGGCAGACGCTCAACCGACTGAGCCACCCAGGCGTCCCGCACCTTCTCTATTTTAATGGTGTGTTTCTGTATCCCGCTGGGACCATAAGATCCTCGAGGACGGATGTGAATCTGGAGTCCCCCATCCACACAGAGGGGACAGTGTTTGGCACGGGGTATCTCTCAGAAACACTTCTCTCAATCCGTTCCCTAAACACTGAACGCCGAGTCTTCTGTGTGAGACTAAGCACCGTCTGACCACATCAGCAAACGCAGGGAGACCATTCTGACAGACAAGGGCACTCACAGGCCACCGTGCAGCGAAAGAAGGCCACACAAAATACAAGATGCCCAGTTACATCTGGGTTTCAAGTGAACAAGGCATCTTCTAGTCAAAGAAACACATCTCCTGCATTGCAGGCTCAAATAACAATTTCCACACCTCAACAGCAAGTGATTTTTCCTGTATGTCCCATGCATGCAATATATATGGGACATATTTATACTAAAACATTGTTGATCTGAATTTCAAATTGTACCAGGCATCTGGTAATTTACTTGCTCCAGCTGGTACCCCATCCTGGAGAGCTCCCCTTGGGAAGGCAAGGAGGCATCTCTCCAGATGGTTTGCACCTTGAGCAGGGACTACGGATGCAAGACCCCAGCTAAGGGTGTGGATCAGCAGGATCTCCATCACTCTTCAGAACCCCTGTCGGATCCATAAATTCTGCACAAGAGTGGGAGTCTGGGTGGGAAGGATGGCTGGGCTGGAGAGATGGGCTAGGTCCTGGCCCTGGGGAGAGATGTCCAGGAGGACAGACGGGGAATCCAGGTGGCTTGCTCTCCCCATTCAGCTCAGAGCAAACCCCAAACTGCCTCCTGCTAGACGTCCTGCAGCCCTCTTTCCCACCCCCCACCCCCACCCTACACTGTGCAGTAGGGCAATGCCCTCATCATCCAAGCCCGGGTCATTTGCCACCTTCTACTCTCCCTGCCTCTCCCCGCACCCCCTGCACTGGTCACTTCAGAGACTCCAGTGACCAGAATGGGGTTTCCACCCTCATGACCATCATCAGGGTCTGCCTATACCCCTCAATTCCCAGGGCGGGTCATCCTGCCCCAGATTCTCCCAACCACGTGCTCCATGTTCCAAGGATCTCTCCCCAGTTATGAGTCCCATCATCAGACAAACCAAAGCAAACCAAACCACAGTATTCCAAGTGAAAAATGCCAGACACAAAATGCCATATATTGTGGTGTGGATTTCACTTCCATGAAATGCCCAGAAGAGGCAAATCCATACTGACCAAAGGCAGACCTCCTCCAGGGCTGGGGGAAAAGTGGACGGGGCAGTGGCAGCTGATGGATACGGGTTTCTTTTCGGGGGGATAAAAGTGTGTCAGAATTAGAGGGTGATGATATCACACGACCCCATGAATATACGAGTAATACCCGTGGAATTGTATGCTCTTAAAATGGTGAAAGTTATGGTGAATCTTTTCTCCATGAAGACTATGAAAACGAAGCAGAGCCGTAAAGAGCAGAAGGAAAAACCAGACCTGTTGCTTCCTTTTTTCTCCTCGGCTTCTCTCTTCCTGAGAATCATTCTGAACTCGGTGGAGTCTTCCCTGTCCCTCAGGGCTCAGGTGGTGAGGTCAGGGTCCCAGGGAGCCCAGCTCTCCATCAACTCTCATCTTCCCAAGGCCATTGACTCGGGCGATCAGCCATAGTGATGCAGAGAGAGAGAGCCTTGCCCCAGACAGCTCACAAACACGGTGAGGGGCTGGGTGGTAAGGAGGCTGTGTGGGCCGGGAGTGGGGAGACCCAAGTTCCTTGGCTGGTCGAATAATTAAATTGACACGAGATGGATTAACAGGAGAAAAATAAACATAATTTTGTAGGTACCTGGGCCCCATAAAAATAGGACACTGAAAGAAATGGCCAATGGAGGCAGCTTTTATTACAGTGAATTTGTGAAGAATTGACAAGACAAAGGGGTTTGGGGTCTGAATAGTACATTGGAGAAGAAGTAATAAGGCTACTTAATTCAGGTTCATCCAGCCTTCCCGGCTCTGAATTCTCTCTCTGGTGATAAGGAAAAAGACAATGTGCATTTCTCTTGCACAAAAAAGGCTGACTCATCACTGGGACGTGCTTACCAGTGGGTAGAACAGAGCCTTCTATCAGGATCCAACCACCTATTAAAGTTAATTTCTGGGGCACCTGGGTGGCTCAGTTGGTTAAGCGTCTGCCTTCGGCTCAGGTCATGATCCCAGGGTCCTGGGATCGAGCCCCGCATCAGGCTCCCAGCTCAGTGGGAATCCTGCTTCTCCCTCTGCCTGCCGCTCTCCCACTCTGATAAATAAAATACATAAAATCTTAAAAAAATAAAATAAAATCACATTTGCGTCTGCAAATCGGCTTGGTGGTCATTGCGAACTTCCGCTGTGGTTCAGAGCTGTTTCCCTCATTGGGGGCTGTTCATCTGGGAAGTACTTTCCCCCTTTTAGAAAACAGGAAACAAACCAACAGAAAACGCTTCTCAAGTGAGCAGGTGTTTTGGCTGCTGGCCTCTGGGTGTCGTCCGGGTTGGAATGGAAGGGGTTTGGGACAGCCCCTGCCCTGCATCTTTGGGCTACTCTGGCATGTGGATTATTCTAAGCTGAAGGCACTTGGGACCCTACAGGCTCAAGAGAAACATTTGTCCCTCCCTTAACCACACAGAAGAATCTCATTTGGAGATCTGTCCCAGAATAAGGGTTTTTACCAGAGATAAATCCTATCTGAGTGACCCATTTGTCTGGCAGGTCAACCTCTAATTACCAAACATCTGCTCTTCTTATCGCCCTTCGAAGTGCATTCCTTCCCTCCGAAGTCCCAGACTCCCGCCCCTTCTTGGATCAGGATGACACATATACCTCATCTTGCCTGTCTCTGGAAATTTCCGTGTGTGTGTGGATTCCCCAGACGTACGCTATTAAATTTGATTTTCTCCCGTTCATCTGTCTCATGTCAATTGGATTTTTTTTTTTTAAGATTTTTTATTTTTAAGTGATCTCTACACCCAACGTGGAGCTCGAACTCACAACCCCGAGATTAGTAGGAGTTGCATTCTCCACCGATAGAGCCCGCCAGGCGCCCCTGTCATTTTGATTCTTGGTCCAGCTAGCGGGACCTTTGAGGGGACAGGAATTCTTGCTTCCTGACAGATCTTTCCACAGATTCTAGGACTTTGAACTTTCCACAGGATATTATAACCTGGGGGTATAGACCCTCAGAAACTGCTGTTGGAAGTGTCACTCCCCAATTCCATGATTTTCCCAAAGGAAAATCCTGCTTATTTATATATATAAATATATAATATATATAAATTATATGTATTTATATATTTAATAATTTTTTAAAGATTTTATTTATTTATTCAAGCCCTACGTTGGGTGTACAGATTACTTAAAAAATAATTTTTTTTTAAAGATTTTATTTATTCATTTGAGACATACAGAGAGAGAAAGAGAGAGAGAGAGCATGAGCAGGGAGAGAGGCAGAGGGAGAGGGAGAAGCAGGCTCCCCACTGAGCCAGGAGCCCGATGTGGGGCTCGATCCCAGGACCCTGGGATCATGACCTGAGCCGAAGGCAGACGCTTAACTATCTGAGCCACCCAGGTGCCCCCCAAAATAAAATCTTTAAAAAAAAATCCCTATCATAATCCTTTAACATTACTTTGAGATTGTTGACCTGGCACATTTGGGCACAGAATAAATGAGATTTTATTTTTAAGTAGATTTAGCAACCTTCCTACCCTATCTAACCTTTCCCATGGCTCAGGGCAATAACAAACTCTTACCCTTGTATACAAGACTTTGGGTATTTTTGTCTTTGCTTATCTCTTCATCTTCATCCCCTTAAAATATAGAGGTTCTTATCTTTTCTCCCAGGAACCATACACTCATTGCTTACATAGCCTCGAAATGCACAGGGCACTATTCTTATTCATATTATGTCAACTTATTTAATCCTCACAAGAACCCTGTGAAGTTTAACAATTGTTTCCACTTTGCTGAGGAGTCCACGGAGAACCTAAAATAAGTTGACCTTCATGTTCTGGTCCATTCCAGAAATGGAACTTCAACCATCACGGTCAAGGTCCAGGGTCTGGTTTTGTGTGTGTGTTTTTTTAAGATTTTATTTATTTAAGGACACCTGGGTGGCTCAGATGGTTAAGCATCTGCCTTCGGCTCAGGTCATGATCCCAGGGTCCTGGGATCAAGTCGCGCATCGGGCTCCCGGCTCAGCGGGGAGCCTGCTTCTCCCTCTGACCCTCTCCCCTCTGATGCTGTTTCTCTCTCACTCGCTCTCTAAAAAATAAATAAAATCTTTAAAAAAAAATAAGATTTTATTTATTTATTTGACAGAGAGAGTGAGCACGAGCAGGGGGGAGTGGCAGACAGAGGGAGAAGCAGGGTCCCTGTGGAGCAGGGAGCCTGATGTGGGGCTCGATCCCAGGACCCTGGGACCATGACCTGAGCTGAAGGCAGATGCTTAACTGCCTGAGCTCCAGGCGCCCCTGTTTGTTTGTTTGTTTTTTTAAAGATTTTATTTATTTATTCATGAGAGATAGAGAGAGAGAGGCAGAGGCAGAGGGAGAAGCAGGCTCCCCGCAGAGCAGGGAGCCCGATGCGGGACTCGATCCCAGGACCCCGGGATCATGACCTGAGCTGAAGGCAGACGCTTAACCGACTGAGCCACCCAGGCGTCCCGCCCCTGTTTGTTTTTAATGTGGTGAAAAACACCTAATTTTAAATTGCCATCTTAGCCATTTTTAAGTATACAGCTCATTAGTGTTAGGTTCATCACATGGTTGTGTAGATCTCCAGAAACTAGATAGATCTCCTAAAACTGACTCTATTCCCATTACACACTAATTCCTCCCCTCCCCCAGCCCTTGGCAACCATTTCTCTACTTTGTTTCCGTGATTTCGACAACTTTGGATGCTTCATGAGTGGATTCACACCATATTTCCCTTTTGTGATTGGTTCACTTCGCCTAGTATAACGTCCTCAAGTTTCATCCATGTTTTCCCATGTAACAAGATTTTCTTTTAATTTCTGAGGAAACTTCATATTTTTTTCCATAATGGGTGCACCGTTCCACATGCCCACCCACAATGTGGAAGGGCAGGTCTTTATTTTTAATCCCCCCAAAATTCTTAGCAATCTACTTTTGAAAAATACATGCTCATATTTACAAAGAGGCACACACATTTAAGTTCATGCCAGGATCCATGTAAGCGGAATCATGGAAACAATCTAAATGTCCACGTGTATAGTTCTGGTAACTTACATCATGGTACATTTCTTTTGTGGAGTATATGTGGCTCTTAAAGTCTGGCCACAGACCAATGCTCCAGACTTATTTTTAAGAAGAATATTAGTTGCTAAACAAGACGTAGAGCATGATAAAATTTGTACTTAAGTTGACTCCCTTTAAAAAACATTTTTAGTTTGAGAATTTGATTATACAACTGTTACAAAAATAGTACAAGACTTACTGTAGACTCTTTCTCTAGCGTCTCCTGATGTTATGATCTTTTTTTTTTTAAGATTTTATTTATTTGTGAGAGAGGGAACGAGAGACAGAGAGCATGAGAGGGAGGAGGGTCAGAGGGAGAAGCAGACCCCCCGCCAAGCAGGGAGCCTGATGTGGGACTCGATCCCGGGACTCCAGGATCATGACCCGAGCCGAAGGCAGTCGCTTAACCAACTGAGCCACTCAGGCGCCCTATGATCTTTTATTCTTAACATTTTTTTAAGATTTTATTTTTAAGTAATCTCTACACCCGACGTGGGGCTCAAACTCACAACCCTGAGATCAAGAGTCACACGCCCCAC
Source organism: Mirounga leonina (assembly GCF_011800145.1). Classification (NCBI taxonomy): domain Eukaryota; kingdom Metazoa; phylum Chordata; class Mammalia; order Carnivora; family Phocidae; genus Mirounga; species Mirounga leonina. The sequence goes on along the minus strand of NW_023270718.1, from coordinate 8,028,044 downwards.
CGACTGAGCCAGCCAGGCGCCCCCTGATCTTTTATAATCATAGTACAATTGTCAAACTAGGAAGTTAACACTGGATCAGTACTATTAACTGAGCTACAGACTTTCTCTGCATTTCACCAGTTTTTCCCAACAATGTCGTTCTAATGTCGAGGGATCAAATCCAGGATCTCACTTAGCATTTAGTTCTCCTGTCCCCTTCCTCCTCCTCCAATCTGACTTTTCCTCAGTCCTTTCTTGTCGGCGGTGACCTTGACACTTTGGAGGGGTAGTGGTCAGTAACTTTGTATAAAATCCCTCAGTCTGATTTGCCTGATGTTTTCTCGTGATTGCATTCAGGTTATCCTTTTTTGGCAAGAAGACTTCAGAAATGGTGTGTGTCCTTCTCCGGGCATCACAACCAGGGGTACATGATGCTGATAAATCTTATCATTGGTGATCTCTTGGCTAAGGTGGTGACTGCTGAGCTTTTCCACTGAACGTGACTACTTTTCCTTTTCAATGAAAAACACTTGTTGGGGATATGCTGTGAGAGTATGGAAATAATCTGCTTCTCCTCAAACATGTGCTGACTGATTTTAGGGTTCACTGATGAATCTTGCACACAACAATCATTACTGTGGTTGATTTTGTATTTCCCTCATTCTCTTTGTATTTATTCACTGGAATGCTTCTGTAAGGAAGAGGTATCCTTTTTTTTTTTTTTTTAATTTTTTTTTAAAGATTTTATTTATTTGAGAGAGAGAGAAAGAGCGCGCATGAGCACATGAGCAGGGGGAGAGGGAAAGCAGACTCTCTGCTGAGCAGGGAGCCCAATGTGGGCTCGATCCCAGGACCCTGGGATCATGACCCAAGCCGAAGGCAGACGCTTAATGACTGAGCCACCCAGGCGCCCCAGGAAGAGGTATCCTTGAGATAGGAATTCTATTCCTATTTTAAAGCTTTTAATTTAATCTCTACACGCAGTATGGAGCTTGAACTCATGACCTCGAGTTCAAGCATTGCATGTTCTTCTGATTAAGCCAGCCAGGTATGCCCTTCTATTCCCATTTTAAATTAAGACCTAAAGAGGGGCGTCTGGGTGGCTCAGTCGGTTAAGCATCTGCCTTCTGCTCAGGTCACAGTCTCAGCATCCTGGGATTGAGCGCCAGTTCTGATTCCTGCTCAGCAGGGAGCCTGCTTTTCCCTCTCTCTCCTCCCCTCTCCCCTGCTAAGGTGGTGCAGGACTCAATCCCAGGACCCTGGGATCACGACCTGAGCAAAAGTCAGACGCTTAACCGACTGAGCCACCCAGGCACCCTCCGTGTTCCAAGAAGCAACACCATGAACCTCTGGCTTTGGTTGTAGCTCATTTTCCAGAGGAGAAGCAAGTGAAGGCTCCAGATGGGTCAAGAGGGAACCTGCTGGCGTTCTACATATGTAGAATCTTTCTACATATTCCCAGGGCAAGTCAGGTTATTGCCTCTCTCTAGGAAACCAATTTTCCAATGCAAACAAAAACTACATTTTAACATTTAAACTATAATCAATAGTCTTTTTTTTTTAAAGATTTTATTTATTTGTTTGACAGAGAGAGAGAGAGCGAGAGCAGAAACACAAGCAGGGGGAGTGGGAGAGGAAGAAGCAGACTTCCCGCCGAGCAGGGAGCCTGATGCAGGGCTCGATCCCAGGACCCTGGGATCATGACCTGAGCCGAAGGCAGACGCTTAACGACTGAGCCACCCAGGCGCCCCTATAATCAATAGTCTTAACGGGGTTGGGGGGACTTCAAACATGAGGAGAAATCAAAAAAGTTTCCCTTGAGACTCCTGTCTAAGCCCCAAGCTTTACCCCTTCCCAGTGCCTGTTGTTCTGTAGGTGGCTGTTCGAATACGATTTGGTTACGCCAGAGGTAACCGTTTGGTATGGATTGTGAATACGCAATTCATAAACTCTCCCAGCATACATTCCATCTTCACTAAAGAAGCCTCAACACATCATGCAACTGATCATACGGACCATATTTTCTGAAGCCATGCATGTAACAAAAATGTAACACCATAGCCAAAAGGTGGAGACAATCCACATATCAATGGCATGAATGGATAAACAGAACGTGATATATACATAGAATAGAATAGAAAACTATCCAGCCTTAAAAAGGTAGGACACGCTGATACATGCTACAACGTGGACGTGGACGGACCCCGATGTTATGGGAAACACTGCTGGGTGAAATAAGTTGATCTGCAAAGTACAAATATTGTACAAGTTCACTTACACAAAGTATCTAGATGAGTCAAATTCGTAGAGACAGGAAGTAGCATGGTGGTTGCCAGGGGATGGGGGGAATGCGAAGTTACTATTTTATTAATGGATTCAGCGTTTCAGTCGGGGATGATGAAAAACCTCCAGAGACGGTCGTACAACGTGCCCTCCCTAGTGGCACGGAACTGGACAGTTAAAAATGGTAAATGGAATGTATATTTTAACCACACACACACACACACACAAAAGCTGTAATGCAATAAAAAAAACAGAAGAGGACTCCTAAAGATGGCCACCCCCATTCATCTGGGAACTGAAGAAAATGAGGAATGCAGGACCAAGTGACAGCAAAGTAATTACGCTTTAGAGCTTGTCAGGTTCAGCCAGAGCCTTTATAAACGTAAAGACATGGGAGTGATGAGTCAAACGGGAAAGTAGGAAGTGATAAAAGTAAGAGCAGAAATTAATTTAAAAGAATACTACAGCAAGTACCTGCTTTTGCGTTGGTTTCTGTGGTGCTGGGTTTGGGATGTGGACGGACAGGAGTTCGTTTACAAGGAGACTGCAATAACCCAATTTGCAGAGATCTCTCTCTCTCACAGTTTGGAAGGATTTTGTGGAGAAAGGTATGGACAGCATGTGGTTGAAGTAATCAAGGGTTCTAACCCTGCAGACAAGTGCAGATTAGACCCCAACGAGGAATTTATTCAGATTACCTAAATGGAGCCATACTCTGATGATACGTATGGGATGAAGGACAGAATCACATATTTTGACCAAAATTACGATCTCTGCTATTTCATGTACTGTATACCCTTCACTTCAGATGGTCGTGTCCATGGGGATCTTCATGAACAGTTCAACCTTCCCTTATGTTAAGACAAGGGCCATTGTCGGGCGCCTGGGTGGCTCAGTTGGTTAAGCGACTGCCTTCAGCTCAGGTCATGATCCTGGAGTCCCTGGATCGAGTCCCTCATCGGGCTCCCTGCTCGTCAGGGAGTCTACTTCTCCCTCTGACCCTCCCCCCTCTCATGTGCTCGCTCGCTCTCATTCTCTCTCTCTCAAATAAATAAATAAAATCTTAAAAAAAAAAAAAAAAGACAAGGGCCATTGTCACTCACAGAGAGATCACCTAAACCCAACTGAAGCTGGCTGTGAAGGTATGCAGAAGACCCAGCAGGTGGCATTTGCAACCCTTCGGGATCCAGGAGACCCCAAAATGCTTCAGACGGCACTCTAGGGATCTGTACATACAACAGGAAATCAGGGGCCTTTGGAAGTTGCCTAGGTGTTTCTATCTGAAATAGTCAGTGACCCCAAACTCTTCAGACTTCATAATAAACTACCAGTCTGCTCTGCAGATTTTACTAAAAGGTGTGTGAGGATGCCTTAAGGAAAAAACTGGCTGGTTGAGTTGCTAGAGCGTGCAACTCTTTTTTTTTTTTTTTTTTAGCATGCAAATCTTGATCTTGGGGTTGAGTTCAAGCCCCATGTGGGGTGTAGAGCTTACGTTTAAAAAAAAAAAAAAAAAAAGAGGAAAACAAACAATAGCTTAACCGGGCCAGATCAAAAATAGTATCAAAGGGACCTGGAGAGAAACTGTCATTGCCTTATAGAGGTTCTCACAGCCTCTGAAACAGAGAGATCCCTTAGTCGTACAAGGTCACCTGCCAGAGATTGCTTCAGTCCAGCGAGCCTGTGGACTCTCTAAATGGATCTCTAAAACAGATCCACTTTGCCTCATTCATTTAAGAAGAGCCATGTATTCAACACTGAGTGTGAAAAGAAGTTAGGATCTATTGAAAGGTAAGACTTGGGAATTTAATTCTGGAAATCATAGCGTTAATTTACCACCCACTGAAGAACGCAATGGCCAACACGGTATCAGGTGTAGATCATGCAAGTCTGAGAATCACGGCCACATGGTTTCTAACGTGCTGGTAAGATGCTGTCATCCTGTTTAAAGACATTTTAACGACTCACAGGCAATGATTCACTGTGCTTAACATTTCTGATACCATAGCTAAGGTTAAATTTAAGTCTGTATTTTTAAATTTATATTACCATTTTGGAAACTTTTAAAATGTAGTGATGCTTATTTTAAAGGTGTTATTAAATGTGAGAATGCTTGCACTAAAAAAAAAAGAAAAAAAAAAGAAAAAATAAACATCTACAGATACTGAACAAGAGCATAGAAAAAGGCACCAAAAAACATTATCAGAAATAAAAAGGTAGAAATATCTTTTGGCTAATAAATGCAAAAAATAGAAAAATCAGACAATTTTCTAGAAAAATATTAACGACCACACAGACACACACACAAAAAGAGGAAAAATACCAATGACCACATTGACTGACCTATAACGGCCAGGGGTCAATGAGAGCTTTTTCTAGGAGGGGGCAGGCGGTATTTTCTGTTTTAAAGACCAGACTATGGGGCGCCTGGGTGGTTCAGCTGATTAAGCGTCTGCCTTCAGCTCAGGTCATGATCCCGGGGTTCTGGGATAGAGCCCTGCATCGGGCTCCCTGCTCAGTGGGAAGCCTGCTTCTCCCTCTCCCACTCCCCCTGCTTGTGTTCCCTCTCTCGTTGTCTCTCTCTGTCAAATAAATAAATAAAGTCTTAAAAAAACAAAAAACCAGAAAACTTTCTTTAAAAAAAAAAAAGACCAGACTATTTACAGAACGTAAACAAATGGCCAACAAATTGGTCAACTTTGGCCAATGGGCAGCAGGCTGTCGGTCCTTCAAGTTCTTTTTTTTTATTTTTTATTTTTATTTTTTAAAGATTTTATTTATTTGACAGAAACACAGCGAGAGAGGGAACACAAGCAGGGGGAGTGGGAGAGGGAGAAGCAGGCTTCCTGCGAAGCAGGGAGCCCAATGCGGTGCTCGATCCCAGGACCCCGGGATCATGACCTGAGCCGAAGGCAGACGCTTAACTGACTGAGCCACCCAGGTACCCGGTCCTTCAAGTTCTTAACTAAATGAACTCGGATCTCGATGGCTAGATAGTATCACTAACTCAAAAAAAAAAAAAAAGAAAAGAAAAGAAAAGAAAAAGAAAAATCAGTCAAAACCTCATGAACCTGGAGTCATCTGGACAACAAATTAAAAAAAATACTATGGGGGTGCCGGGGTTGGCTTAGTTGGTTAAGCGTCTTCCTTCTGCTCAGGTCATGATCTCAGGGTCCTGGGATGGAGTCCTGTATAGGGCTCCCCGCTCAGCGGAGAGTCTGCTTCTCCCTCTCCCTCTGCCCCTTCCCACTCTCATACTCTCTAATAAATAAAATCTTTTAAAAAAATATTATGAAAAAGAAAATTATACACAGACACATTTCTGAATGCAGATGCAAAGTAAATTCAGTAAAATTTGGGTTCAGGCCAATGATTAACAAAAGTTAAAATTTAACATTAACCTAATGACTGCTGACAAGGGGCACATTAGCAGCCCAGAATTGGTTTCGTATTATAAAATCTATGTATGTGATTAATGACAGAACAGGGTAATTGCTAACAGTAACGCATGACTTCCAACAGATTCAGAAATGTTTTGTTTTTTTAAGAGATTTTATTTTATTTGACAGAGAGAGAGAGCACGAGCAGGGGGAGAAGCAGGCTCCTTGTTGAGCAAGAAGCCCGATGTGGCGTTCAATCCCAGGACCTCAGGATCATGACCTGAGCTGAGGGCAGACGCTTAACCCACTGAGCCACCCAGACGCCCTAAGATATATATATATATTTTTAAAGATTCTATCCATCTATTAGAGAGAGAGAGAGAGCACTCGTGCGTGTGAGTGGGAGGAGGGGCAGAGGGAGAAGCAGACTCCCCGCTGAGCAGGGAGCCCGACGCAGGGCTGGATCCTAGGACCCTGAGATCATGACCCAAGCTGAAGGTAGACGCCCAACTGATTGAGCCACCCAGGCGCCCCCAGAGATATTTTTGATATACTTCAAAATTAAATATTAGCCAAAATATCTGGATTAGATGAGGGTTTTGCAGCCCAGGCACTACTGTCATGGGGCGTTGGAGGATTTTCTGTTGCAGGGGGCGGTCCTCTGCATCCTTAGTAGCATCCCTGGCTCTGACTTCTACACCCTCCTCCCCACTCAGTTGTAGCAACCAAACACGTCTCCAGAATTAGTCCCCTAAGAACATCTCATCTTGTGCCAGGGCTGTGAGGAAATCCAGCCAAGCTGGCCTCTCTCATTTATGCATGTGTTTACTGTTCCCTACTGTACTAGGGGGCTACTAAGGTGGCCACTGGGTGGGGTTCTACCGTACTCCAGCGTTCTTCATGGAGCCAGGGCTCTGGAAGCTTTATTGAGTGGACGGAAGGTGGATGCCAGGGGGTGGCCCTTCAGAAGGGGCAAGGGGAGATCTGGGGAAATGCAGGGCATTTGGATTTACATCCTTTGTATTCCCACCCAAGGAACCTATGAGGACAGCAGGAAGACTGAGGACAGACTCCCTACTAACCAAGCAGAAGGGTAAGGGGCCCGAAATTTGTATTGTTTGGCAATTAGTGATGCAAACCCTCCAAAAATGGTGGATTTCAAGCTGCCGATGCACCGAGGTTTGCAAAACACGTGAAAATTTAACAATTGCAAGCCAGTTTGAGTTGACTTGAGCATACCACTTGAAGGTGATGGGTTCCCAATGTTGGTTGGGAGGCTATCACCTTTTTTTTTTTTTTTTTCACCTGGAATAGCTTATTATATCATGGAGTGGTCTTCCCTTAAAAATTAGGAGATCTTACCCATTTTATCCCCCCATGTAATATTTTGGGTGGAATTGTGATTATTTCTCTTTTGAGGTTAAGAAAGCCTCAGAGTCCATACTATTTGTTTGGCCAAATTTGGTAAACATACATTCTCTTAGAAAGAAAGAGCCCTTCCTCTGATTACCGAATCTCACTTCCTTCTAAGAGGCACCCAGAGATCCAGGAGACTGGTTGGGATCCCAGTCCCAATGGGACTGTTGCGAGCCCAGATTAAACGGGGAGAGAGGGACACCCTGAGGCACACGGTTTCCTTGAGTCAAAAAATGGGAAAGAGAAAGTAGACACGATGCTCAAGAAACTGGTCTTTTCTTGTTCAGAACAGATTTTCTACGTAGTGCAAATCAGAGCTGGGCGGAAAACAAAGTGCCAGGGCAAAGAGCTGGGATGATAAGGGGCCAGACTGAGTTCTGAGTTCTGGAGTCTGTGCTCATGCTCCACGGAGAGATGGCAGGTTTGGGCTAACCAAGTGTCCCTCTCTCCTCAGCCCAACCGAAGAGAAGCCAAGAACGTACCTCGTTCACCTCCCATCAAAAGGCAGAGCTGGAAGCCTTGTTTAGTCTGACTCAGTTTCCAGATTATGTCACCCAGGAGTCGTTGGCATCAAAAATCAATTTACAATACACCGTAGTGCAGGTTGGATCCCCTGGGGGGTGTGCCAGGCCCGTCCCGTGCTCCCCAGACCCTTCTCCTGCATGTTTGCTCCCTCTCCCTTCCCTTTGCCCCATGATCAAATAATCGTGACTAATCCTCCTTTATGGAGCAAGGATCAATAACCTGACTCTTGTGCTAGAAATACAGACTACTTTACACAGGAGATAAACTGAGGCACAAAATGGCACGGGAGCTTCCCCAGGGTTGTCAAGATGGAATTCTCCTACGTGTGGAACACTTGTCCTACACTGTGCCTTACAAAAAACCCCAAAGACGAGAAGGGCCATCCTTTAGAGTCGGACACGCCACTGTTTGCTGAAGCTTGTCCCTGGGACTTGCTCGGTGAGGTGACTAAGCAACCAGACCAGAGGTCTCCAGCTAGAATCACACTGAGGGCATTGCAGAGCCCTTCCGGAATGCTCCTTTTTTGTGTGGGTCCATCAGAGAGGCTACCAAAGATACTTCTCGAGGACGTCCTCAGCCAGACTTCATACTCTATTCTGTCCTATGGAGCCCTGACCCCCTGTCCCGCAGAGAGCTCCTGGCATTCGGCAGTACCCCCTACTCCTGCTGTGGGGTCCAAGCCCTGCCTCATCCCCTTCTGTCATCTTTCTCCATCCGTGGGTGAGAAACAGTTCCTACCCTGCCTCGGGTACAGCAGGCAGAAGCCCCCCTTGCCTCCCCAAGGAAGCCTGGTTCCCAAGAAGATGAACGGTCACCATCCTGAGTCCCTTTCACTTTCTGGATTCACAACCCCACTGAACCCCTGATCTCCCCTCTTCACTCCACAGGTCTGGTTTAAGAACCGCCAAGTTCAATGGAGAAAGAGTGTCGAGAAAGAGCAAGAAGCAGGGCTTCCAGCCCCTGCCCCTGCAGCCCCAGGACCCAGACACCTTGCCCACAGCAGGTCCATTCTCCCCAGACTTTCCCATCCCCCAGAGGCAGGCGCTGGAGACCCAGCCTGGGCTTCTCACCAGTGTGACTCCGAGCTGGACAGGCTGGTGGCCACAGTGCTGCCTTGTCCTCTGCCCCTTATGACATAAGCCAGGTGATAGAATCTTATGGGTGTCTGGGAGAGGAGGAGAGTTCCAACATGTTCGCTTGCCTTTATCCGTACCTCCCCTAGTCTGAGCGCTAGCGAGAGCCAGAGTCCCCCTAGCTGGTCCAGTCTGAGCCTCTCTGCTCCATAAGGCTATTGATCCCTATAGCACAAGAGCAAGCTGGAAATTCCAAAGAACTGCCAGGATGGTTAAGCCTGTAGATTTCAAAAGTTACGGCTTTAGGGGCGCCTGGGTGGCTCAGCTGGTTGTCTACCTTCCGTTCAGGTCACGATCCCAGGGTCCTGGGATTGAGTCCTGCATCGGGCTCCCTGCTCAGTGGGGAGCCTGCTTCTCCTCTCCCCCTCTGCTCCTCTTGTTCTCTCTCAAATAAATAACATTTTTAAAAAATTACAGTTTTAGGTCACACCAGAATTTCCAGGGGATCTCTCCACCTTTTCTTCTCTCACCCCTGTTTTCCTTTGGCTATGCTCCCATGCCCAAAGCTTTTTTTTTTTTTTAAGATTTTATTTATTTATTTGAGAGAGAGAATGAGAGAGAGAGAGCATGAGAGGGGGGAGGGTCAGAGGGAGAAGCAGGTTCCCTGCCGAGCAGGGAGCCCGATGCGGGACTCGATCCAGGGACTCCAGGATCATGACCTGAGCTGAAGGCAGCCGCTTAACCAACTGAGCCACCCAGGCGCCCCATGCCCAAAGCTTTTAAAGTCATCTTTACACCCGATGTGGGGCTCAAACTCACGACCCCAAGATCAGGAGTCGGGTGCTCTACGGACTGAGACAGCCAGGTGCCCGCCATCTTAGCCATTTTTAAGTGTATGGTTCAGTGTGTTAAATACTTCGTGTCATTATGCAGCTCACTTCCAGACCTCTTTTCATCTTGCAAAACTAAAACTATGCATTAAATAGCAACCCCCTATTCCCTTCCCCCAGCCCCTGGGGCCACCTGGCGCCCACCATTCTACTTCGTCTCCATGAACGATGACTCTAGGAACCTCTCAAGTGGAATCATAAGCTCCTTGTTCTTTTGTGAATGGCTTATTTCGCTGGGCTTTTCTTCAAGGCTCATCCACGCTATAATTTGTGTCACATAGTTTCCTTCCTTTTTAATTCAATTTTTATGGCCTGTTGATTTCGAGTCATACTTAGAAAACTTGAGCCTACCTGCAGTAAATACCAGAATTCACCCGTGTTTTCTTCTTGCGCGTTTGCTGTTTTTTTTTTTTTTACATTTAGATCCCTGATCTACTTGGAATTTATATCTTGTGTAGGGTGTAAAGCAATGGCCTAATCCTATTTTTTCAAATGGCTAACCAGACGTCCTAGCCTCATTTGTTTAAAAGCTCACATCTGGGTGTTGGGAAAACTTATAGCCACATGCAAAAAAATGAAATTGGACCGCTATTTTACATCATCTACAAAAATGAACTCAGCGTGGATTAATGACCTGAAACCATAGAACTCCTAGATGAAGGCAGGGGGTCAGCGCCTTGACATTGTCTTGCCAAGAATTTTACTGGATTTGACACCAAGAGCAAAGGCAACAAAAGCAAAAACAAACAAAACTACATCAAATTAGAAAGCTGCTCACAGCAAAGGGAGCCAACAACAAAATGAAAAGGCAATGTATCACATGCAGCAAATATTTCTAAAGCATATGGAGAACTCATATAGATCAATAGCGAGAAAAGCTAAAAAAAGAGAAAAAGAAAAAAAGAAGAAATAAAACTCAGTCTAATTAAAAAATGGGAAGTGAATCTCAATAGATATTTTCCCTAAGAAAACACACAGTTGGCCAACAGGTCCATGAAAGGGTGCTCAACATCACTCATCATCAGGGAAATACAAATCAAAAACCACAGCGAGGGGCTCCTGGGTGGCTCAGTCGTTAAGCATCTGCCTTCGGCTCAGGACATGATCCCAGAGTCCTGGGATCGAGCCCCACATCGGACTCCCTGCTCCGTGGGAAGCCTGCTTCTCCTTCTCCCACTCCCCCTGCTTGTGTTCCCTCTCTTGCTGTCTCTGTCAAATAAATAAATAAAATCTTAAAAAAAAAAAAAGAAAATGTGGTCTATACCCATAATGGTATGTTATTCAGCTATAAAAAGGAAATTCTGCCATTTGCAACATATCGGTAGACCTTGAGGGACTTATGCCAAATGGAAGAAGTCAAACAAAGATGGATAGCCTATGACTTTACTTATCTGTGGCATCTAAAAAAACCCTGAATGCATAGATACAAACAGAATAGTGGTTAACAGAAGCAGTTGTGGGGTGGGTGAGGAAGGAACTGGATGAAGATGGTCAAAAGGTACAAACTTTCAGCCATAAAATAAGTAAGTCCTGGGGTGCCTGGGTGGCTCAGTCAGTTGAGCGTCTAAGACTCTTGATTTCGGCTCAGATCATGATCTTAGGGTTGTGAGATAGAGCCCCATGTCAGGCTCCGCGCTCAACGGGGAGTCTGCTTGTCCTTCTCCCTCTGCTCCTCGCCCTGTGTGCGCTCTCTAAAATAAATAAATAAATAAATAAATAAATAAAATCTTAAAAAAAAAAAAGCAAGTCCTGGGATGTAATGTACAGCATGGTGACTATAATTTACAATGCTGCATGGTATATTTGAAAATTGCTAAGAGAATAAATCCTAAAAGTTCTCATTACAAGGAAAAAACATTTTTCATAATTATTTAAAAAAAAAAGATAAAAGGCCACATTTGCTTCTGTGATTTCAGATGAGGCTTTTATCCTACAACTACGTATCCTTGCATGTTTCTATTCCACAGCCTGTCTGCCTCTGTACGTACCAGTACCTCACTGTGTTCTATGAAAAGTCTGCTCCCCCTTTTTTTCTTAAAGATTTTATTTATTTGTCAGAGAGAGCGAGCAAGCACAAGCAAGGGGAGGGGCAGGCAGAGGGAGAAGCAGGTTCCCTGTCAGGCAAGGAGCCTGATGCTGGACTGGATCCCAGAACCCTGGGATCATGACCCGAGCCAAAGGCAGATGCTTAACCCACTGCGCCACCCAGGCGTCCCAGTCTGGTCGCTTCTAATAGCTTTTTTTTCCTTAGTGTTTCCCTTGCTATTTCAGTGAGCAAGTTACTGATGCTGATAATACCTGGACAATATTTGCATGTCTCCAATGCAGCTTTAATATGCTGGAGATAGATCCAGAAAAGATAAGAAAAAAAAAATCATGTTCTCAGGTTAATTAGAAGGCAGAGAATGACCAAACTTCAAAGTACAGGTAAGAAGAAGAAAAAAAAGAACACATCTGAATCCCCAAACGTTCCCTTCCGAGCCTTTGCTGTGAGCGAGTATGGTCCAGGAAAAAAATGCACGGAGGAGATAAAAGAAAAGGTCCACCCTAACTGTGAAAATGCAAAGTGCCCCAGCTGTTAAGTACCTGGAGTACAGGAAGGGACTTATACATCAGCGTGCATCCAGATGGTTCTCTCAGGATTCAGCGCATCTGGGGGAGAAGCAGGGTCCAATGGAAGGAAGACCAGTTCTTCAGAGATTAAATCTGGGAGGGGGAAAAAGAAGCAGAGGGAAAGCATTAGGGTCCCACAGAACAAATAGAATTAAACAAAATCATCAGAGGATATAGAAACCCTTCCCCCCAAATCAGAATCTAGTGAAGAAACTGTCCTTTGCTGGACTGACAGAATGGGGCGGGGGGTGTAGGGAGGTAGCATTTCAGAACCTACATCCACAAAACGAGAGGAAAAAGGAGTCTTTATAAAATGCAGACTTATTAAAGATGATAAAAATTTGACTTTATAAAACATATACTACGTAACAATAGAATTTAAAACATGCTTATGAGTCAGTAGGACAAAATTAGAGTTGTCATTTTTTTAGATTAGCCAAAGAACATAACATAATCACATCTCAGTAGGGGTGCCTGGCTGGTTCAGTCAGTAGAGCAGGGGACTCTTGATCTCAGGATTGTGAGTTCAAGCCCCATGTTGGGCATAGAGATTACATTTGTTTGTTTCTTTGTTTGTTTGTTTTTTAAGATTTATTTATTTCAGAGAAAGAGAGAGGAGGGGAGGGGCAGAGGGAGAGGAAGACAGAGAAACTCAAGCAGACTCCACACTGAGCACGGAGCCTGATGCAGGGTTTGATCTCACAACCCTGAGATCACGACCTGAGCTGAAACCAAGAGTTGGACACTTAACTGACCCTGCCACCCAGGCGCCCCAAGATTACTTAAAAAAAGAAAGAGAGAGAGAGAGAGATCTATTCACCAGTAACAATTAGGGGGGAAAAAGGTTTAAGGCTCTATGTACAAATCTGCAAATAATCTTCAAGGTCATTCTGCATAAAGTGGTAAACTTTTATTGGGGGGCATTAAATATTTGACAATACAGGGAGATATAACATGCCCATGATTGGAAAAGTCTAATGAGAAGCAGATTCTTCCAAATTCATTTGTAAACTCTGAACAATTCTGATCAGAATGCTAATTAGGCTTTCTTGGGGTGGGTGGGTGGGGACTTGTTGAAGTTTTGCCCAAAAATCACATAAAAGAATAATATGTAAGAAATTCTCAACTATTATAAAAGGTATATGAAAATATTTTGAAAGCCATGAAGCAAGGGACTGGTCTGTCTGCCCTTTAGAAAAGATAAAAACGATCAAAGGTTGATAAATGGTGTGGGTTGATCAGGGCTAGAGGGTAGAGTATGGACCCGGGTAGCCTACTGGAGAGCAATCTAGAAGGATTTTTTTTTTTTTTAAAGATTTTACTTTTAAGTAATCTCTATACCCAATGTGGGGCTCACACTTACAACCTCAAGATCAAGAGTCACATGGTCTACCCACTGAGCCAGCCAGGAGCCCCTAAAAGGACTTTTTAAAATTAATTACATATTTAAAACACAACCAAGCAGCCGGGGTCCTGGAAGTGGATAGGGAAGGAAATCTCCAAATGTTTTTGGAAATTGGGAGAGTTGTCTGTGGTGGGGAGGAAAATGAGACAGGATGGGCATAAAAACCAGTAACAGAGATGGAATCAGCCCTGCAGAATGTCAGCAGAGAGCAGGGTGTTTGTCTGGGGAGAAGACCACCCAGGGAGATGCACCCAGGAGCAGGGCCTGGGGAGAAGACCACCCAGGGAGATGCCCCTGGGTATCTGAGCAATGCCCTAGCGCATCCTGCGGTTCCATGGAGGGTCTGGTGTCTAACTGAATGCAATGCAGTGTTAACTCCAGGCACCACTTGCTGTTACAGACAACACAAGAAATATTGCACCATAGTTCACTTACCTCACTCAGGTGACCTTCCTGGGGAGAGGGGTCCTGGAGGCAAGGAGAACGGAGGACGAAGTCCTTTGAGACCTCCTGACTCCGTGTTGGAAGCCAGCGGACGATGTGGGTAGCCTGAACATGCACGTGGGGTGGCAGGCAGAAAGAGGGGTGTAAGCAGGAGGGGGACCCTTGGGTCTGGGCCAGTCCTGGTTGGAGCTCTGACCCCACTGCGTCATGGGGTCTAGTGCGCCCGATGGTGCCGGAATTCCAGGTTGGGTGGAGGGCTGCAGGGTGCAGAGCTCTGAGTGGGGAGCATCAAAGGAGCGGTGCATGGGGACCCACTCAACTAGTGGGGCTTGGAGAGGGCTTGAGGGTAGTGCATGGGGGCAAAGATACCCATCCCGGCGTAGAAGCCGGACGACACCGCAGAAGAACCCAATCCCGAGGTCGGAACAGACGAGCAGAAGAAACCAAACGAGCCAAGTGCCAATTGCACAAGCTCGGACCTCTCCACAAGCTCCAGGTTCCAGGGGCCAGGGAGAGGCCCGCAGTTGGTGCGTGTCGGGCCTTGAGGGGCTGGCAGACAGGGGTGGCGGAGGAGACGCGCGCGGACACGGCGAGGGCACGGTGAGGGGCGTCGCGGGGTGTGTGTGTGTGGGGGGAGACACCGTGCAGCTGCTGGGAATGTTGGCATCACGACCGCCACCTGTCCCTGGGGTCGCAGGGGAGGTGTCGTCGGTGGGACGGGGTGGTGCACGGGAGAAGCGCTCCCCGCGGCGGGCGGCCGGACAGCCGGGGCGTGCGGACGCACGAGGAGACCGCGGGGGCGGGGCGCGGAGAGGGCCCCACGGACGCGGCGGGCCGGGGGGGCGTGCGTGGGGGGCGGGGGGGGCGGGAGCGGCGCTGGGGACTTGGCGCAGCGCCGGGACGCACGCGCGTACGTGGGGAGCCTGGGCGGAGACCGGCCTCCCCCGGGCGCGGGTGCAGGCGGGCGGCGAGCAGCTGGGCCGCTGAGCGGCCGTCGAGGGGCTGGCGTCAGGGGCCCGTCGGGGTGCTGAGGGCCTGGGGACCCCGGCCCTGCGGACGGCGGCGTGGAGACGCGAGCGCCCTGCTCTCTGGGTAAGGAGCCCTGCTTCGCGGCGAGGCGCGCGGACCTCGGGGTGTGGGGACAGGCAGCAGAGACTGCGGTTAGCAGGTCTGTCCGCCTTCTGCGCGCTGGCCCGCTCCTGGCTCTGATGCTGCCGGCGTTCTTGCTCTGGCTCTTTTGTTCTGAGACCAAACCTGGGGAGGAGGGAGAACGTGTGAGTCAGGGTGAGTGAGTATGGAAGGGTCCTCGGGGCCGCGCCCGTGTTTCCCAGGGCAGAAGCCGCCTTGCCCAAGAAGCGCAGAGCAGCCCCCGCCTCTTCCTCTGGATCCCGCTGGGGGCCTGGCGTCCAACTCCTGCTGATACTCAAGTTCCAGAAGGCAGGCAGGGGGAGGTGGGAGCCTCGGGGTGGTGCAGGGGCCCGCCGGGTGCCGGGGGTTCCCGGCGAGGCTGGCGTCGTGTTGGAAGGCGAGAAGCCACGCTCTCTCCCCAAGGGGCTCTGTGGTTAGGGAGATGGGGTGGGTCTGGGCAGAAAGATCGTGCCTCGGAGATGAATGGAATGGGATTGGCGTAGGAGCCCTTTACGTTCTTCTGGTGGTGTTTCTGGACACCTGTTTTTATAGGAATAAAAATCTGGAGGACCTTGTCTCTGCAGACCTTAGTTGCATGATTGTGCAGAATGAGTTTTAAAGATTTTTTATTTTTTTAAGGATTTTATTTATTTATTTGACAGAGAGAGACACAGCGAAAGAGGGAACACAAGCAGGGGGAGTGGGAGAGGGAGAAGCAGGCTCCCCGCCGAGCAGGGAGCCGGATGCGGGGCTCGATCCCAGGACGCTGGGATCATGACCTGAGCTGAAGGCAGACGCTTAACGACTGAGCCACTCAGGCGCCCCTGGACACCTATTTTTATAGGAATAAAAATCTGGAGGACCTTGTCTCTGCAGACCTTAGTTGCATGATTGTGCAGAATGAGTTTTAAAGACTTTTTTTTTTTTATTTGACAGAGAGAGACAGCGAGAGCAGGAACACAAGCAGGGGGAGTGGGAGAGGAAGAAGCAGGCTTCCCGCAGAGCAGGGAGCCCAATGCGGGGCTCCATCCCAGGACGCTGGGATCATGACCTGAGCTGAAGGCAGACGCTTAACGACTGAGCCACCCAGGCGCCCCAGAATGAGTTTTAAAGATTTCTTTTTCTTATCATTTTAAAAGATTTTATTTGAGAGAGGGAGAGAGAATTTGAGTGGATGGGGGAGGAGGAGAGGAAGAAGCGGACTCCCCTCTGAACAGGGAGCCTGACAATGCGGATTCGGACTTGGGGCTGGATCCCAGGACCCTGGGATCATGACCTGAGCCGAAGGCAGACGCTTAACCGACTGAGCCATCCAGGTGCCCCTAAAGATTTCTTTAAATATTATTCAGTCATGAGAAAGAAGGAGATCCTGCCATTTGTGAAAACGTGGATAAACCTGGACAGCATTATGTTAAGTGAGACAAACCAGACAGAAAGACCTACTGTAAGACCTCACTTAATATGTGGAGTCTGGAAATGTCCAACTCCTAGAACCAGCCAGTAGAATGGTGGTTGCAGAGTGGAGTGGGAAATGGGGGATGTTGGTCAAAGGATACAGACTTCTTCTAACTGTAAGATGAATGAGTTCTGGGGATGTAATGTACAGCATGGTGATGACCGTTAATACTGCTACATTGATCATATAACTGAAATCTGCAAAGAGAGTACATCCACATGGAAACTATGTGAGGTGGTGGACGGGTTAATTAGCTTGATAGTGGTGGCCATTTTTTTTTAAGAGTTTATTTATTTATTCATGAGACAGAGAGAGAGAGAGAGAGAGAGAGAAGCAGAGGGAGAAGCAGGCTCCCAAGGAGCAGGGAGCCCGATGCAGGACCCGATCCCAGGACCCTGGGATCATGACCTGAGCCAAAGGAAGACGCTTAACCGTCTGATCCACCCAGGCGCCCTGGTCATTTTTTTTTTTTTTTTTTAAGATTTATTTATTGGACAGAGACACAGCGAGAGAGGGAATACAAGCAGGGGGAATGGGAGAGGGAGAAGCAGACTTCCTGCGGAGCAGGGAGCCCGATGCGGGGCTCGATCCCAGGACCCTGCGATCATGACCTGAGCCGAAGGCAGATGCTTAACGACTGAGCCACCCAGGCGCCCCGGTCATTTTTTTTATGGGGGAGAGGGAGAGAGGGAACCCCAGACAGAGGCGGGGCTTGATCTCACAACCCTGAGATCATGACCTGAGCTGAAACCAAGACGCTTAGCCTGCTGAGCCACCCAGGCTCCCCACTGTGATCATTTCACAGTGTGTACAAATATCAAACCATCATGCTGTGCGCCTTAAGTATATACAATTTAAATCTTTTTTTTTTTTAAGATTTTATTTATTTGCAAGAGAGCAAATGAGAGACAGAGAGCATGAGAGGGAAGAGGGTCAGAGGGAGAAGCAGACTCCCTGTCGAGCAGGGAGCCCGATGTGGGACTCGATCCCGGGACTCCAGGATCATGACCTGAGCCGAAGGCAGTCGCTCAACCAACTGAGCCACCCAGGCGCCCCCAAGTATATACAATTTAAATGTGTCAGTTGGACCTCCTTAAAGCTGGGGAAAAATACCGACAGTTCCTTAAGTTGGGAGTTGGATAGGTATGCAGTCTTACTCCTTAGCTGGTCTTAGATGAACCATGGCTATTGGCTGGGCTGTGCCCTCGCTGTCCTAGGAAGGAGGGAAACAGACCAGGGAAACTGAGTCACCACACCAGATCCACCATCAGCCCTCCCTTCCTCCTGGGGCCAGAGACCAGGAGACCCTAGAACCCTAGGACGTGCGGTGTGCATTGTCCAACCAAACCCTGTTCACTTCAGCTCTAGCCCTTGTCTTTGCTCTGGGTGCCCTGCAGTAGTGTGGAGCCTTGCCCAAACCATGCAGCCTGTCTGCCTCCAATTCTAGTGGGAGGAGAAGAGTACGAGCCAGCCATATGTAGGCACCATCCTTCCCACATCGCCGCACTTAAACTCTTGTAACAGATTTACAAACCAGCCACCATTTCTGTTTCCAGTTTCCGATTAGGAAGTTGAGGCAGAGAAGTTAACATAACAAGATGAGGAAGGACAGTAAGAAATAAGAGATAACAAGATTCCTTCCCAATCTCATTTATACTTTGATAGATGCCCTTTCAGAAGATGTGTCCTCAACCCTTCTAGATAGGATAACTAACGCATCCTGATTTGCTGGGGTGGGGGGTGGGGGGGCGCTTCTTGGTTTTAGCACAGGAAAGGGCTGCATTTGGAAAACCTCTTAGGTGCAAACAAACTAGGACAGTGGGTCACCCAGGTTCTAGACCACAGGCTGGCAGATTTTCTTTCTTCTTGGCCTGTTGTGTGGCCAGTGAGTGAAGACCGGTTTTGCATTTTGTAGAGGTTTAGAGGAGGGTGAACAGGGAGGATGAGGGCAGGGGTGGGGGTGAGGTAGGAGTGGAGTTGAGGGTGGGGTCTGGGTGAGGGTTAAGGGAAGGGTGGAGGTGGTGATGAGGGCAGGGTGGGGACAGACTGGGGGATGAGGAGGAGGATGAAGAAGGGGACAAGAATATCGGACAGATTGCACATGGCAGAGAAAGCTGAAAATATTTCCCATCTGACTGGTTAGAGTTGGAGCCCCAGCTGAGGGGGGAACAGAGGGGAGAACGGAAGCCAGAGCAGCTCAGACTCACTGGAAGGATGGGAGGGCTTTCCTGCTGGGGTTGCCCTGGGAGCCACAGAACCGCCATGATAGCCTTCGGACAGGGCAGGTGTCCTCGAGGACTGGATGGCATGCAAGTGGCCTGTGGGACAGACGGGCTGTTGGCTTTTTAAGATTTTATTTATTTGACAGACAGCAAGAGAGGGATCACAAGCAGGGGGAGTGGGAGAGGGAGAAGCAGGCTTCCCGCCGAGCAGGGAGCCCGATGCGGGGCTCGATCCCAAAACCCTGGGATCACGACCTGGGCTGAAGGCAGATGCCCCTTGTGACTCCTTTTAAGGGGCAGCAGGGACAGGGCCTGAGGAATCCAGCACCCACCGGTTCCTTGTCCTTGGATCAAGGTCACCTTCCTGAGCTTTAGTTCCTCTTGGTGTGGGGGTGTTAATAGGTGATTCTCATTGAGATCCACACTGTCCTTCTGCCCAGAGTAAGCTGTTCCAAGTCGGTCCTCCCAGTGAGGATCATTATTCTCATTTATCAGCTGAGAAAGTTGGGTAAAGCGGGAAACCCTTCGTGAGGGGTGCTGGACTCAAGATACAGGCACTGCTCTTGCCATGAGATCACTGGTCTGCTGGGAGCCTCGGGTACCCAGGCCCGAGTCCGCCAGCCCCCGGTTCACGGCCCACACCTACCCAGACTTTTCTCCATCCATAATCCTCCCCAGTCCTGCTCACCCTGACAACTTGCTCTGTGAATTCCCCTCTCTCCAGCCCACCCGATAAACCCAGTTCAAACACAGCAGTTGTTACAGGATTTTCTTGGTCACACCACTTCAAAGAATGAAGAGATAGACCAGACAACCAGACAGAGTGGTGGGCAGCGAAGCGATCGTACAGCCCTCCCAAAGACGGAGGGGACCGGGAGGGGTTATCACTAGAGGTTCTCAGTCTAGGGGTTTTTATGGGCATGTTGGCCGGCTGTTTTAATCTGATTAACCCTCCCTGCGCCTGTCATCCAATCAGATTTTTGTCATCTATCACGTGGGAAAGGGTGGAGGGCTCATGGGGTGGTGGAAAATCCTTTTAAGGGTGGTTTCCTCTTAGGGTGGGCCCCTTGTCCCTGCCTGCCTGCCTTCCAACTATCCTTCATCAGCAGGTGCGAGCGATCAGGGAGGTGAGGATGGGTCTGGAAATGCGGAGACAGTGCACATAGAATGGTAAGGAAGCTCCCTTAGGCGTCACTGTTTCTACCGAAAGGGGAGAGAGGAAGGGACGGTCCCGTGAGAAGAGAATTTGGGGCAATAGGAAAAACCTGGACAGAGCTTGGTATACTTGTGAAGCCAAGTGAAAACATGGGTGGCCCATATTTTAACAAGAGCTTCTGAGCGTTCCCAGTACCTGTTAGTGTTTCTACATACACACACACACTCAGAGCCCCCCTGCAGGTGAGACGTCCCGGAATCTGGTTTCAGAAGCTCTCCAGGTGATTCTCGTCATCAGGCAGTTTTGGGAAGACTGCATTAGAAGGTGGTAGAAAGGGATGGAGCAGGATTTGATGGAAAAAAAAAAAAAGAAAGGCTCTCATTCTGAGGATGGTAGGAAACCATTCTCTCCTTCCTTTCTAGAATATTCCTTGAAAACTTTGTGACATTGTATTTCCTGTGTGAATTCTATGGCCTCATCAATTATTACTATTAGTGATAATTGATAAGGAAAAGTTCTTACAAGCAGAAACTATCTAGGAATTGTGGAAGGAACGACTGAATCTGTTTCCATGCATTTAAGTCCTGACACATATTACTTGCATACTGATTTAAACAACCAGCTTTGGCAGCCCTTTCTGCCCACAGGTCCTGTCCCCGCGCTTTAATAAAACCACCTTTTTGCACCAAAACAAAAAACAAACAAAACCAAAAACCCACACTAGCTTTAAGAAGTTGCTTTGGGGACCATCAGGGAAATCTGAAAATCACCTGGCATTAGGTTTACCAAGGGCTGTTTCTATTTTTATTTATTTATTATTTATTTATTTATTATTATTTTTAAGATTTTATTTATTTATTCATGAGAGAGAGAGAGAGAGAGGCAGAGGGAGAAGCAGGCTCCCAAGGAGCAGGGAGCCCGATGCGGGACTCGATCCCAGGACGCTGGGATCATGACCTGAGCCGAAGGCAGTTGCTTAACCAACTGAGCCACCCAGGCGCCCTCTATTTTTATTTTTTTAAACATTTCAATTTTTTAAAAAAGATTTTATTTATTTATTTGACACAGAGAGACCGCGAGAGAGGGAACACAAGCAGGGGGAGAGGGAGAGGAGAAGCAGGGGGAGTGGCAGGGAGAGGGAGAAGCAGGCTCCCACTGAGCAGGGAGCCCCATGTGGGGCTCGATCCCAGGACCCCGAGATCATGACCTGAGCCGAAGGCAGATGCTTAATGACAGCCACCCAGGTGCCCCTAATTTTTTTTTTTTAAGTAAACTCTACACCCAGCATGGGGCTCGAACTCATGACCCTGAGATCAAGAGTCACATTCTCTACTGACTGAGCCACCCAGGCGTCCCTACCAAGGGCTCTTTTTATTTTATTTATTTTATTTTTTTAAAGATTTTATGTATTTATTTGACAGAGAGAGTTAGCAAGAGCAGGAACACAAGCAGGGGGAGCGGGAGAGGGAGAAGCAGGCTTCCTGCCGAGCAGGGAGCCCAAGGGCTCTTTTTAATACTGTCCTCACTTTAACACGAATGAGTCTCACCAGTGAGATGGTGAGTGGAAGAAGCCACACACAGACACACGAGTTCCTATGTGTGGTTCGGTTTTTTGCAAGCTCAGCCACAGGCAAAGCACAATAGGGTAAGCAAATCCCCACAGTGGAGACGGTCTCCCCCACTCATCACTTGCCAGGGGTTAGAAGGCAGGATGCAAGGCCCAGCGTCGGGTCTCCAAGTATTCCCAGCCTTGGGGCTTCGAGAGGCGTCTGGCACTGAGCCCCCCAACCCCAGGGGTCCTAGTCTCGCACCCACCTGGTGGGCTCCAGCCTTAGCCCTCCCCTCCAGCTCACCAAAGGGACTTCCTCTGGGGATGTCTCTGATTCTTCTCAAGAGGTGCATCTCTCTGGACCCTTCAGGCATGGGTGTGTCTCTTGACTTTGGACCCTCCTTTAAATACAGCCCTGGGTAAACTCGTGCCCACTTCTGGGGTCGGCTCTTCTTCCATTCCTGCAGTCTGGGCTTTGAAAACTCCTCAGGTGTTCCTTATCACCTCAGCCTGTTTGGGCCACACCGGGCTGGCAGGTGGTGGGAGGGGCTTAGATATAAGAAAGGACTCTTATCCGAAGGCACTAAAAAGCCACTCATTGCCTCCACCAATCTCCCTCTCCTCCTGTTTTTCTTTCAAAAACATTTCAAAAACCTGCTTGGTGGCAGGCTCTGTTCTGCGAACTGGGGTAGGGCAGGACGCGGAAGGGAGCTCCTGCTCACAGTCAGCCTGCACTCTCGAGTGAGGTCCCAGGCAATCGGTGCGTACCTGCGTTCGAAGAACATATAAAAATCCGTGGGTTCCAAATGAAACTGAAAAAAAAAAAAAAAAATCAACCCGAAAAAGAATAATCAAACTCATTTTTCATCATTGGAATAAACAAGGATGTAGAGTTCTTCATTCTGATCAAGAAAGAATTAAGTTTTGGGGGCACCTGGGTGGCTCAGTCAGTTGAGCGTCTGCCTTCAGCTCAGGTCATGATCTCCTGGAATTGAGCCCCACGGGCTTCCTGCTCAGCGGGGAGCCTATTTCTCCCTCTCCCTCTGCCTCTCTCCCCAGCTTGTGCACTTGCTTTCTCTCTCTCTTAAATAAATCTTAAAAAAAAAAAAAAAAGGAAGAATTAAGTTTTTAACCTGTAGTTCTGTATGGATCCTACTTCTCCATCAGCTATCATTATTTGTGATAATGAGAAATGTCCCACAAGTAGAAGTATCTCTCTGCTGATTGTGGGAGGAGTGGCAGAATTATTTAACACCCCAATTATCTAATTATGGGTACCCTATGTGATTGGTGAGAGGGACATATTTGGCTTTTTCTGGTTGGTCCTATAGTGAAAGTGAGGGTAGGGGCAAACATTAGGAAAGCTCTCCGTCATTGACCTGGTCCTGGTGGTTTGGGGCCCTTTTGGGCTGATGGCTACAGAGGTTATGGGTCAGAGTTCTCTTCTCAGCTCTGTTCTGGCCCCTGCCCACTTGCATAGCCAGTCTGTCAGGCTATCCCTGAGCTTCTCAGCCTGGCACTATGGACACTTTGGGTGGGGTAACTGTTTGTGGTGGGGGGACTGACCTGTGAATTGTTGAGATGCTCAGCATCCTTTTGGATACATGCCAGAGGGTGCCGCTCCTTCCCCAGCAGGACAACCCAAAATGTCTCCTGCCAGATGTCACCCCACCCCTGGTTGGGAACCACTGTGTTAGACCAGGAGTCCTTACGTTAACCCTGTACTGTCCACAATATGTATGGACTTCATTTATAATGTGTAAGTGATGGAAGCCACATGGAAGGGTTCCTGCAGAATGATTCAGTCATGTGGAATTCTGAACAGGCAAAAAACTCAAAGCAGCCGTTCCTTCTGGGGTGAGGGGGGTGCCACAGAGGCTTAGAGCATATTGTGGAAGAACACACACTGCGGGATGAGACACATGACGATGCATGCTGGAATGGTGGTCTCTGGCGGGAAGACAATGGGGGGAGGAAACTGTAACCCTCCTAAAGCCACATCTGCGCCAGGAGGGGAGCACACACTGTGTATTCTCTCTGACAAAATCTTGAAGAAAAAAAAAAAAAAGAGGGAGAAGCTGAAAAAAAAAAATTGGAGGATTGGGGGAATGGAGATATTTGGGTGTCAGGACATAAAATAATACCTGGGGAAGTGACCAAAAAAAAAAAAAGAAAGAAAAACTAGGAAGTAGAAAAAATAAGCCAACTGCCCACTTACAGACATTGACTAAGTCTTTTTAGCTGAACAATGGTGAAGAAAAAACAAAATCAAGACAAAGAAGCAGGAAAAAACCAAACTGTCCTTAGTAGTCTCATTGTATGTATTTATTGAGATATAATTTAAAAATTGTCTCCAGCTTGGCTGAGATACAGGTATAAGGTGTATGATGTGTTGATTTGATACATTTATATATTGCAAAATGCTTACCACCGGGCATTAGCTGACGCTTCGTCCTGTCACGTGATTGTTTTTTTGTGGTGTATGTTATACAATATTACAGTTCTGTGTCTTTGCATGAATTTATACATGCAGGTTCCTGCCATCCGAATTACAACATGAAACATGCCCATCGCAATAGTTTGCTGAGCGACTCTTGCCACTCAATTCCACCCCACAGGCACTTGTGGGTCTTCTTTTGTTTTCACGAAGCCCGTTTCTGAAATGCCTCCATGTTGCGTAGATCCCAACTCTGTCTCTCGTCTGGAATCATTGCGAATCGTTACAGTAGGTGACCTTTTGTGTCTGGCTTTGCTCACTAAGTTCTTGGTGGAGATGAAGAACCCAAAGAATTAGCAGTGAAGCTTGTGGAAAGAATGGGACATAGGGAGTAGATGTTAGGATCTCGGCAGCAGCCGAAATGGACTATTTTGTGGCCAAAAGAATGGTCTGGGAGAGCCTCAAAATTGGAGCATATGCTGAGTTGGAAGGAAGGTATGGGGTGGTCTGTATAAACTAGGGAAGCAGGGTGGGCACCATCGGGGGCTCCTGGAGTGGCATCCGTGTGTCTCTTGGAAGAGCTGGTCTTGACTTCCACCCCAGCTAACTGCTGTTGTTTGGCTTTCTTGACTTTTGCTCTGTGGTTCTTGAACCAAACCTAAGGAGACAAGAGGAGCAGTGGGTTGATGAACGCAAATGAGGCTCCAGATGTTTACCGTGGATACTGCTCGGTGAGAACAGTTAGTTCCACTTTTCTGCCACTTAGATCCTGTTGCTGGAAACTCCCAGCCTACGCCCAGGAGGGAGTGGAAATGAGGGGTGATGGGGACAGAGAGTGAGGCAGGGATCAGAACCCCCAGAGCAGGAGAGACTTACTTAGGCTCATGGCCGGATCGGATCTGCAACTATGATTTTGTATGGCCCATGAACTAAGAACAGGTTTTTTTGGTTGTTTTTTTCCCCCCAAAGTTTTTATTTACTAAAGTAACGTCTACACCTACCCAGTGGGGCTCGAACTCATGACCCTGAGATCAAGAGTCATGTGCTCTTCCGACAGAGCCAGCCAGGCGCCCCAAAGGACAGGTTTTACATTTTTAAATGGTTGAGGGGAAAAAATAAAACCCACCGTAAGAATAGTTGGGACTTGTGTAAGTTATATGAACTTCAAATGTGTGTCCATCAAATTTTATAGGGATGCAGCAGGTACACCCATTTCTTTGCATATGGTTGATGGCTGCTTTCAGGCTATCCCTGCAGAGTTGAATAATTTTTGGCGGAGACCATATGGCCCACAAAGCCTAAAATATTTACTGCCTGGCCCTTTACAGGAAAAGTTTTCTGATCCTTGCTCTCGGGGTCGGGGAGAGGGTTTTAGGGTAGGAGTCTGGGTCTTTGGAGTCTTGGAGACTGGAGTGGTATGAAGCTTCAGGAATTGTCCCAGGGTCTCTGAGCATAGGGTCTTCTGGGGAGGTGGCATGGCAGGGTGGGGCTTTGATTTTCCAACCTGCAGTACGGTGGGATGTATCTCCAGTTTCGAGGCCATTTCTCTCTGAAGGCTGGGAGCGGGGTATGGGTTCTTGCTGAATAAGAATTCTAAATCTGCCAGTTGTTTCTCAGTGAACATGGTTCGTTTCCTTTGTGAATGTTTCTGATCCTTTCCTGGGAAGGAGAGAAGGGCACAGATGAGGTGCTAAGAGAGTTCCATCCTCAAAAACCGGAACTCGCCTCCGTCTCCACAGAGGTCAAGCTTGGCCGTCAAGTGATGAAGATACCGAGATACTCAGGCATGGCCTGGATGACTTTCCTGCCAGGTTTCCTAAGCCTCACTTTGTTGCTCCCCCATCTATTCAGCATAGAAAAGGGTTACGTATTTATTTATTTAAGGTATTTAAAAGATTTTAAGTATCTCTATATCCAACCTGGGGCTTGAACTTAAAACCCTGAGATCAAGAGTCGCATGGTCTTGGGGCGCCTGGGTGGCTCAGTCGTTAAGCGTCTGCCTTTGGCTCAGGTCATGATCCCAGGGTCCTGGGATCGAGCCCCACATCGGGCTCCTTGCTCAGCGGGGAGTCTGCTTCTCCCTCTCCCTCTGCCTGCTGTTCTGCCTACCTGTGCGCTCTCTCTCTCTGTGTCAAATAAATAAAATCTTAAAAAAAAAAAAAAAAGAGTCGCATGGTCTGCCGACTAAACCAGCCAAGTGCCACAGGACAGGGTTATTTAAATAAGGACCCCTTCTGTGTCCACTCTTAGATTCTGTGTGTGTGTGTGTGTGTGTGGTGGGGAGAGGGGTATAAGGGAAATCTCTGTACCTTATGCTCAGTTTTGCTGTGAAACTAAAACTGCTCCAGAAATAGTCCATTAATAGTAATAAATCGTTGCTGTCATGGATATCATTTAGCGAAGACCTACATACACAAACCAAAAGTGTTTAAGTACACAGTACATTATTTAGCGCTAAGTACTCTATAGAGAAAAAAATTAGGGACAGGGGATAAGGAATTTGGGTAAGGGGGTTTAGTTTTAATGACCTATGAGTGAAGGTCTTTCTGGAGGAGGTGAGGGAGTGAGCCATGTGCTCATCTGCAGGAAGGGAAATGCAGAATCCCTGAGGAACAATAAGAGATGAATTATTATTGCATAGGGGAGGAGCACTTCCACCCAGCATGGTACCCGACTTGGTCTGGGTCGATGGCTGCTTTCAGGCTATCCCTGCAGAGTTGAATAATTTTTGGCGGAGACCATATGGCCCACAAAGCCTAAAATATTTACTGCCTGGCCCTTTACAGGAAAAGTTTTCTGATCCTTGCTCTCGGGGTCGGGGAGAGGGGTTTAGGGTAGGAGTCTGGGTAAGAGTACAGGAAACGCCATGAGGTGTTGCTTCTGAGCTTATAAAAGTCTCTGTGCCTTCTGTCTTGGACACTTTCCCTCTTTTGGATCACTTGCTTCAGGGGAAACCATATTGATTGACCATCCCTACGGCAAGGCCCTCTTGGCAAGGACCTGAGGTCTAAAGTCAGTGAGGAACCGACGCCCCTAGCCAACAACTTTGTGAATGAGCCATCTTGGAAGTAGATCGATTGTCCGGACTCAGTTCAGCCTTAGCTGACTGCATTCCTTGTTGACGGCTTGTTGGCAACCACATGAGACTCTGAACTGAACTCCACCATTTATTTTTAATGATTTTATTGAGATATAGTTGACTATTAATAAACTCCATATTTAAAGTATGCAATCTCAGGACATTTTGTTATGTGTTTATTGACACTCTCAATAAGTCATCTCCACAATCAAGACAATGCATATACCCATCTATCCTGTTTCCTCATCCTTTTCAAAGTCATCCACCTGATTTTCTCAGGTCAGTGTGGCCTTGACTCCCTACCAGTTAAGGACAATAAGGAAAGATAAAGAAATAAAGAACAGGAAAAAGGAAGAGATGAATATAGGCCAATTTCACTTAGGAACATAGTTTCAAAAGTCCTTGAACTATGTGAATTGAACCCAACATTGTTTTAAAATAAATATATCAAGAGCAAGTAAGTTTTATCTCAGAAGGGAAAGGATATTTAATATCAGAAAATTCACCATGTTAATAAATTAAGGCATAAAAATAATATAATTATGATCAGTGCAAAATATTTCTCTGTGAAGATTCACCACCTATTTATGATTTTAAAAAGCAAAATTGGACAAAACGTAGGAAACTGTTTTCAGATGTGCAGGGCTGTGATCCCTGAGATAAGGGAAATTTTATGAAAATCTTATGAGCCAGCTTGATTATTTATATTTATAGGTCACTACGTCCAGCAATGGCAGAAGTTGTATTCTTTCCAGTGCATATGGTTCATTCATCTGGACAGAGTATATGCTGTGCCGCAAATCAAGTCTCAGGACATTTTAAATGATTTAAATCATCCAAAATATGTTCTCTGAAAATAGTGGAGTTGGGATAGAAATATGTAACAAAATAACATCACTCCCCCAGTGTCTGGAGATTAAACACATTTCTGAATCAAACATGCGACAAAGAAGAAATCAAATGGTGTTGGATCAACTGGATATCCATATGGGAAAAAAAATGAACCTCAACCTCATCTTGAGCCATATGCAAAAATTAATTCCAGGTAGATTTCAGACACAGATATAAAGTCTAACTCTAAAACTTCTGGGAGAAAACTTCAGAGAAAACTTTGGGTCAGGCAAAGCTGTCAAGAACACAAAGCATAAAAGTAAAAATGGATGAACTGGGTTTATCAAAAATAAAACGCTTGTTCTTCAAAAGACTGCCTTAAGGAAACGGAGAGTGCATAATGGAAGAAAATACTCATAACACGTGTATCGCACAAAATTTGTGTCTAGAATAGTCAAGTAATCCTATGACCTCACAATTCTACTCCTAGATACACACCTAGTTACATAAGAGAAGTAAAAAAACCCATAGAAGGCTTGTATATGAATGTTCCCAGCAGTTTTATTCATAGTAGCCCAAAATTTGGGGGAAAAAATCCCATATTCATCAGGAAGTAATGGCTAGCCAAATTGTTTTTTGGTGTTTTTTTTTAAGATTTTATTTATTTGAGAGAGAGAGAATGAGAAACAGCATGAGAGGGAGGAGGGTCAGAGGGAGAAGCAGGCTCCCCGCCGAGCAGGGAGCCCGATGCGGGACTCGATCCCGGGACTCCAGGATCATGACCTGAGCCGAAGGCAGTCGCCCAACCAACGGAGCCACCCAGGCGCCCCAAGGTACCTGCTCTCTTGTAACTGATCTGAGTTGCCTCCCTGTTCTTCCTCTCACCTCTCCCAACACCTTTTTTTTTTTTTTTTAAAGATTTTATTTATTTGAGAGAGAGAATGAGAGACAGAGAGCATGAGAGGGAGGAGGGTCAGAGGGAGAAGCAGGCTCCCCGCCGAGCAGGGAGCCCAATGCGGGACTCGATCCTGGGACTCCAGGATCATGACCTGAGCCGAAGGCAGTCGCTTAACCAACTGAGCCACCCAGGCGCCCCTAGCCAAATTGTTTTATTCCTATAATGGAATAGCACTCACCTATTAAAAAAAGCTACGGCTACATACAACACAAATGTATCCCCAAAACATGCTGAGCCAAAGAAGGCAGGTACAAAAGAGCATATACTCTACATATTGATTTACATACAACCCTAGGCCGGCAAAAGTAATAATCTGTAGGGGCAAGAAAGCAGATCAGATAGTGCCTGGGGCTAGTGGTAGAGATGTGTTGTGTGTTGGGATAGGGGTGGGGAATGATGACCACACTGGGATGTGAACTTTTTTAGGGTGATGGAGATGTTCTGTGTTTCCACTGGGATGGTGATTCATAGGCATACACATTTGTCCAAACTTACTGAAGTGTCCACTTAAAATGGGTAGACTCTATTATAAATTACACATCAATAGAGTTGGTTTTTTTTTTAACCTGGAAAAGAAAATCTTAACAAATCAAGGAGTAAAACATCTTGCTACACTTTGAAAGTTATATACCAAATCCCTCCGGCAAACATTATATACCTAATGGAAAAAACATGCGCATTTCTTTTTAGCGTCAGGAGCATGAAAGAGGTATTTATAAGCACCCTGACAGTGTAATGTAGTTCCACTAGAAGAAGAGGAAAAATGTATTAAGATCAGAAGGGAAGAGATAAAATGGATCTTTGTAGATAATATGATTATTTACTAAAAAATCCATCAGAATCAACAGGTGGGCTAACTATTGAAGAGTTAAGCAATTTTGCTAGTTAGAACACCTACAACATTTCTCCGTACAAACCATGTTCAACTTGAAATAAAAGTGAAGAAGAAAAAAACGACATTGACAAAAGCAACCCAAAACTCCAAGATATCTAAGGATGAAATTAACCAAGAGGACATAAGACCCCAGGGGCCTGAGTGAGAAAGTCACAGCTTAAAACCGTTTGAGGACATTTTTTTGGATACTATCTTTATGACCTCTGACTAGGGAAGGATTTCGAAATATGATGCAACGTGAGCAAACCATGAAAGAGAAAAGGATACATTTGACTACCTTATAATTAAGAAATTCTATTCAAAGTTTCCTTAAGGGAGTGAATCAAACCGGGAAGATCTTTGTAATGAGTAGAACTAGCAAAACTATCTTAGCTGTGGTCTTGTGAGTGAAACCAGACTCGTGAATCTGTGAGAAAAAGGTAGGAGGTTCCTCAAAAAATTAAAAATAGAACTGCCATATGATCTAGCTGTTGCACTTCTGCGAATATATCCGAGGGAAACAAATGCTACATCAAAAGGAAGTCTGCACCCCTGTGTTCACTGCGGCCTTACTCACAATGACCAAGACATGGAAACAACCTGTCTGTCGACAGCTACATGGATACAGAAAGTATATGAATATAAATATTTATATACATTGCTCAATGGAATGGAGTCTTCATCCAAGAGGAAGAAGGAAATCCCGCCATTTGCAACAACATGGATGGATCTTGAGGGCATTATGCTAAGTGAAATAAATCAGAAAGACAAATACTGTATGGTACCACTTACTCGTGGGATCTAAAAAAGCTGAACTTGTAGAAACAGAATGGTGGTTCCCAGGCACAGGGGGTGTTGGGTGGGTTGGGAAGACCCTCTTATAGGGTACAAACTTGCAACTAATAGATAAGTAAGTCCTGGAGATCAAATGCCCAGTACAGTGATTACAGTCAACAGTTCTCTAGTATAAACTGCAAAATTGCTAAGTGACTAGATCTGAAATGTTCTCACCACAAAAAGAAAAGGGTAATTATGTGTTGTGATAGAGGTGTTAGCTAAGAGGTGGTGGTCATCATATCAAACGTATAAACGTATCAAATCAGTGCATTGTAACAACCTTACACAGTGTTATATGTCCATTATTTCATTCCTCAAAAACAAATCCAAAGCCTCACTGCATACCAGGCACTTTTCTAAGTGCTTTGTGAATATTAACTGACTCAATTCTCGTCGTTCCCCATGTGGTTGGTACAGATGTGTAAACTGAGGCACCGGGAGACTAAGTGATGGGTTTGAGGCTGTGCTATGCTCCGTCTCTCGAGAACCAGCGGCCAACACATACTTACTAGTGTAGTTTATTGAATTGGGCTCCGGTGTTTATGACAGAGAGTCCTAGCGTTCCTGTTTACCCGCTGTGTGGGGCTTTGGAGCAAGCATATCATCTCCCTCAACGTTCTCTGTAAAATTGAGACTTTTGGCTGTAACCGCTTTATTATTTTTAAAAATATTTTATTTGTGGGCGCCTGGGTGGCTCAGTCGTTAAGCGTCTGCCTTCAGCTCGGGTCATGGTCCCAGGGTCCTGGGATCAAGCCCCGCATCGGGCTCCCTGCTCGGCGGGAAGCCTGCTTCTCCCTCTCCCACTCCCCCTGCTTGTGTTCCCTCTCTCGCTGTGTCTGTCAAATAAATAAAATCTTTAAAAATATTTTATTTGTAAGTAATCTCTACACCCAACGTGGGGCTGGAACTCACGACCCTGAGATCAGAGTCATATATGCTCCACCACTGACTGAGCCAGCCAGGCACCCCTGGTTGTAACCACTTTAAAAGATTTTAATGGTTGGTTGTGCCTGAAAGTGGTTTAGCACAAGCCCGGGGAATCAAGTAAATGCTTGGTGGAATGAGGAGATTTCCAGAAATCTTAACCAGACTGCTTGGTTAAGCCTCCATTCTTTGACTTAATCATCCCAGTAGGGATCAGAGGCCCCATTTCCGAAGGATCAGCGGAAATGTGAGACAGCTAACAAGGGGAAGATTTGCAATTCAAAGACAGAATTGGGTTTCCCTCTACTGGGTTTGCCTTGGAGGACAGCCTCGTCTCTACTACCCGTGTCAGCTGCTCTCCACGCCTTCACATAATGTCCTTCAGTTCCCATCCCTCGGCTTACCTTTAGGAAGGTCCCCTGCGCCTGCCTTCCCATCTAGCTGGGTCCCCATGCTCTGGTCCTGTGTCAAGAGCTGGCAAAGGTGGCATGGAGACTTAAATATATTCCTCAGCAGCCAGCCACACCCCAGTCCCACCCCCTCCGCCTTTCCCCCCCACCCCAATCCATTAATCTGATCCCTGGGTCCTCAAGCCCCTGGTTGTCTGCTCTTTGTCTGCTGTGAAGTCCACACCCAGCAGCGTCATCGTCACCTGGGAGCTTGCTCAATGCAGAATCTTCGCCTATTGGTCAAAGGGTGCGAACTTCCCGTTAGAAGATGAACAAGTTCTGGTAATCTAAGGTACAGCATGGTGACTAGAGCTAAAAATGCTGTATTATAGACTTGATAGTTGCTGAGTGAGTAGATCTTAAATGTTCCCACCACAAAAAAAAGAAATGGTAAGTATGTGACAGGATGGAGGGCTTAGCTACTATCGATGGCTAAGGGGTCATGTTGCAACTTTTCGAAACTTGTACACGGGTTAGAGCACATCTCAATGAAACCAGAAACAAAGGCAGATTTTGCAGAGCTGCCAAGTCTGAGTCTGTTGTTCCCAAGAGCCCGGGTGATTTGAGTGCACCGTAGAGACTGAGGAGCATCGCCGTGCCTCAGATTAGTGCCTCTGAGCAGGAGGGAGCTCAGGATCACCTAGAGCCCTTGCTGAAACACAGGTTGCTGGGGCCTGAGGATTATGTTACCTAAGGAGCTCCCAGGTGATGGTGCCCGGTGATGGGGACTGGTTTGGTCCCAGGTGATGGTGCCCGGTGATGGGGACTGGTTAGGTCCCAGGTG